>NW_027204282.1:1200000-1516660 GCF_024711535.1 Dipodomys merriami
GGGCCTGGTTGGTGGCAGAGGGAGCTTGGGAGGACCTGGGAGTTGGGCCCGCAGGGGATGGCTCCCCAAGGGGACAGAGAGCATGGCCAGCACTTAGTAAGTATGAAATCCCTCTTAGTATGGAGAGCATAGTCATGGGTCAGACTTTGGTTCTTCTCATCATGATGTCTGATGGCCGAGGCCAAACCTATTTTAAATGTTGACCTGTGATCTTCAGATCTCAGCCTCCTGAGTATCTAGAATTTTTGTCATGAGCCTCTGGCAGGGGTCCTCTGATTCTTTTAGTATATTAGTGTTTGAATTCAAGGCTTTAGGCTTGCCAGTCAGGTCTTCTACCATTTTGAGCCAAGACTTTCTGTCTTGGGCATTTCCAAGATAGAGACGTAATATATGCTCAGTCTGGTCTGGATCGGGATTCCCCACTGCTACCTTTCTGGCCAGACCCTGGTTATAAGAAAATGAATTCACTCTATGTATAGTTTGCTTTTCTGGGGTGTGTCGTTTCAGAGAGTGGGGGTGCTGTGAAGAGGAAAGACCTCAGAACTGACACCTCCTGGGGGACATTTTTTTCTGTGAGAGAGCCAAGTCATTGCTGTGTATGACAAGGAAACCGCCATCAGACTGACCTGGAACAATGCTCAAATGTACGTAAGCTGTTGAAGTATCAAACCCACCCACATCTGCTTCCCACTCACAACAAGGGGGGTGCAATGCAGATGTTCCAGCACTGGCCCTAGGGGATTATAAATAGATGGTGGTGGTCAGGTGCCAGTGGTTCTCACACATTCTCCTGGTTATTGGGGAGGCTGAGGACTTATGGACGTGACTCAAAGCCAACCCAGGCAGGAGAGTTTCTGAAATTCTTATCTCCCATAAACCAACCCCCCCCCCAAAAAAAAACCCAGATATGGTGCTGTGGCTCAAGTTCTAGAGCCTAAGCCTTGAGTAAAAGAAACTCAGGGATGACACCCAGGCCCTGAATCCAAGCCCTAGGAATCACAAAAAAATAATTGAATAAATGAATAGTGGGCCCCAGTTATCTTACTACCAAAAAGGATGGACTGAGTCTTCTCTCTGGTACTTGTAGCCAAAGGTAATGAGCTTCTCTTGATGTTCCTCTAAACCTCTCCTTCTCTCCATTATCTTTCCAGGCTTCACTTGCAGGATCAAATTCAGATCATTCCACTCGATATGACCACATCCTACCTGCCTTTCTTGGGCTGGGGATCCTGGATGTACTCACCTTTGGGAGGATGAGGCACTGAAGAGATCGGGTAGGTATCCCTGAAACTTATACACACACACACACACACACACACACACACACACACACACACACACACACACACACACACGCACACACGCACACACGCACACGCGTGCGTGCTCACCCAGGCCAACTCAGACTAGCCTTTTCCAAAGAAAATTTATCTCCTTGGATTAAATGACCTAGGAGAGGAACTTGATCCCCTGTAACTGAGTACTTTAACTAGGGCTTGCTAGTTGACATGAGATAAACAGAAGCTAAAAAGAAAGGCTCTGGTGAAAGGCACCTCTGTCTCATGCTCACACCTGATGTCCTGGCTACTTGGGAGGCAGACATCTGAGAGTCAGAGATCGAAGCCAGCCACAAGTTGGAAAGCTGGTGAGACTCTTCTCTCCATGGAACCACCAAAAATTCAGAAGTGGAGCTTTGGTTCAAGTGGTAGAGCACCAGTCTTGAGCACGAAAACTCAGAGAGACTGCTCCCAGATCCTGAGTTCAAGCCCACACAAAGAAATGGACGTATCTTGTTGCCCCCAGATTGCCTGGGCCTCGAGTGCCCTCTCACAAAGTGTGATACAACACTGGTTCCTGGGTAGTGTGGTAGAAGCCAGGCCTTCCCCTTCATGTGCGCTCAACCCACACGAGCAGGAAGACAGAGCGTGACAAGGACAACAGCCTGCAGAGCAGAGAAGACCCCACTCTCCCAGTGTAATTGGAGCAGGCTTCTTAGAAGCAGCACTTGAAAAGGGGTCTTGCTTAACAAGGAAGATCTGACAGTAAGCACACAGAGCAAAGATGCTGTACATAAAGTACAACATAGAGGAGCATGTTCATTTCCAGCCTGGACTGCTGCTGAGACACACAGTACAGATGTGCAAGACTTTCCTGAGACAGGCCCAAAGGGTTACAGAAGAACAGCTATCCAGGGTTGGATCCAGGGTTGTCTTAGCAGTAGTGGGCGCACCTAGCACACATGAAACCCTGGGTTCAATTCCTAGGTCCCGCATACACAGAAAAAGTTGTAAGTGGCACCGTGGCTCAGGTGGAAGAGTGATCGAGTAGAGCAAAAGCTTAGGTACAGTGCCTGGGCCCCAAGGTCAAGCCCCAGGACTGTCAACATAAAACAGCACTTCGAGGGACCTTGGTAACAGGTGGATGGCTATGCCTTGTAGCTCTTGGTAGATCCATCCATGCTTTGTGTCTCCTTATTTGACACAGGGGAGCTGGACACTCCTTCTGCCCTGGGATCCCCTGGGCCCAGTTATCAGCAACCCTCTCATCATCTTCCACCATGACATGGAGCAACTGGCCCCAGAAATCATCAGATACAGGTTGGGTGGGGCGGGAGCATACAGGGCAGAACCCAGAAGTCCTAGTGGGTCTGATCTGCACCAGATCACCCGGCCATCCAGAGGAGATTGATGGGAGCTTAGAGAGGGGTAGTGATGTGGAAAGGGCCCTTAAATGCCTATGGCCCTACCCAGATTCCAAGCCTCCCTTTGCTGTCACTGAGGGATCTAGAGGAGTGACTAAGTGGTAGTGTCTAGAGGAGGACTAGTTGGAAAATCTAGAGAAATACACACCATAAACCATGTGCCTATGGCTCATGCCTGTCATCCTTGCTACTCTGGAGGCTGAGATCCAGAGGATCTTGTTTCGCCAGCACCTGCAGGAAAGTCCCATGAGAGTCTCATCTTCAATCTCCAACCAAAAGTGGCACTATGGCTCAAATGGTAGAGCACTGGCCTTGAGGAAAATTCATCATCAAGCCCTGAGTTCAAGCCCATCAACCAAAAAAAAAAAAAAAAAAAACAAGAATGAAAGACACCCCTTGCCTGCAAGATATGGTGAAGGAGTGGGGTTTCTGTGGTTGGGAGACCAGCTGCTGGCCTCAGTGTACAGATTTGCCCAAGTGTGAAGTTACAGCATGGTGGGCGTTGCCTTACCAAGAACTCCAGAGTTTGTGGCCTTTCTTAGGCAGGGAGTGGGCAAATGGGAATAGGGGTGAGTGGGTAGTGTCAATTATATTCTCTCCATCCATGGAAGAATAGTTTTGTATGCTGGTGTCAAAGTCTGAAGTGAAGGGTTGCATGTGGTTTGTGGCCTGACAAGTTGGTTTTCCCCTGGGTGTAAAAAGGTGGCTGAAGCCAGACGCTGCCAGTGGCTCACAACTGTCATACTAGTTACTCAGGAGGCTGAGATCTGAGGATCGCGTTTCAAAGCCAGCTTGGGAAGGAAAATCTGTGAGACTTTATCTCCAGTGAACCAACAGAAAACCGGAAGTCGCTCTGTGGCTCAAGTGGTAGACCGTGCACCTTCAATTTAAGAGCTGAGGGGCTGCGCACAAACCCAAAGTTCAAACCCCATTACCAACAACCAAGAATAAGGTAGCTGAGTTTTCTACATAGTGTTGTGTACCGTAGGAAATGGCATGCTTTGTCATGAGCCATTCCAGACATGTGAGAGGCTCTGAGTTTTGTCTACAGTTGGTCTGAGGATGATAGTGCCATCTTCTCAAGGGTTGGGATGTTCAGGTGCTCAGGGACTGCTGAAGCCTTGGGTTACCCGTGTTTGGTGTGTGTGTGTGTGTGTGTGTGTGTGTGTGTGTGTGTGTGTGTGTGTGTGTGTGTGTGTGTGTGTGTGAATTTTTCCCTCATCTTTCTCTGTCCCCTTCCTGGGTGCCTATCTGCCTCTTTCTGATGCCCCTCCTCCACAGCAATCTTGCCTTTAGCCCCCTATCAGGGTCTAAAATGAGTCTTAAATTGCCAGAGACCTGCATATTCCAGCTTTTCTTTGGGGCTCATGTCTGGTTATACATATCTTTGGCTACCTCCAGGGGATTCTGGGTTAGCAGGGTGGGCTGGCATAGGTTCTCCCCTGCCACAGGGTGGGGAGGGTACAGGGGCTCATGCAATGTCCTGTCCTTTGCCTCAGCTGGGCCTCGGGCTGCATGTCCCTCCTTGGAGGTTGGCAGTGGAGTTCGGGAAGGCTAGTTGCCAGTGGCTTTGGCCAGGTCGAGCATGATAGCTGACTGAAGGCCGCCCAACCAAGGAGCTACTTGGACTACATGAGCAGTGAGGCCAAGGTGGCTTGGAAGGATCTGTCAGTGTCTAGGAAATGTCAACGTACATTACCACAGGAAAGCCTATCTTCTGGCCCCAGCTGGGCCTTTCTAGTTCTTTTTAGACAATCCCAGATACCCAGAATACAGAGGCACTTCAGATTTCAGGGCCAGGGAACTGGGGAGTGAGAGAGTGGTATGGCCAATACCTCAATGTTCTGGGGCATTAGCCTTGACCTCGCTCTGCCCCTCTTGTGTATGTTCACTTCTTAATCCAGTGCTGGCCACACACAGGCCATTTGTGGCAGTGCAGTGGAAGTGGCAGTAGCAGAAGTGAGATCTAATATGACCAAAATCTGGATTTCTGGCCTGTGGGGAGGGGGATGGCAAAGGGTGTCTATTAAGAAGAAACATCTCAGAGCTGAAACTCAGGGCCTAGGCACTGTCCTTCAGCTAACACTGTACCACTTGAGACACAGATCACCTTTCATCTTTTTTAGTAGTTTAGTGGAGAGAAGAGTCTCATGGACTTTCCTGCCAGGGCTGGCTTCAAGCTGCCATCTTAAGAGCTCAGCCCCTTGAGTAGCTGGTATGAGCCATTGGCAACAGCTAAAGATATTACCATGAGTATGTGCATGTATGTGCACATGTAACTGTGTGTGTGTGTGTGTGTGTGTGTGTGTGTGTGTGTTTACCAGGGCTTGAACTCAGAGCCTAAGTGGTATCCTTTAGCTTGTTTGCACAATGTTGGTGCTGTACCACTTGAACTCTAGTAGCTCCGCGTCCCAGCTTTTTGGTGATTTATTGGAGAGAAGAGACCTCAGCCGTCAGTCTTGAGTAGGTAGGGTTATAGGCATGAGCCACTGCCATCTAGCTACTAGGATGACTTCTCATACTCTCTTCTGTTGTAACAGAAGAATCTCGGACCTCCACATCAGCTCCCAGCAGCCCCTGACTGTGTGGAGAACATAAAGCTCAAACTTGATCTTATTTCTTTGTCCTCAGGGGAGGGAATGTTTCCTCTGAAGCCTGGGGTAGCAAGGGTAGCTGCAGATGGATACTCAGCTAGAAGAGAGGTACTCTGTTTTAGACAAGAAGGAAAGTGTGGACAGATTCTAATAGCTGATGCTGTCCTATTCCTAGCTCCTCAGGAGGCTGAGATGTGAGGATTACCATGCAGAGCCAGTCCGGCTAGAAAAGTGTGTGAGAGTCTCATCTGCAAATAACCACCCCAAAGCTGTAAGAAAAGCAATGGCTCAAATGGTAGAGTGATAGCTTTGAACGAAAAAACTGAGCGACAGAGCCCAGGCCCTGAGTTCAAGCCCTAGCACCAAGATGCACGGGTGCTCGTGTATGTACGCACATGCACGCACATGCACACACACACACACACACACACACACACACACACACACACACACACACACACACAGCGGAAGGTGGTAATGATGAGCTGAGCTAGAATTGGGGGCAGTCCTGAGGCATAGTCATAGTAAACTCTCAAGGCAGATCAATTGGTTTCTTCTAAGTCCTTCTTGGGCTGAGTGAGTCTGGGCCATGGCAGTAAGGTCCATGGAATCTGCACCTCCATCCGTGCACAGGACGATAGGACCAAGGGAAGGACACTATGGATGCTCCTTTGTAGTCGGTCCAGGATTGCAGACCTTCATCTGCCCCCAAGCACTGGAGAGGAAAGCAGGGCTACAAGACCTGGGACTCCTGTGATAGCAACTGCTACAAGCATCAGCCAGCCAGCTATGGATTCTTGATCCTACAACTCTTTCATGAGCCCAACTCAACACCTGCCCAAGGTGTGCCTGACAGATTCACACTCTTGTGATACCCGCATGAGTGGGTGTTACCTGCTGTGCCATCTTGCAGCTCCTGCCCCTCCTGGCCAAATACCGTGGTCTGACACATCGGTTTACTGCTCAGATCCACACTGCACCCATTACTGATTCCATTCTGATGACCCGGCTGATAACCTCCATGCCCCAAGGCTGGACCCTTCTCTGATACTGTGACCCATCCCATACACAAAGCCCACCAAAGAGGCAGCCCTGAAGACACGTAGACATTGGGAGACCTGATCCTGGGGGCCCATTAGAAAGTACTATGTCTAGAGCCACAGAGTGAGGTCCAAGCAGGTGTTGGTCATGGTGCTCGAACTCTGGGCCTGGGCACTGTCCCTCAGCTCTTCAGCTTACCACTTGAGCCACAGCATCTCTTCTAGTTTTCTGGTGGTTCCTTGGAGATCAGAGTCTTCTGGACTTTCTTGCCTGGGCTGGCTTTAAACCACGATCGTCAGATCTCAGCCTCCTGAGGAGGTAGGAGCACATGCGTGAGCCACATGCACATAGCTGATCTGTCCTTTCACCACAGTGGGCTAGGAACTTCTGAAAGCTTTTATTTATTTATTTTTCTGTGCTAGTACTGGGGCTTGATCTCAGAGTCTTGGCTCTGGTCTCTTAACTTTTTCTCAAGGCTGGCAGTTTACCACTTGAGCCACATTTCCATTTCTGGCTTTTGGTATTTCAATGGCAAGAAAAGAGTTTCACTAATTTTCTTCCCCTGAGCTGTCTTTGACCCATGATATCTGATCTCAGTCTCCTGAGTAGCTAGGATTTACAGGGGTTGAGCTACTATTGGTATCAGGCAAGAAGATTTTCTTAAGAAAGAGTTCTTCACTACATTTGCCCTGACTCCATGGAAAGGAGGCCTCTGAGGGTCAGGCACTTTGAAAAATAGACTTCCAGCCACTGGAAATGGCTGGGGTCCTTGTTGAAAAGCCAAGCTAATCTTCCCCCTGGGCCTGATTCTGGGACCCCACCCTCTGCCATACCTGTGACTCAAGTACAAAACTTGATCCAGCCTTGAATGTCCTGCCACACTTGTCTGAATCAACAGAATCTTAATTCCACCCACACCACCTGCTCTAAACCCCACCTCAGGACCTTTGCCCATGCTGTACCTTCTGTCCTGAATCCACATCTTAGAACTCCTGTGGAATTTTGGCACTGGTTATATCACCTCCTGGAGCAAGTCTGTCCTTCCCTTTTCTGTCTTTTTTTTTTTAATATTGAATTGCTAGAGATGGACCTTGTGAAGACCGACTGGCAAATTCTCTATCTTGGTGTGTTTGTTTGTGCCAGTCTGGGGGTTTGAATTCATGGCCTTCACAGTATCCCTGAGCTTTTGTTCTCAAGGCTAGCAATCTAGTACTTGAACCATAGCACTACTGCTGGCTTTTTGAGTGTTTAATTGGAGAAAAGTGTCTCATATAGTCTTTCCTGCTTCTAATTTTGATCCTCACATCTCAGCCTCCTGAGTATCTAAGATTACAGGGGTGAGCCACCAGCTCCTAACCTCGACCTATAACTTTTATCCTCGGCCCTCCTCTAAGTGCCAGAAGAATATGTCTCACCAGGGTCCCTTTTTTTTGCCAGTCTTGGCCTTATACTCAAGGTCTGGGCATGTTCCTGAGCTTCTTTTGCTCAAGGCTAGCACTCAATCATTTAAGTCACAGTTCCACTTTTGGCTTTTTCTTTTTCTCTGGTGCTGAGGAATTGAACCCAGGGCTTCATGCAATCTAGGTAAGCACTCTACCTTTAAGCCACATTCGCAGCCCAAGGCTTACTTCTAACAGGAGATATGAGGGTTGGATTTATTGGCTTACCCCTTTTCGGCGCAGAAATCACTGGCTATTTCCTATCTTTGCCAGAATTTGGGACCAGCCTGAGACTCGGCAATCAGTAATGATGAATGAGTGATAGGCACCAGGCCCCACATCCTACAGAGGGATCTAGAATATGGAGCCAGAACCTTGGACAGCTCCTAAAGCCTAGGAACTATGGTCTTTCTGGAGGCAGTGGCTGGCTGCTAGGTGTCCTGATGGGACACCTCACCCAGAACATAATGCACCCGTTGCACACAGCAGCCCAGGCAAAGCCTTTGGGGTTTCCATACTTAAATGGTAGAGAAGGATGCTATGTTCAAGCTGCTGGCTCAGACTTAGTACTATCTGAGTGCTTGTCTGAGCTTGCCCATGTTTTGGGGCTGGGCATGGGCAACCTGCTGAATGCCCATCATCCATACACCATCCGTCCATACACAGAGACATAGAATTACTACTGCCTTCTTTTTTTGGGGGGGGGGCAGGTCCAGGATTGAACTATGAGCCTAGGCCTTGTCCCTTTTGCTCAAGGGTAGTGCTCTGCCCTTGAGCCACAGCCCACCCATGTGTGTATTTTTCCCCCTGTGGTCTCTTAGAAATGAGATTGTCAGGAACTTTCTTGCTCCAGCTGAACTCAAACTGGCATTCTCTCTATCTCAGCCACCTGAGGAACTAGGATTACAGGCAGATGCCGCTGAGACCTGGCTTTTTTTTCCTTGTTCTTTTTTTAATCCTGACAATCTGAAGTCTTCACAGTGCCATTCCAATGGTTTGTATTCGAAGCAAACTACCCAGACCTGGAGTTCCAATCCTAGGTCTGCCCCCCACAAATGGAGGGAGAATCTGACAAACTCATTCTTATTCATGTGAATGCTAATGGAATGTTATAAAAGTAATAATTTGAAGTTAATTCATGATTCTATTTTAGAATGCCACACACAAATTAATGGATTTATATCTTCCATTCTAGCACCTAATGGAAGGATATTGACTAAGTTATAATTAATACTTTTGTAAGTTTTCAACCATGATACTTCATTAAATGGAGGCATAATGTAATCACTAATAATTGGTTATATATATATTTATATAACAATATCCTCACATTCCCTCTCTGTATATATACATATATATATATGCAGATATATATACACACTCATATATATCATATATATATATATATGTGTGTGTGTGTGTGTGTGTGTGTGTGTGTGTGTGTGTGTGTGTGTGTGTGTGTGTGTGTGTACATCTATCAATGTATATATACTGGGCACTACTGTGGCTTGACCAAAGGTCCGCAGAACTTCCTGGAAGCTCAGTTTCCCGGACGCTATTCTATTAAGACTGTGACCCCATTTATGGATTCGGCATTGTGAGTTGAAATCCCAGCATGGCCAAAAATCTTTTCGTGGAGTAATAAGCTAATTTTGACACATTTTTTTTCCTTCTCTGTGAAAGTCCTGGGTCTCAGTATGATGTATAATCCATATGCAAATATATCCTAGGTGATATCATGTAATGAAACATTATATGTGTAATAATACTAAATTAATAAGGGTAATAAACATCATATGCAGTAAACCCATGTAATATAAATGAATCTCATATATAAATATTAGTTTTTCCAGTGCTGGGGCTTCAATTCAGGCCCTGGCAACTGGTCTGAATTTCTTCTTTTCAAGGATTGTAAGCTTACACTTCACCCACAGTTTCACAGAATTACCCAGACCCTGAGTTCAAATCAAAGGCCTGAAAGAAAAATGGTGCAAATTCCAAGCCAAGGCCTTATTATTATTATATTTTTGGCCAAGCATGGGGCTGGAACTCAGGTCTTGGTATCTCTGCCACAACCGACCCTGGGATCCTAGGACCCGAGTTCAAATCTCGGGGCTGGCAAAAAAAATCAAAAGAGAAGGATAAAATTGAGAATGGAAGGGGAAACAAGAGGAGGCAACAATGCTTGATAAAAAATGTATTCATTATCTTGCCCATGTAATTGTAACTCTTCTGTACGGTATTCTCACAATAAAAAAAAAAAAAAACTGAGACATTCAATAAGGTGGTTTTACTTTTTTTTCCCCTTTGTATTGTGGCCATCCTGGGTCTAAATGACAAAGCCCATAAAGTGTAGATGACATTGCATTGCTGATGTTTGGCGGGCTATTAGGGAAGCCAAAGCCAAAAGAGGCAACTTAGTCCTGGATGTCGAATCCTGGTACTGTCACTAATGAATGGTGGGAGAACCTAAGACGCATTCTGATATACATCCATACAAATAAAATGTTATTAAAGTAACAAATAAATTACTAGTTAGTGTATGATTATAATATAAAACTATATACAACAATTATACTACATTAATTTTCAATTAATACTTTATTATGTATTCAATCATGATACTTAAAAAAGGAAGGAATAATTTAATTGCCAATAATCGGTAGTAATATCATGTATGCAATTTCATAATAAACAGACATCTTTTTCTTGTTTTAAGCATATACATCTCTATCTATCAATCTATCAATCCATCAATCTATCTATCTGTCTATCTATCTATCTATCTATCTATCTATCTATCTATCTATCTATCTATCTATCTATCTATCTATCTATCTATCTATCTATCTATCTGTCTGTCTGTCTGTCTGTCTGTCTGTCTGTCTGTCTGTCTGTCTGTCTGTCTATCTGTCTATCTATCTATCTACCTATCTATCTATATACCAATCTACACATTTATCTGTTTGTACACTTTTCACTCCTGGGGTTCAGTGGTAGTATACTCGCCTAGGACATGCAAAGCCCTGGATTCGATTCCTCACTACCATATGCACAGAAAAATCCTGAAGTTGTGCTGTCTCGCTTAAGCAGTTGAGTACTAGCTTTGAGCATAAAAGCATAGGGACTGTGTCTAGACCCTTATTCAAGACCCTAGGATTGGCACCAAAAAAAAGATAGAATGTTCTGACTGCAATGATTAAGGATAGTACTGCAAATACCTCATCAGAGAGCAAACTGGGAGTCTGGTGGTGACAGGTGACATCTAACCTGACTTAGCCAGACGTAAACCACTGCAACCCAGCTCTATGGAACCAGATGCTGCTGGCTCACTCACCCCTGTGAACCAAGCTACTCGGGGGCTGAGATCTGACACTGGTGGGTTTAGAACCCAGCCCTGGCAGGAAGTCTGTGAAACTCTGACCTGTGGCTCAAGGTGGTAGAGCCCTAGCCTTGAGCTAAAGATCTTAGGATAGTACCCCAAACCTTTGAGTGCAATCCACGTGGCTGACTCCCCCCAAAAAACACACCCCTCTAAATCATTAGATGTGAACTTTGTGAGGTTTGTGATGTGTTTCTGAAAGAATGGTGATACTGATGAAAGAACCATAATTCTAATGACAGCATGTGGGATACAGCTATGTGGTGAGTTCTTCATAAGCTGTTGTGTTCTTAGTCCTTCACGGGGTTCATTCTTTCATCTGGTCCTTATAAGAGATCCACAAGTAAGATGATTGTACAGATGGGAAAGTTGAGGCTCAGATATGCCCCATGTCAGGGTCAAAATGATGTATGTACTGAAATCTAGTGAGTTGTCTCCTGCAGACAATTGTTTTTGTTTAATTTTCTCCATCATGAATCTTGAACTCAGAGCCTAGGCTCTGACTTTCATCTTGGGCTCATTGTTAGCGCTCTACCACGTGGAGCCAAGGACCCCTTGCAGCAAAGTGTCATAGCTTAGGTGTCTTTAGCTGAGGTTTGTCATCATGCCTATTCAGGAAGCTGAAATCTGATGATCTGGAATCCAAACTATCCCAGACACAAAATGTCCCATGAGATTATTATCTCCTATTCACCACTTAGAAATTTGAAGTGGAAGCTGGGCAATTGTGACTCCTGCCTGTCACCCTAGCTACTCAGGAGGCTGAGAGCTGAGGATCACAGTCCAAAGCCAGCCTGAGCAGGAAATTCCTTGAGATGGTTATCTCTAATAAACCAATGAACTGAAGGGGCTCTTTAGCACAAGTGGTAGAGCTCTAGGCTTGAGCTGAAGACCTCAGAGACAGCACCTGGGCCCAGGCTTCAACCATCCAACATTAAGAAAAGAGAAACCTCAAGTGGAGTGCTGGGAATGGGTCTTAGGGGTACAGTGCTTCACATGTATGAAACCCTGGGCTTGAATCCTCAGTACCACATCACTAGAAAAAAAAATCTAAAGTGATCTGTGGCTCAAATGGTAGAGTGCTGTCCTTGTACAGGAGAAACTCAGGTACAGTGATCAGGTCCTGAATCCTTCAGGACTGGTGTATACACACACACAAACACACACACACACACACACACACACACACACACACACACACACACACACACAAAGACCAAAAGTGAAGCTGTGAACCAAATGGGAAAGCACTGATCTTCGGCTCTGAACTCATGGTCAGCATCTTTGCCCTGTGTTCAACCCCAAAACCTAGCCACCAAGGGCCCAACTAGGCAAGGTGAAAAGTTTCAAATCCTTATGAGCTTCACCAGCCCTAGATGACAGGAAGCATTGTGATTTTGCTTCACCAGCCCTAGATGACAGGAAGCATTGTGATTTTGCACAAGTGCTTAGATTTAGCAAGCTTCCGGAAACCTAGGGAGGCAACACTGCAAATAATGAATCATTTCATTAGATTCAGGGCCCTAGTTGTCTGCCAGAAGGACTCTAATTGATTGTAGCAGTTTGTCTCAACACTGGAACATAGTGTAACAAAGACAGGATGAGTGCAGGGAACGTGGCCTGCCACAGGAGGTGGCACAAATAAAGAGTCCTGATAAAACAGAGCACTGGGGAGAGAAATAGCTTGGGTTACAAAGAGGCCTTTTTCTCCTGACCTTCAGAGCCCGCCCACACTCATCCTCACTAATTGGCCAGGATGTATTGTTTTTTACACAGCTGTACAGGAGTGAGGCCTTTTGTCTGCCTGTTCCAACAATGAGGCAGACTTCCCTCTACAGCTTGGGGAGTGGAGAAACCCTCAGGTTACACTGAGAAAAGTGAGGGAAGCTCTGGAACATGCACTGTCTTGAAAGCATTCTCTGTGCTACGAAATCATTACATTTAAAGCAAATTTCCTAGCTGGGTTCTCTCTTCATAGTGACTCTGAATTTTCACCGATAGAAATACATTCATACATACACAGATACGTGGAGTTGATGGCTCTTTTTTTGGTGGCAGGTCCTGACTCTTGAACTGTGAGCCTAGACATTGTCCCTGAGCTCCTTTTGCTAAAGGAAACATGTTATTGTGCCTTAAAACATGATACATTGTTAAATGGAGGCTTAATTCAATACCTATTAATTATTAATAATACATTACATGTACTTTAATATGTGGACATCTCACATTCTGTAATTATTCTTATGTATTTAAATATACAATGGAATAAATACATAAATCTCTCTCTCCCTGACCTCCCCCCTCTTTCTCACACACTCTCTCTCTTCCTCTCTCTCTCTCTCTCTCTATATATATATATATATATATATATGTATATATATATATATATATGCCATAATTTACACACCTATCTATTTATATATTGGCGACTCCTTGGGCTACATCTTAGGTAATGAGAACTGCCTGGCATTGAATATTTTGAGGCTGCTGTGCTTACACTGACCACTGTATGAATTGGGCATTCCAGGCCCTGAGTTCAAATCCCAGCAATGCCAAGTCAATAGGTGGACTAAGAAAACATTGGTGAACTGTTTTCCTTACTGTGAAAATATTTTTTATTTATCTATTTATTTTATTGAAAATGCTGTACAGAGGAGTTACAAGATAATGAGTACATTTTTTCTTTTTTATTTTAATTTTAATTTTTTGTGAACATACTGTACAGAGAGGTTACAATTACATGGACAAGATAATGAGTACATTTCTTAGCAAGCATTGCAGCCTCCTCTTTGTTTACCCTTCACATCTCTTCCAAGCCTCCTCCCCAGCCCTGCTTCATCAAAGTTGTAAAGTTCGTTTTCGACATGACAACTTGTACTTCTCATTGTTGCAACAGGTCCACCTGTATCCTTAAACGACTTGTTTTTCCCCATCTCCTCCACAAAGTATACTGACATCAAATATAGTGAAAGCAGGGGTCATACTTTGGGGAAGGGACATACAAAGCAACAAAGAAATAATCTTATAAATGCATTAGAAACAAATTCATGAAAGACAAAAAAACAATAAAATACATATCTAAGGGTTCATTTTCCTAACATCACATTATCTGACCTTTTCTGGTTGACTCATACATATACTAGATATTGCAAATAAGGGAAACCATGGGACCTATGTTTCTTTGGGCTTGGCTTACTTCAGTTAATAAATTCTTTCCAATCCTTTCCATTACCTAACAAATGGGGCAATGTCATTCTTTCTGATGGAGGCATAGAATTCCATTGTGTATATATACCACATTTTTTGATCCATTCATCTACTGAGGGCCATCTGCGTTGGTTCCAGATTTTAGCTATGGTAAATAATGATGCAATAAACATAGTTGTACTAGTAGGTTTAGTGTGATCTTGTTGGTAAACATTTGGGTAAATGCCCAAAAGTGGGATTTCTGGGTTGTAAGGGAGCTCTATGTGAAGTCTTTTGAGGAACCTCCATACTACTTTCCAAAGTGGTTGAACAAGTTTACACTCCCACCAACAATGAAGTAGGGTTCCCTTCTGTCCAGATCCCCTCCAGCATCTATTGTTGTTAGAGTTCTTGATTTTTGCCATTCTAACTGGTGTGAAGTGGTATTTCAATGTTGTTTTTATTTGCATTTCTTTTATGGCTAGGGAGGTTGAGCATTTCTTCGTGTGTCTGTTGACCATCCTTTGTTCTTCAGAGAAGTTTCTCTTTAAGTCTTTCGCCCACTTATTTATTTGGTAGTTGTTTCTTTGAGGATTTGTTGTTGGGGGATTTAATTTTTTGAGTTCCAAGTATATTTTATATATGAGACCCTTGTCCGTTGTATGGCTAGTGAAGATCTTCTCCCTATCAGTGGGCATTCTATTGATTTTGCTAGCTATGTCCTTTGCCATGCAGAAGCTCTGCAACCTCATGCAATCCCATTTGTCTAACCTTTCTTTGATTTGTTGTGTTTCCGGGTCTTTATTAAAAAAATTTCAGCCTGCACCAAGGAGACCTAGGATTTTTCCTATTCCATCCTATCATGTTTTCAGAGTGACTGCTATGACTCCGAGGTCTTTGATCCATTTGGAGTTAATTCTGGTGCAGGGTGATATATAAGGATCTAGCTTTAGTTTTCTACATGTAGTTAACCAATTTTGCCAGCACATTTACTGAAGAGGCTGTCTTTCTTCCAGTCTATTTTTTTTAGCACCCTTATACATAATAGTCATCACTCTTTATATGGAGTTATACACTAGAATCTACATAAATGTGTCTCTTGTATATATTTATTTATAGGCGCATATACATATGTAAATGCACACACACTTCAGTCTACACATCTATCTTTTTATATATCAGCCACTCCTAGGATGTCAACTCAGGCCCTCAAATTTGCCCGACGACTTTACTTCCATCAAACTGTTGTGCTTACATTGACCCATTCATGAAGTGGGCCTTTTAGGCCCTGAGTTCAAATCACAGAATTGCCAAAAACTTAATCCTGGTGGAAGAAGCCAATTGTCCCACATGTTTTCCTTACTGGTAAAAGTCCTGGATCTCAAGAATGACATACAATACATATGCAAATCTAGTCCTATATGATAGGATGTAAAAAAAAGTTATATGTGTAATCATACTCACTAAAATACATAATAAATAAATAAATAAATTGATTAACTACACTAACTGCAATATGTAGTAAACATTTGTAAGTAAATATAAATCATGTATTAAAATGTATGCAAATATTATTTTTTGAGTGCTAGGGTTGAATTCAGGCTCTGAGAACAGGCCTGACTTTCTTGTCTTCCAGCAAAGTGAGCTTCCCCTTTTCCCACAGTGCTGCAGATTTACCCAGATCCTGAGTTCAAATCCCAGGCTTGCCAGAAAAAATGGCATACATTCCAAGCCATGGAGCCTCATAATTTTTAAAATATTTGTATTGTACATATGTACTTATGTATGTATGTATGTATGTATGTATGTATGTATGTATGTATGTATGTATGTGTGTGTGTATGTATGTATGCATGCATGTATGTATGTATGTATTTTTATTTTTTCACAGGGCTTGAACTCAGGTCGTGGCAACTCTGCCTCAGCTTCGATCTCTCTAACCTAGGGTGCAGCCACTGGATGCACAGCCAAACCTGGGTTCCTTGGCCCCAAAAGCTGACAGGAAAAAAGTGAATAAATCAACACAGAATAAAACCCTCCTCCTTGCAGATTTTACATTTGTTTTCTTTGCAAGGTGACCATCCTGGACCTGAATGACAGCTGAAAAAATGTTCTTAACGTGGCATTCCTGAAAGCTGGCAGGCTCCCAGGGAAGCCATAGGCCAACATGGAAACATAGGCCCTGAGTTCGAAGCCCGGTTCGGACCCTTACCAATAGCAGGACATTCTAAGGGTCTCGTTCTTTTTCATAGGAATACTGACAGAAAGTTTTGAATGTCAAGATTGAATTAGTTCTTCCTGAATGATACTACTATAAAATTAGAGTGATTCTAGGAAGCCGAAAGATTTTAATGAATATTTTTTGAAACATTAAAAGAATACAATTAATTACATGGACACAATCATTTCAGGACAGTGGTTAAATTAATTAATAATTAATTAATGATGAAAACAATAATATTAATTACATGGAATCATAATAAATATCCAAGAATTTGTAGGAATGTAGCATATATAACTGAATAATGTATAAACAAACATCTCTGGCACTATAAAGATCTATATTTATTTGTGTACTACCAACTGCATTCCAATCTGTTCTTATTTTGTCAATACCTGGGGCTCGATCGCAGGTGCTAGGAACTGCTTGTCAGCTCCATATGCTCTAGGCTGGTGGGCTGACACTCACCCATTCATGTATTGGGCCTTGCTAGCACTCACAAAAATTGAATCGTGGATTTAAGAAGCCCATGGTGACACATGTTTTCCTTTTCTGTGAAAGGCCTGGGTGTCAGGTGTGAAGTTTCATACACAGGCAAATCTATACCCTATTTAATAAATGTAATAAATATTCCATGTGTAATAACAGTCAATAAAATAAATAGTAAATAAATGAATAATAAAAAAACAAAATGAATACACTAAACGCAATATGGAGTCAACATATGGGGCTTGATTTCAGGGCCTCGGAACTGCCTGGCAGATGACTTGGCTAGAGGCTGGTGTGCTGTCAGTCACTCATTCATGAATTGAGCCTTCTAGGCCCTGAGTTTAGATCCCAGCATTTCCAAAAATGTAATCGTGGAGTGAGAAGCCGAGCATGACACATGTTTTCCTTTTCTTTGAAAGTGCTCGTTGTTAGGTAGGATGTATAATTCGTATGCAAATCTATATGCTATGTAATAGGATGTCATAAATGTAATAAATGTCATCACTACAGTACATGATAAACAATTTGAATTAGTAGTGAATCATTGTAGGATAAAATTAGATATAATAACTATAGGACTGCATTAAGGTTAATATTTTATTAAGCACTAACAGAATAAAAATTACATGGAGACATAATTAAATACATAATAATTGGTAGTAACACATGATGCATACATAATTTAATTATATGTAGACATCTGTCTCACTCTATAAAATATGTAATTATACGTATGGATGTATATACATATATGATAAATAATAACAGGATATTGAGTAATTACTAATTAATGCTTTAGTAATGGTTCCACTGGGACACATCATTAAATGGAGTCATAATTTAATATCTAATAATTGGTAGTAATATTATCTATAATTTAATAATATACATACATCTCTCTTTTTGTGAATATAATACTTATATACAGCAATCTCTATCTATTTAGATCTCATTCAATCCTGGGGCTTGGTGTTGAGTGCTCACCTGGTAAGTGCCACATAAACAGAAAACCTGGAAGTTCTGCTGTCTTTCAATCAATTGAGTGCCAGCCTTGAGCACAAATGCTTAGGACAGTGTTGAAGCCCTTACTCAAGCCATAGGACTGCTGACACAAAAGGCAGAATCTTCTAACTGCAACTGTAGAAGGACAGGACTTTGAATACCTCATCACAGAGCAATCTAGGAGTCTGGTGCTGACAGCTGCCACCTAACCTGACTTAGACAGATGTAAACCGCAAGGAACTGGACGCTGCTGGCTTACCCCTGTCATCCTGGTTGCTTGGGAGCTTTAAAACCCAGTCCTAGCAGGAAGTCTGCATGACACTTTAAAATGTGGCTCAAAGTGGTACAGCTTTACCCTTGAGCAAATGTTATTAGTACAGTATCCCCATACTTTGAGTTCAATCACCGTGGGTAACCCTCCCCCCACAAAAAAAAACACAAAACATCCCATTAAACAATTAGATGTGAACTTGTTTGGTTTGTGAAATATTCCCAAAGAATGGTGATACTGATGAAAGCACCCTAATCCTAATGACAGTTTATGGAATAGAGTTATGTGCTGAATCCTTCATTGGGTGCTCTCAGCTGAGTTCTGCAAAGAGTAACATGTACTGTGTCCTTCATAAGGTGCATTCTTTCATCTGGTCCTCGAAGAGCTCCACAACTCAGATGATTATGCAGATAAGAATATTGAGGCTCAGATATGTCCCCATGGCAAAAACAAAATTATGTATTACTGAAGATTAGTGAGTTGTCTCTTGCGGACAATTGTTTTGTTTCTATTTTTCTCAGTCATGAATCTTGAACTCAGGGCCTAGGCGCCGACCCATACCTCTGGGCTCATGACGAAGACTCCACCACGTGTATCCATGGACCCCCTTGCAGCAGAGTGCCACGGCCTAGGATTCGATAGCTGAAGTCTGTCACCCTGCCTTATAGGAAGCTGAGATCTGAGGATCTGTGTTCCCAACTATCCCAGACACAAAAGGTTCCATGAGAGTATTATCACCAATTCACCACTAAGACATCTGAAGTGGAAGCTGGATGCTTGTGACTCATACCTGTCATCCTATTTACTCAGGAGGATGAGATCTGAGGATCATGGTTCAATGCTAACCTAGGAAGGAAAGTCCTTAAGACACATAGCACCAATGAACCACCAGAAAACCTGAAGTAGCTCTGTGGCTCAAGTGGTAGAGCACAAAACTTGAGCTGAAGAGCTCAGGGACAGCACCAGGCCCATACACTAACTCCTACAACTGAAAACAACAACAATAAAGACAGAAACAAACCAACAAACCTGCAGTAGTGGGCGGGAAATGTGCCTTAGAGGTATAATGTTTTACATATATGAAACCCTGGGCTTGATTTCTCAGGACCACATCACTAGAAAAAAGCCTGAAGTGGCACTGTGGATCAAGTGGCAGAGGGCTATCCTTGTATAAGAGAAACTAGGTACAGTGCTCAGGTCCTGAGTTGAAGCTCCAGGACTGGTGTATGCACAAATGTGCACGTGCGTGCATGTGCACACACCCGCGCACACACACACAGATCAGAAGTGAAGCTGTGGCACAAAATGGTAAAGCTCTGTGATTCTGCTCTGAGCTCATGGTCAGCACCCAGGCTCTGTGTTCAACACCAAAACCTACTACCCAGGGCCCAACTAGGACAAGTGAAACTTTTCAAAATCTGATGAGCTTCACCAGACCCATATGACAGGAAGCATTGTGATATCAGATATGTGCTTGGATTTCCCAAGCTTCCAGAAACCTGGGAGAGGTATCACAAGCCCATTATTGCCCACAATGAAATATTTCATTGGAATCAGTGCCCTAGTTTTCTGCCAGGACTTCTGAATTATATTGATCACTGTATCTGAACACTGGAATATAGTCTCACAAAGGCAGGATAAGTTCAGGGAACTTGGCCTGACACAGGAAGTTGCACAAATGAAGGCTTCCTGTGAAAACAGAGCACTGGGGAGAGAGATCACTTGGAGTACAAAGAGGCATTTTTCTCTTAGCCTTCAGAGCCCGCCCACACTAATCCTCACTAATTGGTCCAAATGGACTTGTTTGTTACAAAGTTGTACAGGAGGGAGGCCTTTTGTCTGCTTGTTCATACAATGAGAAAAGGTTCTTCCAGCAGGCCTGGGATGCAGAGAAACCCTCAGGTTACACTGGGAACAGTAAGGGGAGCCCCAGAAAACATGTACTGTCTTGAAAGCACTCTCTGTGTTATGAAATCATTGTATGGAAAACAAATTTCCTAGATTGGCGCCACTCATCATTGCTACTCTGGAGCTTTACCTATAGGAATACATCCATACATACACAAAGACATGGAGGTACAGGCTCTTTTGCGGGGGGCGGGTAGGTCCTGGGGTTGAACTGTGAGCCTAGGCGTACTCCCTGAGCTCCTTTTTCTCAAGGGTAGTGCATAAACCTTGAGTCACTGCCTCACTTCTGGGTTTTTCTGTGATCTATTAGAAATAACAATGTCATGGACATTCCTACACTGGCTGGATTCAAACTAAGATTCTCTACATCTCAGGCTCCTCAGGAGCTGGTATTACAGTCAGCAACCACTGGCACTTGCCTTTATTTTCTTCTTTATTTTTTTAATCTGGACAATGCAACTTCTTAACAGGGTCATTCCAATGGTTTAAATTTATAAGTTAATTACCCCAATGTTCTTTATAGCTGCTTTCTCAAAAAAAGATTTTCTCTCCTTATCTTCTCCTCTGGTCACAGGTTTGAAGCCAAAATTGAGAAATGAGTGTCCCAGGATTTGGGAGCAAATGTCCACAGGACATGCCAGCTGTGTCACTTAGCATTGAGTTGCAGTGAATTTATTGCTTCAGGATGAGAGGACCAAAAGCTGGAGCGATCCTCATACTCTCTGCATTGCTCCTTTTGCCTATAAAATGACCTAATAATTATGAGTGTTTTGTGTCTCCAATCTTAAGTATCTAGAACATACTAGAAGCATCTTCATGTTTCTGTTTTTCTCTAGTACCTCTCGAGATTTAGACCAAGGGTTTGTGTGGAGCAGCTCCTTGGAGAATCCTTGAGGAAAACAGCTTGAAGCCTCCTCAGGTGATCACCGTTCAAAGCCAGCCCAAGCAGGAAAGTTTTCGAGATTCTTATCTCCAAAAACCAACAGAAAACCAGACATGGAGCAGTGGTCCAGAGGGTAAAACTCCAGCTTTGAGAGAGAAAGCCAACCAGGAAAATCAGGCCAGTCAAGGCAAGAAAGTTCAGAAGAGCCTTATGCCCAATTAATGACCAGATGGCTTGAAGTGGAGCTGTGGGGGGTGGTAGAGCCACACCCTTGAGCAAAACACCGAGGAATGCATAGGGATTTGAGTTTAAGCCCTGGGATGGCAACAAAAAAATTTCAAAAAGAGAAGACCAAGTTATGTATCCGTGCCCTACTCATTTATATGTGTATTTTACCACCCTGAGTGCAAACAGAGCATATTCAATGCTTCTGATTGTATTTACTGATTTATTTTTCAGATATACTCGTTGCACATACTGCATCATTCTCTTCATTTCAGGTACATGGCTTTTCTCTTCCAGGATTCCAGGCCTGTGTCTTTATATGATGCACACTTAAGCTCTCAGCAGCCTTTATTTGCATTTTATTATGAGGCCAAGGCAGGAACTGTCACAAATCAGGCAGAGGAAGAAAAAGTCAGAGTTCATAGAAATAACCAGCATTCAGAAAATTAAACTTAGGGACATAAAATGGTAGCATAATTATGTAAAAACTACCATTAATAAAAGGATGAGGGTGCTGGGAATGTGGAGAGAGTGTTTGCCTAGCATGCAAGAAGTCCTGGGTTCAATTCCTAAGTAGCATTACACAGAAAAAAGCCAGAATTTGTGCTGCGGCTCAAGTAGCAGAGAGCTAGAGACAGAGCCCAGGCCTTGAGTTCATCCCAAAAACTGATAAAAGATAGTTAGCTACGTAAGTAGGTAGGAAGGAAGGTAGATAGGTAGGTGGATGGGTAGATCTTGGATATCAGGAGGAAAGAAGGGAACACTTCCCAATGATGAGGACTTCTACAGGGTGCTAGGCCACCCCATTGCCTTCACACAACCACAGATCAGGAAGACTGTCTCTGTCCCACTTCTCAGGCAGCCGAAGTTCCTAGAGCCAAGAGGGCAGAGCCAGGTTCTAACTCAGGTGCTTGGAGACAGAAGAGAAAGGGCCCTGCCTCTCCTTGGAGTGGGAATTTGTATTAATGATGCGCAGATTGAAGGAAGGAGAATGGACTGGCAGAGGTAGAAGAATGGTCTTTAAATCTGACAGATGGAGAGTCAAATCCCCACGCTTAAGACCAGAGACCAGGGTTTTTCTTCTCTGTTCCTCCCCTCTCTGGCTCTCTATTGTTAACCTAAAGATAGCCTGAGGCTCCCTTCACCTGAGGGAGGAAGGTTAATTAGTCATTGTTTGAAGAGGCTGAGAAATGCCTGACCCTGATGTAACTAACAAATGTTTCAGGGTTCCCCCCTTTGCTGGCTGTGCCTGGAATTCATGAAGTGGTTTTTCAGCTCACTTCCCTGTTGTGTATCTACATTCTGCCTCCGAATCCTGCAGGCCTCGGTCTCTTCACCTAGTATGGTTTTTGAAACTCTTTTCTGTCCTTTAAATACAGTGTTACACTGGAGTTCTTCCTGCTAACAGGACTAGGCTTGGATTCTGAGAACTTCATTTGAACCCAGGATGGGTCAAAATGTTTCTTTCCTGCTTCTATAAGAGCTCAAGAATTCTGAGAACATTTAGAGTGCAAGTAACTTCTCATCACCAAGATAAACACAGGAAGCTCTTGAACATCTGAGCTTTCAGAAGTGGAAGTCAGAGTGTCATAGACTTTCCTGCCATTGCTGGCTTTACCCTGTGATTCTCAGATCTCAGCCTCCTGAGTAAGATGATGGGTGTGAGCCACTGCTGTTCTGCTAGGGTCAGAAGCGTACTTACATCGACAAGTCAACTGCTTATCACAAATGGCTTGGGGAGCATATTAAGTCTTTCAACATTGGACCTTTCAGAACACTGTAGGACACAAGGTTATAATGCTCGGGTCTGAGAGGCTGGGCATATGGATCTGCTACACTTGAACCCTGAGCTCTGACTCCAATTCTGGTTTACATCAGCGTTCATTTTCCAGAGAATGGTCTCCTAATTAGCAAATAGAAAAGTACTTTGATTAACCCTAATTTTTTTCCAGTGGTCTGTCCTGAATCAAGCCTAGGCACTGTCCCTGAGCAAGGCGAACACTGTACAACTTGATCCATAGCACCACGTGGGTTTTTTGGTGGTTCATTGGAGATTAGAGTCTAACAGGCTTTCCTTGTCTAGGTTGACTTTGAACGGTGGTCTTCAGATCTCAGCCTCCTGAGAAGCTAGGGGTCAAGGTGTTAGCCATTGGCATCTGGCCTAATGTATTTGACAGTCTTAAGGCTTCTTTTTCTCAAGGCTAGGGATCTACCACTTGAGCCACTCCACAGCTTCTGGCTTTTTCTGAGTATGTGGAAATGAGGATTCAAAACCTGGCATTCATGGATGCTGAGCGAGCTCTTTACCACTAAGCCACATTTCTAGCCCCACCCTTACAATTTTATCCCTCAACTTGACTATCCTCAAAAAAATGCTCCTGACTATAAATCATCTAAAGAAATCACTATAGTAAGGTGTCCAAAGGTAAGACCCAGCTCATACGTGGGTGAAACTTTAAACATGTGAAGACTGTGACAAATGGCTCCAATTAATTATGTATCATGTTTCAATACTTAATAAAGTATTAATGAGAAATGAGTTAATGTCCTAAATTATTTTGTATAATTTTATAATGTATGTTCAAAATGTACTAAATATTTTGTGTATAATAATAAAACAATAAATTAATTAATCAAATAAAAATAAAATACAAAATCAATAGTAATCACAATATGTAATAAACATACATATATAAGTATATATCACATATTACACATGTAGAGAAAAAATATTTTTTCCATTGCAGGTCCTTAATTCTGGCCCTGGGAACTCTAGCCTGAATTTCTTTTCCTCAAGGACAGTGAGTTTCACCTTCACCCATGGTGCAATAGAGTTACCTGGACAGTGAGATCAAATCCGAGCAATGGCAGAAACACTTGCCCCAGTTCCAAAACAGAGATTTAATTTTTAAGGAAGCATTTATGTTTATTCAATTTCATATTGAATGTTAAACAAAAGTGCAGTGGAAAATATTGTACAGCTATTCAGACATCCTTCCTTTACCCCTAAAGTGCTTCTCTGAGAACTACATCGTTTCTTTTTTTTGTACAATTTTGTTGTAAAAGTGTTATACAGAGGGGTTACCATTACATGAACAAGGTAATGAGTAGATTTCCTATTAAGCATTGTTGCCTCCATTGTTTTTCCCCTACCATACCTTCTTTCCCATCTCCACAACTTCTCCCCCTGCCCAGGAAAGTGACTTAATTTTTTATTTTTGGCTTGGAATAGGGTTTCAATTCAAGTAGTGACAACGCTGCACTTCCCCCACATTGCTACAGATTTGCCAAGACCCTGAGATCAAATCCCAGGGTAGGAAAAAAACTGACAGAAATTCCAAACAAGTGAGCTTTATTGTTTTAATTTAAATAAATAATTAATTAATATTTTATTTGTTTTTTTGGCCAACCATTGGGCTAGAATTCACGTCGTGATAACTCTGTCTCAGCTTTGATCGCCATAGGCTGGGGTGCAGCATCCGGACCCATATTCGATCAGGGGATCCTAGGCCCAGAGCGCTTGCAGGAAGAAAAAAAAAGCTGGAAAGCACAAGTAGTGGCGAGCTGCAAAGGGCTGGAGGGTTTTACGATTTTTTTCTTTGCTAGGTGATTATTCTGGGTCTTAATGACATGGTTTCAATGTGGACCTGACCTGCCATTGCTGAAAGCTGGCGGGCTATCAGGGAAGCCATAGATCAACCTGTCAACATAGGCCCCTGGTTGAAACCCAGTCCTGCCACCTACCAATAGCAGGAGATCTCAAGGGACTTGTTCCTATGCATACAAATACCAATTGAAAGAGTAGTTCATGCATGGGTCGAGTCTAAAATTGGATGTGATAATCCTAAGATGCTGATTGATCTTAATTAATAGTTTATTAAACATGAAAAGAATAATATTCCTTTAATGGTGGTATAATAAATACATAAGAATTGGTAGGAACATAGTAGGTGTCATTCAGTCATAAATAGTAGGCTCTGGCACTCTTTACCAATGTTTATTTATTTGTATACCACCGTCTGCCTATCTATTTATTGCTGTTTGGGCCAAACCTGGGGCTCGAACTCAGAGGCTAGGAACCACCTGACAGTTTCATTGGCTAGAATGCCATGCTCACACTCACCCACTCATGAATTGGACCTGCTAGACCCTGAGTTCAGATCTTAGCACTGCCAGGCATGATGGAGAACACATCTACAAATCTAGATGCTACGTGATAGGATTTAAACAATATAATAACTGGTATAGGTGTCATCAGTGTCAATAAAATAAATGGTAAATTAATGAATAAAACAAGAAATAAAATAAATAACCACACCAAACATGATATGGACTGAACATCTGTATGGAAATTTTATCTTTAAAATGTATATAAGAAGTACATTTTCCAAGACTGAGGCTTGAATTCAGTCCTCCTAGGAGGAGGGAATGGCAGGAGATCCTGAGATACTCATTTCTGGACCCAGGAAGTGTCATGGAATGCAATTCATGTCATCCTTGAATGAGTAGTTCGTGCATGATGGGAGTAGGAAATGATAGGCAAGAATCTTGGGGTATCAATTATTTGTAATGAAGAGTTGATGAAGTGTGACAATAATCATCACAGTCATGAAATGGAGGCATCAGGAAACATCCAAGAATCAGTAGTCACTTGATAGATTGGATTCCATCACAGACTGCCTTCTCTCCTACTCTGTACAAATATGTACTTATTTGCATACTACCTTCAGTTTATGAATGGATGACTATTGTGCTCCTCCCTCCTTCCTCCCCTGGGTAATCGATCTCAGGTCCTGGGAATGGCCTAGCTCCTTTGTGGCTCACAGGATGGTGTGCTCATGTAGACCCATTCGCCAATTGGGCTTTCTAGGCCCCGAGTTCAATCCAAGCCTGCCAAAAGATTCATCCTGATGTCAGAAGCCAATCATTGCACCTGTTTTCCTATCCTGTGTAAGTCCTGGGTCTCAGCTAGGATGGAGAATGCATGGGCCACCCTGTGGCCATGGGAATAGGTTGTTATCCATGTCAACCCAGTTATACCTGTCATCATATACTCCAGAAAATACACAAAGCATCTATGAATAGCATACAAAATAGAGACTAACTACACTAAATGCACGATGGAGTCCAAACACAGATGTGAATATACATCTCATGTTTCAATGATGCATTGAGGACTATTGTAGCCTCCTTAGGGCTCTTTCTCCATTCCTGAGAACAGCTCAGCTCCTTAGTGGCTCACAGGCTGGTGTGATCACATGGACCCATTGGGCAATTGGGCGTCCTAGGCCCCGAGTTTGAATCCCAGCACTGCCTGATGTGAGAAGCCAGTCATTGCACCTGTTTTCCTGTGGTGTTCATGTTCTGGGTCTCAGCTAGAAGGGAGAATGTATTGGCAACTCTATACTCATGGGAAGAGGTTTTCATCCATTTCACCACAGTTATATCTGTCATCTTATACTCAAGAAAATACACAGTACATCAATGAAAAAGACACAATATAAAGAGAATGACTACACCAAATGCAAGATGCTGCCCAAACATGTATGGAAATATAGATCCTTGGTTTAATTATGAATTTATGACTATATTGCCCCCCACCAGGGCTCGATCTCAGGTCCAGGGAATGACCTAGCTCCTTAGTGGCTCACAGGCTGGTTTGCTCATCATGACCCTTTCAATAATTGGGTCTGCTAGGCCTTGAGTTCAAATCCTAGAACAGCCAAAAGTTTCATCTTGATGTGAGTAGCCAATTGATCTACCTGTTTTCCTCTCCTGTGAAAGACCTGGTATAAGAGAGGATGGAGAATGCTATATAGGCAACTCTATAGCCATAGGAATAGGTTGTCATCCATGTCAGCATAGTTATATCTGTCACCATACTCAATACTATACACAATATATTCATGAATAAATAAAAAATAAAAAGGAATATCTACACTGAATGCAAGATACATAAGACACCTGTAGTAAAGAGAGATCCTATTAAAAAACAAGGGCTTATTATTTTGTCCAGTGCTTGCACTTCAAATCAGGTCCTAGACCCGGGCTGACATTCTAGTTTTCAAGGATGGTGAGCTTCCCCTTTCCCCATTGTGCAACAGAGCTACCCAGACTTGAGTTAAATTCCCAGCAATGACAAAAGATTCATCCTGATATCAGAAGGCAGTCGTTGCACATGTTTTCCTCTCCTGTGAAAGTACTGGGTCTCATCAAGGATGGAGAATGAGTAGGCAAACCTATAACCATTGGAACAGGTTGTCATCCATGTCAGCACAGTTGTACCTGTCACCATACTCAGTAAAATACACAATATCTCCATGAATTGTAACAAAATAAGAAGTATAACAAATGTGAGACACCTCCAAACATGTATGTAAATATAGATCCTATGTTTAAATAATGAAGTTATGACTATCGTGGGGGCACCCTGAGGATCAATGTCAGATCCTGGGAATGGCCTAGCTCTTTAGTTGCTCACAGGTTGGTTTGTTCCCCTTTACCTCTTCACCAATTGGTCCCGCTAGGCCCTGAGACAGATCCCAGAACTACCAACAAGTGGATCATGAAGTAAGAAACTGAGTGCAAAAATTATTTTCCTTTTATCTGAGAGTCCTGGGTGTTAGGCATGATGGAGAACATATCTACAAATCTAGATGCTATGTGATAATATATCATCAATGTAATAAACAGAGTGGGTATCATCATAGTAAATAAAATCAATGGTAAATAAATGAATAAAAAAATACAAGGAACAACCACACCAAACATGTATGTACTGAATATCTATAGGCAACTATAAATCCTATCTTTACAATGTATATAAATAGTATGTTTTCAAGGCATGGGGCTGGAATTCGGGCCAAGTGAACAGGCCTGACTTTCTTATCTTCGAGTACGGTAAGATTCCCCTTCATCCACAGTGCTGCAGATTTACCCAGACCCTGAATTCAAATCCAAAACTGGGCAGAATAAACAGCACGAATTGCAAGTCAGGGAACTAATTTATTTTTTAATTTTTATTTTATTTTATGCTCAGCATGGCACTTGAACTCAGGTCGTCCCAACTCTGCCTCTGCTTTGATCACCGAAGGTTGGGGTGAAGCCACTGGACCCACAGCTGCTCCTGGGATCCTAAACCACCAGAGCATGCAGTATAAAAAATGCACAGAAAAAATGCGGTGAGATGACTTTTTATGTTTTGCTGGGTCTGAATGACACTGTTGCAAAGGGTACTTTACCTTGCATTGCTGAAGTCTGGCAGACTATTGGGGAAGCCATAGGCCCACGTGGCAATGTAGACCTTGATTTCGAATCCCTGTCCTGACCCAACCAATGGCAGGAGATACTGAGAGTCTCCTTCCCATCCATAGGAATAACAATGGAATGTTATCAATGTCACGGTCGAATGAGTTGATTGTGAATGATGCTTCTATAAAATTAGAATGATTTCAGGAGGCTGATTGATTTTATTTAATATTTATGAAGCATTAAAGAATACTATTACTTACAGGAACACAATAATTTCAAGACAGAGATTGATTTCATTAATAGTTTAAGGATGAAAACAATAACATTAATTACATGGAGGCATAAAAAGTACCCAAGAATTGGTACGAATGTAGTCTATAAAACTGAATAATGGATACACATCTCTGGCATGCTATAAAGATATATATTTATTAGCATACTGTCATCTGCGTGTCAATTTGGTCTTATTTTGTCAACACCTGGGGCTCAATCTCAGGTCCTGGGAACTGCCTGTCAGCTCAATTTGCCCCACAATGGCGCGTTGACTCTCACCCATTCCTGAATTTGGCATCGTAGGCCATGAGTTCAGATGCCAGCACTCCCAAGAAATGAATTGTTGAAAAAGAAACTGATGGTGACACATGTTTTCCTGTTCTGTGGATTTCCTGGGTGTCAGGTATGAAGTGGAATACATATGCAGAAATATATTCTATGTAATCAATGTAATCAATGTTCTATGTGTAATAATACTCAGTAAAATAAATACATAAATAAAACAAAAAATAAAATGAGTAACTCCACTGAACGCAATATGGAGTCAACATATGTATTTAAATATAAATCATATATTTAAATTGTACATGAGTAGGATGTATTCTAGTCATGGGGATCAATTTCAGGCCTAAGGAACAGACTTGAATTTCTTGACTTCAAGGAGGCAAGCTTCCCCTTCCCACACAGTGCAACAGAGTTACCCAGACCATGAGTTCCAATCCCAGTCTTGGCAGAAAAAATGGCACCTTTATAGTATATGAGGTGCAATTCTTAGTTATTTCATTATGCCTCCATTTAATGAATGTGATTGTTTAAATGCTTAATAAAGTATTAATTAAAATCGATCAGTGTCCTATATATAATTGTGTATAATTTTATCATAGAATCATTCAACAACTGCTCATTCAGTCATGACATTGATCACATTCCATTGGTAATCATAGGGATAAGAATGAGTTTCTTAGGATCTCCTGTCATTTGAAGCTGACAGGACCAGGATTCGAACTGTGGGCTCCACCTCCCTCCACTTAAATCCGAGGATAGGGAACTCACTGCTCTGTCCAAGAACATCAGCAAGACCAATGATGAGGCAAGCATCAGTGGCTCTCAAGAGTCCTCCTTGATATTTACAAGGCTTTGATGGGAGGATCAAATTCACACTAAGCAGGAAAGTCCTTGAAACCCCAGTCCCACTTCAGTGCCAACAAAGCCAGAAGTAGAGCCAGGTGGATCTAGTGTGGAGGGCTAACCTTGAGCAAAAGCAGCTCATGGACTGATCCCAGATCCTGAGTTCAAGGTCTGGGACTGGCAACAAACAGACATACACAAGAATCTGTGCAGCTATCTGGCTAAAGCAGGTCACCCTCTTGTTTCCAACTGAATTGAGTATAGTTCCCTGGGAAATGAGCTGGGGGGAGGTGCTGTCATCTTGACTCTGCCCAAGCTGCCTGCATCACAGGATTCTGGCCACACCCCCATTCTTTCATGTTTCTTTCTGACCAATGGGATACAAGAATGGTGGCCACGCCCACATTCCATGCTGCCTTGTACCACCAGGATTCCCTAGGCTGGTTGACACAATTACCAGCAGTTGAATAAGGTAGAGGTGGCTGAGTGGTGAGCAAGAGACTTGAAGCTACTTTGGAGTAGGAAATTGATGTGCCTGCCTGCCTCCCACCTCCTACCCTGCTTCCTCCAAGGCACTGCATTTCAAACCTCAGGCGGTATCAAGCTACTGGCAGGTTGCAGCCTCAACCTGGTCCTGGCCACTGGTCCTCTGTTCTGGACCTGAGTGTCTGCAATACCTCCTCCATTACTGCTCACCCTAACTGGAGCAGCCACCAACAACTTCTCCCAGCATCACAAGTGAGTGGCTGCCCAGAGGGCTTGCACCTTGTGACACCTGCATCCCACAACAACCCAACCAGGTCCCGGACCTGCACCTCTTTCACACCCCACAGTCCGGGGACTCTGCCACTAATGTGCCCCAGGAGTGGGCACATCCCTAGTGTCCAATGTCCCAGGAAAAGTGCAGATGCAGGGATAGGTGAAGAGGGGACACCACAGAGCCCCTGGTGGGAGCCAGAGAGCCATGCATCTGCACCCTTTCTCTCCCTGGTGGGAGCTTGGTGGTGTTAGTCAGAGGTGGGGAGCAGCACCTCCACACTTGCGTTGTTGCGTCTTTACTTTTTCTGGGCATGGGGGTTGTTGGATACAGAAGATAGACCACCCCCCCTTGCTGTGTAAGCCCTTGTCTTTTATGCTTGGTCACCCTTTCACCTGAAGAGGGTCCCAGAAAAGCCCTGGAGAGAGGTGAAGGGCGCTGGGGGTCAGAGCAGAAGGTGAATATCTGGGAGGAACACACACACACACACACACACACACACACACACACACACACACACACACACACACACACACACACACACACACACACATACACCCGGCCTGTTCCCACACCCCTCAGCTGTCAAAAGTTTTCACAAGGTCATCACCTTTCCCAGCTCTGCCAGCATCTGCTGGTGCTTTTGGTCCATTTGGTCTTCTTTTCCTCCCCAAGAATCCGCCAATTAGCCCAGAAACATGTAGGCTAGAAGTAAAGAGTATATCCATGTATGTAGCATTTAGGACCCCATCCATTTCCTCAACATTGCCCCAACCCTGGTAAGACACCCCTCTGGGGGCACCATGACCTTCTGCTAGTTTCCCCTCCCAGGCTCTGAGAAGCCACCTGTCTCAGGACTCCTTCATCCAGCATCCTGGCCTAGGGTTTTGGTGAATGTGGAGTCAAGGCTGTTTGTTCCCAAGAGGAAGGATCTGGCTTGGAGAAAGGGAGAGGTTACGTGGTGCTGTGTCATTTGAGTGGTGCTCCCCTTGGATGGGAGCCTCTTGTTCTCTAGTTCTCTCAAGGGCACTCCCAAGCTCCAGCTTGTACAGTATAGAAGACTACAAATAAGACAACATTGAAACAAAAAGCCAATTCCAATATGAAGATTTATGGGAGTGATATAGAGAAACCATTACTCCTAAGTGGAACATGAAGTATGAGGCCACTCCCTTTCTAAATCACACTTGCTAATCACACAAATTTGTAAAAAGTAGAGTGGAAGAATAATTGTCGTTCCAATGCAAGTTAGATATAAGAGCATGGACTTAACTGGAAAAAAAAGTGAGTCTTGAGAGAGCAGGGATTATACTAGCAGTGAACTAGTGGCTAAGATCACATTTATTTTTCTTTACTTTTCTTATATATTTTTTTGTTGTTATTGGTCTTGGCACTTGAACTCAAGGCCTGGGCGCTATCCCTCCGTTATTCAGCTCAAGGTTACGGCTCTAACACTTGAGTCATAGTACCACTTTCAGTTTTCTGGTAGTTAATTGGAGAAAAGGGTCTCTGGGACTTTCCTACCTGGGCTGACTTTGAACCCCAGTCCTGAAATCTCTCCACCACCTGGCTTAAGATCACATTTCTAATAGTGTATACTCAGCATATGCAATGTGTATGTTCATCTATCTTTATATGAATTCTTGAGTTAAAAATCTGGGCTAGAGTTTGACTTTACACTCACAAAAATATTTGTAATTTAAAAGTTGATACTTCTGGAGAAATAAAACCTAAGAATGTAAATGAGTCTGGGAAGTTTAGTTGGCATGCAGCCTGAGCAGAACAGTCTTTGCCACACTAACAGCCAAAAGCTAGATTGGAAGAATGGCTCAGGTGATGGAATACCAGTCATGAGCAAAATTGATGAATAAGAGCTTGAGGCTTTTGCATACATACATACAAACATACACATACACACAGAAGCACTTATATGTGCACACACAATTACACAAATAAAACAACTTAGAATATGTAGAAAAGTTAAAAAAACAATAGAAAATATGTCCTGAGTAAGAATCAAGTGATAAATTTTAATATTAGAAAATCCTCAAGTGAACTTTCTTCAAAAAAGTTTGAGACTATTACATAGGTAGGGACCAGAGATAGTAAGAAAGTCAAGTAATTATTATTAAAGGATCAGATCCATGGAGAAATGAATAAGAGATCCCAGCATGTGCATCTGAAAATGTTCATATCCTGTGTCAAATGATAGAAGATCTTCGAAAATAGTACATAAACACTCTGAGCAGTCAGTCTAGTGGATAATATCATTGGAGAAGTTCAAAATTGCCAGTCTGTATCTAGATTACATAAACCAAGAAACCATGGCAGGGCAATGTGATACAAGCCTGGAATTCTAGCATGCAGACTAAGACAGGAGATTAGAGAGTGGAAATACATAGTGATACCTTCCCTGGACCAGGTAGTATAATTTTGTTTAATAAAAAAAATCAAACAAGAAAGGAATACACAATTGCAAGTCTGGGCTAATTTTGTCATTATGTTATGAGAAGTCAAGTTTCCTATTGAAATGCAACTCCTATATAATCTTCAGTTGTGTTTTAAATGCTCTCTTCATTACAGATCATTCCTAAATGCAAAATGGCTCATGATTCCCACCCAAAATTTGAAAAAGTAAGTAAGCATCATTCTGTAGGTTTCAAAAGAAATGATGGATTAAAAAAGCTTAAGCCTAGAGAAATAACAAAGTTTACCTAATGCAGGAATTTGTAGATTTTGCTAAATTAGAATTTAGAGTTAACATAAATATTTTGGTTTTGTTTGTAATTTCATATTTTATAGGATAATACAAAATTCTTTTTAAGTAGAGGGTTTAATTGAAAAATTCACAAATGATTCTGGCATTCCATTTTCCTAGAATATTCTTTCAAGAGAATTATAATTAGGTCTTAGTTGATAGATAATTCCAATAGTTCATGGATAAAATGATAATGTGAATAATCTAGACAGAGTTGCCAACAAATGGATATTAATTTATAAATTTAGCAAAAGGGCAATTTTTGATTGTATTGTATAACATTGTATGAAAAAAATAATTGTGTGACATCTTCTTTCTTCTACCTATATGTTACACAGGAAGCCATTTCCTAAATTACGTGCCTCTGTATACAATGAGAAAAATGTTATATTGGGTTTTGTTTTTGTTTTATTGGTTTGTCCTAGGGTTTGCACTCTGGGTCTGGAAGCTGTCTCTGAGCCTCTTTATGCTCAAGGCTCGTGTGCTAACACTCCAATCTCAGTGCTACTTGTGTCTGGCTTTTTCTGAGAAGTTTATTGGAGATTTGAACCATAATCTTCCAAACTTAGCATTCTGAATATCTGTGATAGTTTACAAAAAGTATAAATATAAATAACATTTGCAAGTGTTCTGATCTCAAGAATTTCACTGGGGGAAATTTATGCAACCCATTTTATTGTGGTGTTCTTTCCAGAACAAGGAGGGCATCACATTAGCAAAGGTGGAGTATTTTTTTCACAATAGATATAAACTATTCATTATGTAAATTAAGGGAATTTTAAGGTGCTCTTTACGAGTTGGAAAGTCTTGGACTAGGATGACTTTATGGCATAAATCTTGGGATTGATGGTCATAGAAATAATAGCTTACTTTGATAAATATTTGCTTACTGTTGAAGAATTAATTACAGATGTTTCATAATTTTATCCTCTACCAGAATGTGGCTATTTTTCTGTTGACTTCTCAATCTGTAACACTCCATTGGAAATTGCATCTATTGCAGAATTGCAAACAGGTACTGTTTTGAATCTCTCAGGTATGGAATGTTCAGAAATTGAAAATGAGTAGTTATTAGTCATAGGAATTTTGAAGAACACATATATTCTGTGCTCTTAACAACTTATTTACTTTTAAAAGTTATTGGTTTCCATAGAGTTAAACTGTTTTTGGTTTTAGTGTGAGAAAGTACTAAATTTATTCTTTTTTCAAAATATTGGCAAGTTTATTGTGAAAATATTGTCTAGTTGGATAACATTCAAGATGATGACCCTCTGATAAAAAAGGAGTAATTGTTTCAAATTAGATGCCAAATAGTATTGATTTTTAATAAATTACAACATAAAATAAAGGATAATATTTACTGTAAAGATAGAGTGAAATTATATTTTATGCAGCTTATTTTAAAATTTATTATCAAATTGATGTACAATGGGGTTACAGTAATTGTAAGGTAGTGAATACATAACTTTTCAAACTTTTTAGCGCCTCCTTCATTTTTCTCACAGTTTTCCTTCACCTCAGTACTCCTCACAAGTTGTAATGTACATTTCCAACATATTGCATGTGAGTATTTCTATTGCATTGGTTTTCCTTTTGTCCTTTGTCTCACCATTTTGTTGTTCATCTTCCCTTCCCTAATTAAGGTAAATGTATACACAATACACAGGGCACCAAATTGAATACAGCAGGGGAAAACCATAAGGGAAAAAACACAAAGAAAATAGAAATCACATAGTATATTACAAACAATAACTACAAAAAAATCTCTGTTCCATATCTTGAAGTTCATTTTGCTCAGCACCAGCTTTTATGGTCATATATACACATAAACCCACTGGAAAAAAATAGTTGTAGGGACACTATATCATGAAAACAACATGTCAACTGTTTTTGAGGGTAAAGGTTTAATTAGGATTAGTGAATATGTCATTCTGTTAAAGGAATTTCAAAAGAGTTTGAAAATTATGACAGCTATATTTTGATTGTTCAAACTTTTTAACAACTTAGCTTATTAACAAAATTGCCTGGGTAAATAGGCTTTCATGCAAAGAAATCTATGGAGACTTAGTTAAGAGGGAGCAATGTGGGTGAAGATAGTTCATTTTCACACTAAAGAAACAAACTTAAGAAACCTTGCTGTAAATCCTGTAGGTTCCTTTGAGAATTGACCTTACCCAGGAAATATACTCTCATTGTGTGAAATTCAAAGTTCTTAAAAAATTAAGATATCTACATTTGTGAATTGACCTTTAACTACCAAAATAATTATTTGAAAAATATAATTTTGGTCAAAATATTTAGGGCAAAAGTGCCCTCCACAATTGAAAAAGGTATTGGGTTCACACTTTTCTGTTTGTAACACTTTCTACAATGTCTTTGTACGTGAAGCACTGAAACACAGAAAAAAAATCTGATTGGATACTCCAATGATTACACATTTCTAAGTACCTCACAAAAAATAATATCCTTATTAACATGAGATAGTAAAGATTTCTCTTATTATATAAGCCAAAAAGGTTTGGGATTAGAAAAGAATTGAGAAAATTGAAAGGGTAAAAAGACAGTGTTCTTAGAAGCCCTAGCTAAGCATATTGGCTTCAGCAGTGGAGGGAGGCCTAAACATTTATATATGTTGTCTTAAAATTTTTGATACGTAAAGTGATTTTATAGAGCCTATTTGGCTGACTATAATGCAGAACAGATTGAATGAAGACATGAAAATAAATTCTGCGTCCAAATGAGGCAACTTAAAAGAGTTTTAAAAGAGAAACCATGAAGATATAGTGGGGTGGGGTGGGAGGGAGACCTTATAGTCCTTCAGCTTCACTGGACTTGAAGCCAAGAAGCTGTGATTAATTGGAAATCAGGCAAGAGATAAGAGGAGGACATAGAATTAGACATAGAAGCATTGTCCTTTGTAACAGACACTGTCATCCAAGGAATGGATGATTTAACTCTTCTTTCCCATACATCTTGCTGAACAAATGCAAGACCAAGAGAAGAATAATCTATTGAAATAATTTTTCAAAGAATAACTTCACTGAAACTGATAAGGTATCTAAGGAGAGTCTTAAGAGAAAAGATAAAAGTGGAGTATTCTTTGATTTCCTCTAAGCATCTTGTTATCAAAATATATCTTTGAGGTTAGAAGTGATTGAACCAAAAAGTGGTGGAGTACTTATTTTTGTGGGCACTTTAGACACCAGAAGACTTTCAACGTAAAAAAAAAAAAGTATAGCCAAATATTTGTGATCACAGCTTCTGGGACTTATTTTTTGGAGACAAAGTTTTACATTAGAATTTGTCCTCATTAACATAGATGTAGGGTTGTCATGGCAACCAAATGCTAGGGTGAAGTTTAATGGACTCTGACAAGTAAACAGCATGATAGAAAAAAAAAGGCAAATAATATTTAGTGAACTAATTTGACCAATTACTTTGCCAGAACAAAGAAGGAAAAATAAAATTCAAAATCAGTTGACTTAAAAGTATGAAAAAAGAGTAGTGAAGAGAGATGAGAGAAAACATAGAGGATTGTTTTCTCTCCAGTGGACAGAACCTATTAGGTTCTTGATCTTGTTTCTTCCATTCTATCTTCAGAAGCTATCAAGTGTGGGTCAGGACTGCAGTACCCATTTCAGACAAAGAGAACTGACAGAAGAAAGATAATATTTGCAGCAGATGTAGGTGATTTCTAACCTTAGACAATCTATTTAAATCTATTCAAAATTCCCCCCTACCCCGAACTGCCCTCTTTGAAAAGCATTGTTTGCTTTCCCCAAGACTGTCCTTCATTAACTCCTTAAAATTTTGAGAGTTCATATTCATACTCTCTAGAGATTTCTCTTTGGTTGTGATTTTTGTGTGTTTTTGTTTTTTGTTGTGTTTTTTAACTGAATTTCAAAAGGTTGTGCAAGTGTGTTACAATTAAATATGTTCATCTAATTGTCCAATGCTCCTGGATCAGAGTCACTTTTTCTATCATTCTCAACCAACCCCTTCTTCAAGATTTATTTCAGATTTACCACTTCCTTTATCACATGTGTACATTAAGTATTCTAACTGTACTTGCCACTTGTTCCATTTTTCATTCATTCTACATCTTTACTATTATTCTACTTTGGTTTCAATTTCCTGGTAGTCATTCTGTTAAACCGTTAATACTTTGAAAGTTTTATACACATTCCATGGAGTTTCAATCCTGCATATGTTTGAACTGATGTCAGCTTATATTTCCATAATTCATTCATCTGCAATAATAATTTGCAAACTGTAGACGTGAAGGACCTAGATATGGTTTTATTCTCATCCATTTGGAAGATTAATCTTTAGTCAAAAAAAGTTTTAAAATGGCTTAGAATGTATTCCTAATTACCAATTTTTATAAATGGCTTTGTACAATGGTTTGTGATTATTTTGTTTTACAGGGGATAATATTATCTACTACATATAAGTTTTGGAAAATGAAGAAAACTAAGATTTACTACTATCAAGGAATATGATAGAAATAGAAGACAGATTTTATGTTTGTCACATCTCTGATGAATACCCATATTCAAGACTTACAGTCATATTTCTCACTAAGTTAAACAGATAGGGAAAAAAATAAAACAACATATGATGAGGCAACTTTTTGTGACTTTTTGAAATGTACTTTATTTAAGTGATGAAATTTACTTTATTAGCTAACATTTGGGTTTGAAATATAGGAGGCTGATCTATTTAACACATTTCTGGAAGGCACCTACTAACACACAAATGGTGGGCGGAACAATTTCTATACTTTAATGAATAGTTGAACCTGTTTGGCATTGGTGCTGGGTAAATAAATCAACTCTATTGTAACTTGCTCACTACACTTGAAAAACTTGTAATGCCACTAAGTATAATCTACTTGTCAAATATTATTTAGGTGATTGTGATTTTTAAAAGTATATTTGAAAAAGAATATACTTTCAGAAGATTAAATGTAGGTTATTATTGTTTTGAGAATGACGACATTTTTATACTACCGAACCAAGTTTTACTGAAGTACCCCTGTTTTGAAGTACTAAGGATCTTCTCAATTAATGTTTTTCTGAATTATATTTGACCTCTAAGTCAAGTTTTCCTGGTTTTGGTAGACCAATTGTGGATCTATCCTTCCAGGATCTACTTTTTTGGCCTACTTATGCTGGACTGAAATCGTTCAGTAATCATTAGGAGAGTGGTATAAAAATAATCTTGTGACATGTTTTATCTCATTCAATCATATGGACTGGTCATCTGTAAATTGAAAGTTTGAACTACAGTACATTCTCTCAGATTTTGTGATATCATCTTTTATTTTAAGTTGCATTGCATTTCACAATTGCTTACTGAAAATTCCTGTTTCTCAAAGAATTCGGGCCCTGAAATATAGGAAATGAGAAATTGAGATTGGTCTTCAATTACTTTCTGTTGGCATGTTGCATGGGCCTAGGTGAGAAGTCTTGCCTCTGTTATTTGATGATGCAGGTAACTCGGACCTGGGAGCCTAGGAATTGTGGGTCCTGCAGAAAAAAGATCTTGTAGATGTCATAACAGCAAAATTTGGGTATAATCAGTAGGAATGCTTCAGAAATATGAAGAAAAACTGTTTAGGACCAGCGAGTTAAAATAATAAACAGAGGGGCTGGGAAGTTGTCTCAGTGGTAGAGCGCTTGCCTTGCATGCATGAGGCCCTGGGTTCGATTCCTCAGCACCACATAAGCAAAAAGAAAAAAGCCGGAAGTGGCACTGTGGCTCAAGTGTAGAGCACTGGCCTTGAGCTGAAGAGCTGAGGGACAGTGCTCAGGCCCAGAGTACAGGCACCACAACCGGACCAAAAAAATAATAATAATAATAAACAGAGCATCAGAGTAAAATATTTTATAGATTATAGGAAAACAAAATTGTTTTTTTACCATGTGAATTCAGAAGACCAAGAGCACTTTGAAGGTATCACAAGTTTGTATGAGAGACAATGCATTGATACTTTTTATATTGTAAACCTAATTATATTCCAATCTATTTATTGGAATAAATAAATATAATTTTTTGTCAAATTATCAATTATTTCTAGTAAGATTCACTGTGTGAAATATAAAATCAGCACATATAAATATAAAATATATAACTATATATAATATAATAGAAAGGGCACATGTTTTGCATTGTTCTGTTGTGGTTAAGGTATAAATGGCAACTCTGTTTTAAAGTATTATTCCATTATCTCTACCTCAGTGTTTAGTAGAGTTAGAACTAAAGCTTTACTATTTGCAGATTTACAACCTGGACACACCAGGGAACACTCTGATAAAAACATTACCAATTTAAGGCCTAATAATGAGGAGAAACATATGGACTTCTCCTGGAGCTATGGGAATATTTTGGTGATAGAAAGGCAGTAGTGTAAGTTCCTGCCTGGTTGGATGGTTGACAGGCCAGGATATTAGGTAATCATGCATATGAACAATTTTTTCACCTTCTTGGCTTTAGCTACTTTTGAAATGGTAGGTATATTAAATAATTGTATTTTGATAAAATACCTTCTATCCTGAACAGTTCTGTCTGAATTGTTCATCTCTCTATCATCCCTTGTAACTAATAATAGTTTTGTTTCAGTAAGGCAATCTATGCTGTCAGGGTAAGATATTCTAGTTGATCTGTTGCTACATGGAAGAAGAGTAAATGGTCAGGTAGACATTTGTGCCAGTAAGACCTCATTTGGGAAATTTTGTGCTGCAGAATTTTATAAGTCGCTCTTAAGCAAGGCTTACTTTGAATCCATTAGCTCCACAAAGCTAACTCAGTTGGATAAATAAGTATTTGAAAAAGCCATCATCTTTGGACCTGGCTATAAATGCTTCAAAGTATGATCAAATTTAAAATGAAAAAAAATATCCATTGACAAAAAATTGCACATGTGAGCAATAGACCAAACAATATAAATTTTTTTCCACTATACATAGAATTTTAGGAAAAGAAGATCAATAGCATTGTAAGGAACAATAAGTTTTCCTTGTTACAAATAGGCATCCAAAGATATATACCTATATAAAGATTTCATCATTAATATACGTGCTTCAGCAGCACGTATACCAAAATTACAACACAGAGATGATATGAAATACAGGAAGATATGAAAATTTGTGAAGTAGTCCAATTATTTCATTCTTTAGATGCAAGAAATGAAAAAAGTTATTAAAAAGTTGATTACAAAAATACGAGTGTAACAATATATGTAATTCATAGAATTGAAAGTAAGTTTGACATCAGTATATTAAGTTTTCACCTTAGAAAGGCCTTTAAATAGCATAAACTTTACAAAACTTTTTAAATTAGATAACATTGTCATTTTATCCCAAAGAAATAAAATAGTATAAGGACCTAGGAAAAAAAGGAATCTTAAACTGTTTCTATATGGAATGCCATCTTAAAGGACACATTTATTAATGAACCTATATATTATAAAACGATGTAGAATTCAATGTATTATATCTAGGAGAGAATGAAATAGATTATGGAAATTGTACAAAGAACAGAATATAAAATATTTTAAAATATACTTTTCTCAGACAAGCACTAGAAATATCTTTAGTTTCGGTACTACTCATTTCAACAGATAAGTTAAAATTATTTCTGATTAAAAAAAATCACAAACTCTGCAGAAATTATTATAGATGTATACAAAACCTCTTGAATACATTTTGACATCAAAGTCAGGCAATTGACTTGGAAGAATACAATGGAATACATGAATTTTTACAGTAAGATATTGCTGGTACTTTGTACTGTGAAAATATTTTGTACGGACTAACGAATGGACTGGCACTTTTAAACTTGAGAAGCTTAACAGAAACATTGACTTAGGAAAAATTAGTACAGCCTTCCACAACTTCAAAGAGGTAGTGATACATACTTATCCTTTTGGCATTATCAAATAAAGTTTCTTCCTAGTTGTTTTTTAGACCTGGTTTGAGATAACGGTTCAACAGAAGGAGATCCAGCATATCTTTGCTATCTCTATTCCCAGCAGCAAGATGCAAGAGGTCAAAAGGCCTTAAGTTTGGGCATTGGTATCTGCACATTGATGCAGTAAGAAAGAAGACACTCTGGTATTATTCCACGTATAATCATTGTGCAGGGGTGTCGAGCCATCCACAGTTATTGCATGAATATCTGCCTCTTGAGCCACCAACTCATGGATAATGTCTAAGTGTCCACAGTAGGCTTCCCGATGAAGAGGGGTATACTCATCTTCATCCCTACTATTCGCATGAGTGGCCTTTTTGAAAAGTAGGCTTGGAACTGTTGTAAGCCGATTATTTTCGGCAGCCCAAAGAAGTAATTGTTTGGATCCTATTCCATTTTTTTTTGCAACTGATACCATTCCTCACTTATTTATCTTGTTCCTCATCTTCATGAGAATTGCCTACCAGTGGGAATGAGGTGTCCATATATTTCCCCAATAGTTCACGTTGGTTGAACTGAAGTCAATATTGAATGGTTAAACTGAAATATAGTGTGGGTCCAAGCTTGAGATGAAATGTACTTTGCTAATTAGAAGGCAGAGATTTAGAAGACTGATATCAAGGCCAGTTCTAAAAAATATAAATTCGTGAGAAACTACGAAAACAAACAAAGCTAGATATAGTGTAATTTCCCTGTTATCTCACGTTTGTGGAAACCATTGGTAAGCTATCATTCCTCAAGGGAGGCTTAGCCTGAAAAATAATCTAAAGTGATTAGAGAATTAGCAACTTCAAGCACCAGTAGTGTCAAAGGAAAAAAGAAAAGAATAAACCAGAATAGGAAAGGAAGGGCAAGAAAAGGAAAATATTTGCTCTTCATTCTTGTAGTTTCTTGTCATTGGATAGAAGCCTTGAGAATAATTTATTTACTGTTTTAGGATTCAGGCCTCTCTAATATGAAAGCATTTATTTCAGGTAATTATTGTATTACTACTATTTATTAACTTATTATTAGGCCTTCATGGAGATTGAACCTATGGCTTTGTATATATTAGTCTAGTCCTACAACTGAGATGTACCCCAGCTCTCTTGTATACTTTTTGAAACAGTTTATGAATTCCTCAATAGTTACCTATTGTACTTTTCATCTTATCTTTTCTCTCCCACCTTTTTCCCTATGTGTTTAAGTTTATGTGCTGAAAGCATTCTTCAATTTTATCTTCTACACTTAGAATTTTGCTTTTGAATTTACAGAGAAGTTGGTTATTTTCATGACATCTTTTAAAATTATATACAGATAGATGTATTTCACATGTATGATTGATTCTTAGAGTTCATTGCAATAAGCAACATTTATATGGTCATATGCATATAGGTATTGAGACATTGTGATTCTCTCCTAAGAATAGTTTACCTTGTTCCTGCCATGTGAATGCTTAGATTGCTCTTAGTTAATTATATCCAAGTGTAATTGTATTTCTTTTACTAACTATTGGATTAACTTGTAGATTTATAGACATGTCTAGTTATTACAAATGAGGACAACCATGCAGCATATATTTAATTAGACCTTGCTTATTTCACTTAATATCATTGTTTTCCAGTCTTTCCTTTTGTTCAGGAATGGGGTAATGGCATTCTTTCCAATGGAAGCACAGAATTCCAACAATACAACAGAATTGAAGATCCAGAAATGAATTCACTCCTATAGGTAAATAATCTTTTACAAGGAAGCCAGACACATAGGATGGAAGAAAAACTAATTGTGCTGGTAGAATTGGCAGTATACAGAAAACCGAATTTAGATCCTTATATATATCCGTGTATCAGAATAGATTCCAAATGGATCGAAGACCTCCATGTAATTCCAGCTACCTTGAGAATGTTACAGGTAGAGTTAGGAGAAACATGAGGGCTCCTTGGTACAGGTCAAAACTTCCAAAGTAAGTCTGGATAAGTGGGATTACATCAAACCAAATCAATCATTTGTCAGACTCAAAAGCCCTGAAGAAAAATGAGATCGTGTAGCACAGATTTATTAGGGACCAAAACCACAGATGAGAGCCTCAGGCAATAGTAAACACTCCTTTCACTAGGTTATTTATGGTGGGATTTACATGAGTATAAGAGTTTTCTGGTGTGGATTAGTAAGAAAACAACTAATGTAAAGAAAGAGATAGCATGTGAAATGAGATGTAGGTGGAGAAATGGAGGGATTAAGGCAGGAGGGGAGTCAAATTCAAAGCCTTGGACTGGTGCCAGCTCAGTAAGGCATAGGTGCACAAAGAAAGGGGTGTAAAACAGGAGCGGTTATAAACAAAAGCACTGGTCTGAAGCCTCAAAATAAGGACCCCAGTCTTTGTGGTCCAAACAGTCTCGAACATGAGCTTTTATTTAAATTAACACTCACGAGTTTAGATTTTGAAGACTGGGATGGTGCATAGTCACAGGCAATGTCTCCTATGTCAGGTAATCCAATCTACTCTTTCACATGTTACCCAATAGCCAGGTTTCAACACAAATGCCTACAATGAGATTGTACAAATGAGCCTGCGACTTTTCCCTCTCATGAATCAAATTTCTGTCAAATGATTTCTGTCTTCCAGATGTTTACACATTTCTCATGATCTTTTCTACTATTTTGTCTTCATTATTGATGTTCATAATACTTTTGTGTTGTTGTTTTGTGTGTATATGCCATTTTTATGGATTGAACTTGAAGTTTAATTGTCTATCTTGTATTTTTTGCTCATGGCTGATGACACTGTATTCCTTGAGCGACATTCTCATCTTCTGCTTCTTGCTGGATAATTGGAGATAAGTTTTCACATTTTGTTGTTTGGACTGACATTGAACTAAAATATTCAGCTCTTAGCCTCCTGGGTTTCTAGGATTCTACACATGAATGGCTAACACCAATCTTTGCTTTACTGTTATTTTAATTATGTAATAAAGTGGAAGTATATTTGTGTTGTGTGCAATTTTCAAATACAAGTTTCAATCAACTTGATATAATGTAATTGCTATCAATTTTAACAGTTGAATCAATGAATAGTACACATTCCCAAAGAAATATAACTGAAAACAAAAGGTATAATTGTCTTCTTAAAAAAAGTAATGCAACCATTAATTTCTTTCACTTTACAATTTATGTTTTATATAACTTAATTAGCAGACTTCCATGACTAAAAGTAAATATATTAATTGTATACTACAAGAAGCAAGGTGATTATAGTTAAGAATATATATATTTCATCATAGCCAGAAGATAAGTTTTTGAGCATTCTCACTAAAAAGAAATGTTACATGCCGAAATTAATGGATATGATGTAGCTTGATCATTACACAACATATAAATGAATAGGATTACCACTTAATATTTCATAAATATGTAAAAAATAATTATGTAGCTAGGTGCTGGTGGCTCATGCTTGCAACACCAGCTACTAAGGAGTCTGAGAGCTCAGAATCATGGTTCAAAGCAAGCTTAGGCAGGAAAGTCCACGAGACCCTTATCTCCAATGAGGCAAAAGAAAACTGGCAGTGGCTCAAGTGGTAGAGGATGAATCTTGAGCTGAAGAGCTGAGGGACAGTGTACAGGTCCAGATTTCAAGCCCCATGGACAAAAATTAAAAATAAACATATATATGCTGATATATATATATATGTTTGTAAAATTATATATATATATATAATATATAATGCATACCACAATGAGTGTGTAGCGTTATTTCTACTATAAACATCCTTTCATTAAATTTGAATAACATATTTCAATAAAATATAATTAAAACAATTCGTCCCTGAAAGCAAGTAATCCTGGTTAAAACATTGTCATGTACTATAAACCCTAAATCCCAGAGACCACATCCTGAAGCAGTTCTGGCACTATCAATTTTTTTATTCATTCTGCTTAAAATTTTCTCTTTTCAAGAGCATTTAACTGCTATTACTTTGGAATTATGGTTAATACTTATTTGACTGCTATTTTTAAAGAATGCACCACCCAATACTGGTTTTCTTTTTCTAAATTTTTTGTCTAAACTATTTCTGAAACAGCTAATTGAATTACATGAATTGGTTATTGAAATTGAATCAGTGTGGAGAGGAAAATAAGAAAAAAGTGTCTCTGTGGGTATGACATGTTAAAAATGTACCTACAAAGTATTTATTTTTAAATCATCTACTTTTATTATATTTAGATTCTGATAAAATTTAGCCTCTCAACTCACCCAATGATAATGCAGTCTTATTTCATTCCTGCCAAAAGCAAACAACAAATTACGATTTATATATATTTTAAAAAAATTAAAAATTACTTTTTATTAAAAAAAATATTTTTTAAAAAAATTAGCGAAAGGAAATATTTTATTATACATTTAAAGTAATGTTTGGACACTATGGTTGAAGTCAGACAGGAGAAAAAATCATGTTTGTATTCTTCCTCGAGGGACTCTGATTTACTTCACCTATTTCTGAAAAAAATGAAATTCTTTTATTTTGTATTTTGTATTTTTTTGTCTTTTTTTTAGTAATTTTAATTTTAATTTTTTGTGAACATATTGTGCAGAGGGGTTACAATTACATGGACAAGATAATGAGTACATTTCTTATCAATCATTGCAGCTTCCTCCTTTGTTTACCCTCCACATCCCTTCCCAGCCTCCCCCCACCCCCCCACCCTATCCCGCCCCCCCCTTGCACCAAAGTTGTAAAGTTCCTTTTTGACATGACAACTTGTACTTCTCATAGTTGCATCGGGTCCACCTGTACCTTAACCGACTTGTTTTTCCCCATCTCCTCCACAAATTATACCGACATCAAATATAGTGAAAGCAGCGGTTGTAAAGTGGGGGAGGGACATACAAAGCTACAAATAAATAATCTTATAAATGAGTTAGAAACAAATGCATGAAAGAAAAAAACATTTAAATACTTATCTAAGGGTTCATTTTCCTAACATTATGTTATCTGACCTTTCCTGCTTGACTCATACATATACTAGATATTGCAAAAAAGGGAAACCATAGGACCTTTGTTTTTTGGGCTTGGCTTACTTCACTTAATATAATTTTTTCCAAGCCTTTCCATTTCCTAACAAATGGGAAAATGTCATTCTTTCTGATGGAGGCATAGAATTCCATTGTGTATATATACCACATTTTCTTGATCCATTCATCTACTGAGGGGCATCTGGGATGGTTCCAGATCTTAGCTATGGTAAATAATGCTGCAAGAAACATAGTTGTGCTAGTAGCTTTAGTGTGGTCTTGTTGGTAAACATTTGGGTAAATGCCCAAAAGTCAGATTGCTGGGTCATAGGGGAGCTCTATGGGAAGTCTTTTGAGGAATCTCCATACTGTTTTCCAAAGTGGTTGAACAAGTTTACACTCCCAACAACAGTAAAGTAAGGTTCCCTTCTGTCCACATCCCCTCCAGCATCTGTTGTTGTTAGAGGTCTTGATTATAGCCATTCTAGCTGGTGTGAGGTGGTATCTCAATGTTGTTTTGATTTACATTTCTTTTATGGCTAGCGAGGCTGAGCATTTCTTCATGTGTCTGACATCCTTTTTATTCTTCAAGAAGTTTCTCTTCAAGTCTTTAGCCCACTTATTTATTGGGCAGTTGTTTCTTTGAGGATTTGTTGTTGAGGGATTTAATTTTTTGAGCTTCAAGTATATTTTAGATATGAGACCTTTGTCTGTTGTATGACTAGTGAGGATCTTTTCCCAATGTGTGGGCTTTCTATTGATCTTGCTAGCTATGTCCTTTGCCAAGTAGAAGCTCTGCAACCTCATGCAATCCCATTTGTCCAACCTTTCTTTGATTTGTTGGGTTTCTGGGTCTCTATTAAGAAAATTTTGGCCTGAGCCAAGGAGGCCTAGGGTTTCTCCTATTCCATTCTGTAATGTTTTCAGAGTGTCTGCTTTAACTCAGAGGTCTTTGATCCATTTGGAGATGATTCTGGTGAAGGGTGATATATAAGGATCTAGCTTTAGTTTTCTACAAGTAGTTAACCAATATTGCCAGCACCAATTACTGAAGAGGCTGTCTTTCTTCCATTCTATTATTTTAGCTCCCATATCTAAGATTAGTTGGCTATATGCCTGTAGGTTCATTTCTGGGTTTTCAATTCTATTCCATAGGTCCTGAGGTCTGTTCTTATGCCAGTACCAAGTGGTTTTGATTACTATGGATTTATAGTAGAGTTTGAAATTTGGTATTGATATTCCTCCAGCAGTGTTCTTTCTGTTGAGGAGCATTTTTGCTATTCGGGGTCTTTTATTGTTCCATATGAATTTTTGGGTTGCCTTTTCTATTTCCTTGAAGAATGAGGTTGGTATTTTGATAGGTATCGCATTGAATTTTTTAGATAGCCTTGGGAATTATTGCCATTTTCACGATGTTAATCTTTCCAATCCAGGATCATTGGGAGGTTTTGCCATTTTCCAAGTTCTGTTTGGATTTCCTTTTTAAAGTTTTTAAAGTTTTCATCATAGATGTCCTTCAAGTCTTTGGTTAAGTTATTTCCTAGTTATTTTACTTTTTGTGGGGCTATTACAAATGCAGTTGCTTTCCTAATTTCAGCCACACTTTTCTCATTGTTGGCATACAGAAACGCCATTGATTTTTGTGGGTTAATATTATACCCTGCTTCTTTGCCAAAGTTTTGAATCAGCTTGAGTAATTTTGGAGTGGAGTCTATGGGATTCTTTAAATACAAGATCATGTCATCTGCAAAGAGGGAGAGTTTTATTTCTTCTTTCCCTATTAGGATCCCCTTTATGTTTGCATCTTGTCTTATTGCTGTAGCAAGGCATTCTAATACTAGATTGAAGAGAAGTGGAGAGAGTGGACATCCTTGTCTTGTTCCTGAGTTAAGGGGAAATGGCTTTAGTTTTTCAGCATTGAGTATAATGCTGGCTGTAGGTTTGTCATATACAGCCATTATTGTATTGAGGAATGTTCCATGGATTCCTAATTTTTCCAAAACCTTCATCATAAAGGGATGTTCGATTTCGTGGAATGTTTTTTCTGCATCTATTGCAATAACCATGTGTTTCTTATTATTTCTCCTGTTGATGTGATGAATAAAATTAATTGATTTGCGTATATTGTTCCAGCTTTGCATCCCTGAAATGAATCCTGTTTGATCGAGGTGTATGATTTTTGGATGAATTGTTGAAGTCGTTTGGCCAAAATTTTGTTGAGGTGTTTTGCATCAGTGTTCATTAAAGAGATGGGTCAATAGTTCTGTTTCTTTGATGAGTCCCTGTCTGGTATTGGGATGAGGGTTATGATGGTTTCAGAGAATATGTTCGGTAGTGAACTTTCTCTTTCAATTTCATTGAAGAGTTAGGGGAATATTGGTGTGAGTTCTGCTTTGAAGGCCTTGTAGAATTCCGCTGTAAAAGCAACTGGTCCTGGAATTTTCTTAGCTTAGAAGTCTCTTATTTCTGTTTCTATTTCAATGCTTGATATGGGCCTGTTAAGCTGGTTTAACTCATCTTGTTTTAGTTTTGGCATGTCAAGATTTGCTAGGAAAAGGTTCATTTCTGTCAAGTTCTCAAACATATTAGCATAAAGTTTTGAGAAGTATTCCCTTGTAATGTTCTGAATCTTGGTTGTTTGCATGGTGATATTTCCATTCTCATCTCTGAGTTTATTAATTTGGGTGTAATCCCTCCTTTTTCTCATAAGATTTGCTAAGGGTCTGTCAATTTTGTTAATTTTTTCGAAGAACCAACACTTTGTTTTGTTGATTCTTTCTATTGTTTTTTTGGATTATAATTCATTTAATTCTGATTTAATTTTATTTATTTATTTCCATCTACTGGATTGGGGTTTATCTTGCTGCTCTTTTTCAAGGAGGTTCAAATAGCTCATTAAATTGTTGGTTTCAGATCTCTCCAATTTGTTGATGTAGGAGCTCAGAGCTATAAACTTGCCTCTGAGTACTGCCTTTGCTCTGTCCCAGAGGAGCTGGTAATTTGTGTGATCATTTTTGTTGAATAGCATGAACATTTGAATTTCCTTTCTAATCTCTTCCATGACCCACTGGTGATTCAGCAGTGTGTTGTTCAGCCTCCATGTGTTACTGGACTTTCTTTGGAGACTTTTGTTGTTGAGTTCTAATTTTATTCCCTTGTGGTCAGAGAGAATGCAAGGTATAATTTCAATGTTTCTGAATTTGGACAAGTTTGCTTTGTGGCCTAAAATGTGGTCTATTTTAGAAAATGTTCCATGTGCTGCTGAGGAGAACATGTATTAAAATGCTGTTGGGTGAAATATTCGGTAGATGTCTTTTAAATCTACTTGATCTATGCAGCTGTTTTGATCTGCAATTTCTCTGTTGAGTTTTTGCTGAGTTGATCTATCTAGTGGGGAGAGTGGTGTGTTAAAATCCCCAACACTTAATGTCTTTGGATCTATGTGGGATTTGAGGGAAAGTAGTGATTCTTGGATAAATTTGGGTGCTACATTGTTTGTCGAATAGATATTTAGAATTTTAATATCCTCCTGAAGGAGTGATCCCTTAATTAGTATGTATCGACCTTCTTTATATCTTCCCACGAATTTTAATTTGAAGTCTATTTTATCTGATATTAGGATTGCAACTCCTGCCTATTTATGGGGGCCTTTTGCTTGGTAGATTTTGCTCCAGCCTTTAACATTGAAAATGTGTTTGTTTTTATGGGCAAGATGTGACTCATAAAGGCAGCAGATCAATGAACTTGTTTTTTAATCCAAGTAGATAGTCTATGTCGCTTAATTGGAGAGTTCAGTCCGTTTATGTTAAGAGATAGGACTGAGAGGTATTTGGGAGTTCCTGCCATGTTATCCATCTTCTTGGGGTTTGTGACACTGGGTTCTTCCTATGGTTCTTGGATTCTCAGTTTGGGTGCAGTTTCTTGGCCTTTTTTGTGGTCTTGTTGGTTTTCTATGTGTAGGACATCTTTAAGAATCTTTTGTATGGCTGGTTTGGTAGAGATGTATTTTTTCAATTTTTCTTTGCTTTGGAAGGTTTTTATTTGGCCTTCAGTTATGAAGGAGAGTTTAGGTGGGTACATTACTCTTGGTTGATAGTTGTTTGTTTTTTAGGGCTTGGCATACATCATTCCAGGCTCTTCTTGTTTTGATTGTCTCTGCTGAGAAATCTGAGGTGATTCTAATTGGTTTCCCTTTATAGGTGATTAATTTTTCCTCCTTGACAGCTTTAAGGATCTTTTCATTGGTCTGAGTTGATCCTGTATGGATTATAATGTTATGGTGGGATGTCCTATTCTGATCTGGTCTATTTGGAGTTCTAAAAGCTTCTTGTATCTGAATAGGCCTATCTTTTTGCATGTTTTGGAAGTTCTCTGTTAGGATCCTGTTACACAAATTTCCTAGACCATTAACTTCTGATTCTAGGTGCTCCTCTACACCCATTATCCTTAGATTAGGCCTTCTGATGGTGTCTCCCAAGTATTGGATAGATCTATCATTTTTCTTGGACTTTTCTTGGATGGTTGTATATTCTTTCTCTATAATCTTTTATGGATCTTTTATGGACTTCTTTACTTCCTTAATTTGCTGTATAGTGTTTATTCTCAAATAACTTAGTTGATTGGTTATGGTTTCCTTGGACTCCCATTCCTTTTTTTGGGTTCCATTCAGGATTCCCTTTGTGGTTTCCCTGACTATCTTCAGCTCTTTTTAATGGATCCCATGAATGCCTTTAGTAATCTTTGTGTATTCTCATCCTGCTCTCTCAATTCTTGTATTGCTCTTTTCTTAGCTTCCTCCTATTCATGCCATTCTTGTAGTTCTCTTTGAGTGTTCTCAGCCTGTTCATGCCATTCCTGCCTTTCTCTTTGAGTTTTCTCAAGCTGCTCACGCAAATCCTTTATCAGTTTTTGAGTAGCTTCCTCACACTCATGGTATTCCTGTATAAATCTTTGGATTGCCTCCTCTCTCTCTCTATCAAGCTCATACACAGTTCTTTGTATATTTTCAATATTTTCATTTATCATGTTTGTCAGCAGTGTTTGTAGAGCTATTTTAGAACTCTCCTCTGGATTATTCATTATCTGTTCTGTCCCCTGATAATCATGAGTGGGATTGGAGTTACCCTGACTTGCCATTTTTCTTTGATTTTCCCGCTTACTATGCCCATTTGGGATGAAAGTAACACCAGTTTTGTGCTAGAACACTAACTTAAGGCAAGAATCAACCAAAGTCTGAATTTGCACTGTCAATAATCTGCAGATACAAACTAGTTCAACAGATACCTCTTTTCAACATCAAACAACTATATATTAATGGGCTAGGAACTGAAAAGAAGAATTTGGTAAACCAGAAATTATTAGGGTTAGGGAGAAATGTGGGTAAAAAATAGGAATAAAGTTATGTGGGCAGGTACAGGGAGAGTTAACTTGACTAAGTCCTAGTCTCAAAGCAGGAAATAGGTTAGATAGGATGAAAGTAGAGAGAGAGAGAACAAGAAGAAAGAGAAAGGGAAAAAAGACACCGGAAAAAATAGAAAAATAAAAATAAATAATATGCAGATTCAAGAAAAATCTATTCAAAGAACGTGAATATAATGAGGGAAGGGGAGGGATATAAAGGAGATGTGAAAAACTTAAAAATAAGAATACTTAATATAATATGTAGGTATAAAGAGGTAGTACTGCTATTAAGGAACTTAAGCCTCAGAAGTTTTGAATTGAGTAATAAATTTGTGGATTAAGTGTGTACACAATGGGGGATAGGGTCTAATAATCAACTATGGGTTTATCAGAGGATGTGCAGAACAACAATTAAGTCCCATAAAGAAGAACAAAAGAGAGGAAAAGTGAGAAGGATAAGGAAGAAAAAAAATCAGAATTCAGTCGAGCTAAGCAAAAAACAAAAAGAAAAAAACATTTTTAAAAGAGGAAAAAAAAAGAAAAATGCACACACACATGTATCCCTAAAATAAAGATTATAAGGAGGAAAATTACTAGAAAACATTTTTTTCAAAAAAAGTAAAAATTAAAAATTTAAAAAATTTTTAGAAAAGAATTTTTTTTTTGTAAAAGGTATAAAAAAAAGAAGAGGAGGAAGAAAAGAGTGCTTTGATTTTTTTGGGAGGGTTGGGAAAAATCCTGCATCTCCCTTGTGTCTGTATTCAGCCTGTGGTTGTAGTCTCTGGTCTGCTTGTGGTCCTGTGGCTTGGTTGGTTTCTTAAGTCAGTTTGTTTGGACAGGCAGAAAAATGCTCTGCTTTACCCAGGATTTTTCGATCCTCCTCCCAAGATAGTTCAATGGGAGGGGGGTGTGCTTTGAGTATCACAAAAGATGGAGATGGCTTTTTCCTCAAATTTGGAGATGCTGTGATGAGGCTACGTTCTGGGTAGAGTTGAGGCCTTTCAGCAAACAGTAGCTTTTCCCGGGGGCTAGTTTGTGAGAAACTCACAGTGGCCAGCCTGGAGCCACTCTCAGGGTTTCTGTTTACTGAATTTCAGTTGATTGTTGAGGCTGCTAAAGGGAGGGGCAGCCTCTGGCTCTGATTACCTGATGGAAAAAGTCACTCCTAGGGCTGACGCGCGAACTGGGTGACTTTTCCCTCGGTGGAGCTGAGTCTGGCAGGTCACGCCATTAAGTTCTTGTGCCTTGCTAAATGACCTAGTTTTATTCCAACGCCTGAGTTGGAGCTAGCAGCTCCACTGAGCTTTGTGCGTATCCAAGATGGAGATCTCCGGTACTGGGGGAGGGGAGGGGTGGCCTTCCTTCCTCTGATCCCTGAGAATGAGTGAGGACGTCAGTCTTCTACTCAAGCTGAGTCTTGATTCTTGGGTCATCTCTGGTCTGCGAACTGTAGTATGAAGATGTCCGCTCCTTGTTCGTTCTTGCTGGTGTTGAGTAGAATCCACTTGCCTGCCGCATCTGGCTCTTTCGTCCCAGACTCTCTCTGTTTCAGGTATGGCAGTATGGCCGCTGCCACTCAGGTCTGTCTCCTTGCCTGGGTTTTCCCTCTCTGGCCTATCTCTCTGTTCTGTGATTGCACACTTGGTGTGATTCTCTGGCTTAGGACTGTTCACTGGAACTCTAAAACTGCTTTCTATGCGAGAGATTGTTTTGCCTTCAGCTTCTCCTCCGCCATCTTCCCGGAATTCTCCCAAGAATGAAATTCTTGATTTGAAGTCTTTTGCTTGATATCCACAATGTGTCATTCTTCCTTTATTAATAGGAGAATTTGGAAAAAGGATGAGAATTCACACTAGAAAAAGAGGAGAAATCCAGGATGTATTTGATGTCACTATAACTTGTGCAGGAGATGGGGAAAAACAAGTCGTTTAAGGATACAGGTGGACCTGTTGCAACAATGAGAAGTACAAGTTGTCATGTCCAATACGAGCTTTACAACGTCGGTGCGGGGGTGGGGGACGTGGGGGGGGAGAAGGATTGGGACTGGGGAGGGAGGGGGGGGGCTGGGAAGGGATGTGAAGGGTAAACAAAAGAGGAGTCTGCAATGCTTGGTAAGAAATGTACGCATTATACTGCCCATGTAATTGTAACCCCTCTGTACAGTATGTTCACAAATAAAATAAATAAATAAAAAGAAATCTAGATATTTTGTTCTTCCTCATCTCAATCACAAGTTATGGATAATGATTGTGGATATTAGGTACAGTCCTCTAGAGTGATTAAACCCATATATAAAAAAGATAACCCCATAAGTGATCTCATAGAGAATGCTTCTTTATAAAAATGTAGTATCATCAAACAGGAAAAGTTGTCTATTTGTTTAGTTTTTGTTTAGTATTTGTTAAATTCTGGTATGCTACAGTCAACTATCATAAAGGCATACAAGGATGGTAAGAAACTAACAGTATCACATTCTAATATTACCTTAATTCTTGTTGTGTTGTATATGGCTATATTTGAATTTTGCCTCAATTTCACATGTCATGTTCTTCCATTATATAAGTTGAAAGAAGATTCCCTCTGGAAATATGCTATTTTAATAGCTAAGAGAAAACAAGTCAGCTGTCAGCTTTTAGACAGGGAGAATTGCATAGAAATCTGTCGCCACTTCTCATTCATTTTTGTATGCTAAAGTAAGTCACATGACCCATCGACATTGCAGAGTAGAGTTAAATATCACTTACAGGAGCTGATGCAGGATATAGAGTAATATACCAAAATATGCAACACTTGAGATAAAGAGGGAAAAATGAGAACTATAATACAGTCAATCATACTTTCTATCACATGTCTCTGCAAGAAGGAGACTATTATGTACCTTTGTTTCTAAAACTACTGAGATGTTCAAATCATGTTTTCAATGCTTGGATGTCACAGGAATTAGAGAACATTTTGATACTGAGACAGCATAAAATCTCATAGATAGCTGGAGTAAACATTTCAATACTACATTTTGTTCTGCTAAGAGAAGAAACCATTTTATAGTCAAAAATTTATACTTTCTTACCTAGTATCTTTTTTTTTTGCAGAAGTGGATTTTGTTAATATATGTGACTATCCACCAGAATAAATGCATTCATTTATCTGCATCTTGTGCAGATAATATAGTCAATTAGATGTAAATGGGCGTTAATCAGTAGCACTTTTTAAAAATCCAAAAAATGTGGGCAGGAAGCCAATATACATATTTTCCCACCATCTCCTTCCACATCCTCATTCTTCCTTCCTAGGAAAAACAATCAATAAAAAGGCTTAGATATTTGTCTCTTGACCTTGAAAGTGGAAACAGAATGTTACGGATGTTGGAGATGACTGTTAATGGTGTTTTACATAATAATGTCACATGTAACAGCCCTATGAGTCCTGCAGGTCTTTACACTGTACTTGCTTAGTGATGTGACAGGAATGTCAGCCTTATTGGACTTAGTATTGTTTTCCACTTCCTTTTCTAAAACCTGGCCTAAATTATAATACATAGTAATGGAATGAAAAATTAATGCTATCTTAAGAAAGTCATTAAGTCTCTGCGAATGTGGTTTCATGGTACAGTTATTGCCTAGCATGCATGAATCCCTGGAATTAATTCCTCAGTACCAAGTAAACAGAAAAAGAAACACTGGAAGTAGTGCTGTGCCTCACGTGGTAGAGTGCTAGCCTTGAGCAAAACCACACAAAACAAAACAAAACAAAAAACTCCTCAGGAACAGTACCCTGGCCCTCAGTTCAAGTGCCAGGACTAGCAAAAAAGACAGTTAGTAAATGCAAAATAAAGAAGCCATACTTGGAAAATATAATTGCTCCTTTCATACTGATACCTGCCAATAGTCCTTAATTCATGTACTTTACCCATATTAGAATACAGTGTTGAAAAAAATGTTTTGTTAATAGGTCACGGCAATTAATGCCAGGAATGTGCTTAGATATCAAGTGAAGATTAATACTGGAAATTGAAGGCTTCCAGGCATTTCAGTGGTCACTGCTAATCACAATGAGACAGGTAGACTAAGTAAGATTTGAATACTTTTTGCTCAGTCATGGCACCAAAAATGCAGAGGCTAATTAACAGTTGTGACTGAAAAGAAGGAATAACTCCAAATGGAAGGAATAAATGATAATAATAATAATAACTAAGGTATACCTGTGACTGTTAGAGCGAACCATTTTTGGCTATTGAAGAACTAGTAATCAAGTAGGCTTATTCCTCATTGCCTTTAGCATTCTAAATCTCCTTGGCTAGTTCTTAATCTCTGTGTGATAAGTTGTATCTCCTTCTGTGCTGTTCTTTCATACCTGATCTTTGCCTTCTAAAAATCTCACTTTTCTCTATTTCTCTGTGAAAAACTTGTTATACTAAGTCCACATACGCCGACAGTAGAGGATGCTAATGTAAGAGAGGCATAGCACATGAGTCATTAATGTAACAACATGGAAAAGGAGGACATATTTATTGCTACCTCAATTTTTCTGAAAAGTAGCCATGTCACATCATTTGATTCAAATTTCCATTCTTTTTCTACATAGTGTCATGAATTGCACATAAATGCAAATATGAGCTGGGTGCTGGTGGTTCACACATGTAATCCTGGCTACTCAAGGAGGTTGAGACCAGAGGTTTGCAGTTCAAAGCCAGCCTGGTCCGGAAAGTTCATGAGACTCTTATTTTCTTTTAATCACCAGAAACCTGGAAGTGGTGCTGTACCTAAAGTGGTAGAGTGCTCAGCTGGAGCAGAAGAGTTGTGGGACAGTGCCCAAGATCATAGTTCAAGCCCCATGGCCAACAAAAAAATGTAAATATGACTTTAATTTTCCCCAAAAGGAACTACGAAGTCAATAGTTATCTTCCCAAGAAGAAAAAATAATTCCAAGATGATTTGGTGTACCTACTTTTGCTGAGTTATTGAAGTTATGGCTTCATTGCTGGACATATTTTCTTCTTTTAAAAATTGTCAATTATTAGCTCTATAATAAACTTCTTCTAGTATTTTTTGCTTCAAAACAGAAATCTTATGTCACTTGGCTTTTTTACTTTCTCATTTCAAAGTCAACCCAGGCAGGAGAGTCTCTCAAATTCTTATCTGTAATTAAACACAAAAAAAGCCAGAAGTGGAGTTTTGGCTCAAGCAATGGAGTACTAGCTTTGGGGAAATTTGGACTAGGAAGACAATTGTTCAGGGACATGGTCCAGCATCTGAGTTCAACCCCCAGAACAAGCACAAACCAACCAACCAAACAAACAAATAAACAAGCAAAAAAACCTGCACATATTTCTTTGGGACCATCCTTAAAGCATTGGTTTGACAAGAGACTTCTTTTGCTGATCATACTCACTGGATCCTGCCTTTTTGGAATCCTTATTGGGATCGAGAACTCAGGCGCAGACTAGAGGAATGGATAACTGACTCCTGCAACAGGAAAATCATCTCAGGAGTGAAATATCCATACGTAAGTCACTTTAAAACGTCCATGTCTTTATTTCTTTACAGCTGATCACTTTTTTTTTTTTTTTGGTCCGGTCGGGGGGCCTGAACTCTGGGCCTGGACATTGTCCCTCAGCTCTTCAGCTCAAGGTTAGTGCTCTACCACTTGAGCCACAGTGACACTTCCTGTTTTTTCTTTTTTTGCTTATGTGGTGCTGAGGAATCAAACCCAGGGCCTCAGGCATGCAAAGCAAGCGTGCTACCACTGAGCCACCTTCCCAGCAGAAAACTTTTTAAACTAAGTTATTTCCTTTTTTCCTATGCTGGCCTTCAAATGGCACATTGTTTTTTTTTTTTAAACTCTCAACTATAATTTTACAGACATGTTTTATATGAGTAAATAACACACTCAAACAAGTCAGGGACAGAGTTTCCTTCAAGACATGGATTCTTTCCTTGTTCAGTACAAAGGAACACATAAATTAACTTGAATTTTGTCATTTCTCCATGTTCAATTCCTCTCTTGGCATCAGTTTCCACTTGCAGTAACAGTTGCTTCCACTTATTTCCAGTAACAATCTATGGTGCTGCTCGAGTTAAAATGAATGTTTTCTGGCTTCATTGAAATAGCGCAAAGACATCTTTGGACATGAGGTGACACGTGTTTCAGGGACAACTTTGCAAAGACAAAATATGGAATTTAAATGGCTTATAAAAACATTATCCATGTACATATGGCCATAGAAGATGATGTTAAGTGAAATGAACCCCAAGATAGGGACACAAACTACTGTATTTTACTTGCTCTAGTTTTTCATATATCTAAAATGTACTATGTGATTTTTGGTTTGTCTTCTATGTTCTTCCCCCATGGTATAACCACTGTTTTTACTGGATTTAATGTAGGTGCACTGAATCTTGTATATACATTTTTCTAATGTGGGGAGGGGAAGGTAAATAACAAAATAGTGAAAGAAAGATACAGGATGGCCTATTGTAACAATGAGATGAACAAGACACTTTGTAGAAAATGAACTTTACAACTTGGGGAGGGGAGGGGGGATTTGAGTAGATGGGGATGGAAGGGATGCCACAGGAAAAACAAAAGAGAATGTAAAAATTCTCAATAGGAAATGTACTCATTAACATACTCTAAGCCCTCTTCAATATTTTGACAATAAAAACATGAAAGAAACCATTATCCAAGAGTACATTAAGTTCAAATTTCATAAGTTCTCTGTAACTTAAATTTAAACGGGAAGAAGATTCTCAGAATTTTTTTTGTGAGTTTGTGTGTTGTGCATTATTTCCCAAGTGTACATAAGTTAATAGTAGAAGAAACAATAGGAATAATAGGAGAAAGAAAAGTTCTGTGTTTAAGTATATTGGTTCAATATACTACAGAAAACTCTGCAAATAAGACAACTTTGAAACAATAAAGCCAATGCCAATATGTAGATCTATGGAAGTGACATACAGAAAGCATTAATACTAAGTGGAACATGAAGGATGAGGCCACTCTCTTTCATCTTTTGGCTCTAAATCATGGTTGCTAATCACACAAATTTGTAAAATTTAGAATGGAAGAATAGTTCTGGTTCCAAAGCAAGTTAGGTATAAGAGCATGTACTTATCTGGAAAAAAAAAGTCCATGTTGAGAGTGAGGGAATTATACTAGCAATGAACTAGTGGCTAAGATCTCATTTCTTTTTCTTTCTTTCTTTCTTTCTTTCTTTCTTTCTTTCTTTCTTTCTTTCTTTCTTTCTTTCTTTCTTTCTTTCTTTCTTTCTTTCTTTCTTTCTTTTTTTCTTTCTTTCTTTCTTTTTGATGGTCGTGGCAGGGCTTGAACTGTGGGCGTGGGCAATGTCTCTCTGCTCTTCAGCTCAAGGCTAGAGCTCTACCACTTGACCCACAATGCCACTTCCAGTTTTCCGGTGGTTAATTGGAGATAAGTGCCTCAGAACCTTTCTTTCTTACTCATGCTAGATTTGAATTGCAATCCTCAGATCTCAGCCTCCTGAGTAGCTAGAATTATAGGCATGAGCTCAAGTGATAAAATACTAGTCAATGAGCAAGATTGCTGAATAAGGTTGTTGAGGCTTTTGCATATATACGTACAAACATACACATACACACAGAGGTACTTATATATGCACACAAACCTACACAAATAAAACAACTCTCGGAATGTGTAGAAAAGTTAAAGAAATATAAAATATATCCTGAGTAAAACTAGAACAAGTGATAATTTTTAATATTAGATCCTCAAGTGAAATTTCTTCAAAAGGCTTGAGAATATTACAAAGGTAGGAACCAGAGATAGTAAGAAGGTCAAGATATCATTATTAAAGTGATTGGATCCATGGAAGAATGAATCAGAGACCCCTGCATGTGCATCTGAACATGTTCATATCCTGTGTTAAATGTTAGCATATCTTTGAAAATAGTACATAAACAGTTTGAGCAGTCAGAGAAGTTCAGAATTGTTAGTCTGTAGATTAAATAAACCAACAAACTATGACAAAGCAATGTGATACAAGCCTGGAATTCTAGCACTCAGACTAAGACACGAGATTAAAGAGTATAATTACATAGAGATAGCTTCCCTGGGCCAGATAGTATAATTTTATCTCCATGAAACACCAAACAAAAAGAAAGGGATACACAGTTGGAAGTTTGGGCTAATTTTTGTCAGTATGTTTTGAGAAGTCGTTTCCTATTGAAATGCAAGTCCCTTATAATCCTCAGTTGTGTTTTTAATGCTCTCTTCACTACCGAACATTCCTAGATGCAAAATGGCTCATGATTCCCAATGAAAACTTTGAAAAAGTAAGCATCCTGTTGGATTCCAAACAAATGATGAAGGATTACAAAAGTTTAAGCCTGGGGAAATAGCAAAGTTCATCTAATGTAGGACTTTGTAGACCTTGCTATATTAGAATATAGATTTAAAATAAATATTTTGTCTTTGTAATTTTGTATTCTATAGGATACTACAAAATTATTTTTAAGTAGAGGGTTTAATTGACAAATTCACAAATGATTCTGGAATTCTATTTGCTTAAAATTTTCTTTCAAGTGAGGTATAATTAGAACTTAGTTAATAGATAATGCATGTATAAAATGATACTGTGAATAATCTAGACAGAGTTGGCAACAAATGCATGAAATTAATTTATAAATTTAGAAAAAGCAATTTTTTGAAGCTTTGGTGTAACAAGGTATGAAGAGAGTAATTTTGTGACGTCTTGGTTCGTCTCTGTATTTGTAATACAGGAAGAAATTTCCTCAATTACGTGCCTCTGTATACAATGAGAAAAATGCTAGGATTGCGGTTTGTTTTTATTTTGTTTTTGTTTTTTGGTTTGTCCTCAGTCTTGAACACTGGAGCTGGCCACTCTCTCTGAGCTGGTTTGTGCTCAAGGCTTGTGCCCTACCACTCAACCTCAGTGCCACTTTTGTGTGGCTTTTTCTGAGCAGTTTATTGGAGATAAGAATCTAAGGATCCTTCCTCCCTGGGTGGGCTTTGACCATAATCTTCTGATCTTAGCCTCCTGAATATCTATGATAGATAAAAATATAAATATAAATAATATTTGCAAGTGTTCGGATTTCAAGAATACCACTGGGGGGAAAATGTTGCAGCAAAGTTTAGTGTAGTGTTCTTTCCACATTAAGAAGGGCATCACATTAGCAGAAGTGTAGTATTTTTTTTTTGCAATAGTGATAAGCTGTTCATGATGGGAATTACGGGAATTTTAAGGTGCACCTTACAAGTTGGAAATTGTTGGGCTAGGTTGACTTTATGGCATAAAAGCTTGGGATTGATGGTCATAGAAAAAATAGCTTATTCTTGAGGAATTAATTATTACACATCGTAGTTTTATCCTCTACAAGAATGTGGCTATATTTTCTGTTGATTTCTCAAACCCCCATTGAAACTGCAGCTATTGCAGAATTAATTAGCATGCAAATAAGTACTTTTTTGAATGTCTCTGTATGTCTGTGTACCAGAGACATTCAAAATTTGAATGTCAAAATTCTGGTTCAGAATTTGAAAATGAGTAGTTAATATTTGTAATAATTTTGAAGAAGACATATATTCTGTCCTCTTAACAATTATTCAGTTTTAAAAGTTAGGAGTTTCCAGAGAATTAAACTGTTTTCGGTTTTACTATGTGACAATACTAAAATTTTGGGTTTTTTCCCAAAATAATGGCAAATATATTGTGAAAATATTGTATAGTTGATAACGTTTAAGTTGATGACCCTCTGATGAAGAAGGGGGTAATTAATTCAAATTAGATGCCAAATAGTGTTCATTTTTTTTTAAAAAAGGTAATACACATAGAATAATATTTACTATAGCAATACAGTGAAATTATATATTTTTTATTTAAACTTGATTGCTTTATTTTGTGTTTTTTAATTCACAAAAATCTTTACAATATCTATTTTTCCTGTTGGTCATGAAAGCTTTATGGTAAGACAATAAAAGTTCTGTCACATCATTTGGGCATTAATCAAAAACAACAATCTAAAAAAAAGAGCATTTTGCAAAATATACTGTAGAACCCATCTGAATATATCTATCCTAAAATTAGACTTTAAAAGGCATCAAAAAGCAAAAACCAAATATGCTGTTAAACACTGACAAGCTTGTCAGAATGCTGCCAATGGCAAGCTATAACAGCTTTAAATGCTTGTGCCTGTACTGAAATATATGTTAGTAAACATCAAATAATTTCAATAAAGTGAATACTCCTCTGCCTAGGGTATTGTCTCAAATTTTACTTGTAAAAATTCTTGATTAAAGGAACTGAATTCTGGGAACAGAATATTTAAGGGAAAGAAAACACTGAGAGGATAAAATAAAATCAACATCAGTGACGTCTTGATCTTTCTAAAGTGAGCAACACATCAATATTCACACTGAAGAATAGCAGATAATATATGGAACTTTTATGGGGCTTATAGTTTATAAATATTGGAAACGTTAAGAAGTTAGATTTCAAAGAGAGGAAAATTAAAGTGGTCTTAGAAAACTTAAATGGCTTTCATCAAAACTTGTAAAATGATATAACACATATTTTGAAGCACGCATCATAAGCTTCATTAAATTATTTATATTGCTATTTCCAGTTTCAATGTAAATTTTAGGTACTTTTAGATGAAGGCAACAATAAAGGGCATAGAAATAGGACAGAATTGAAGTGAGAACATGGTAGAAATGGAAAAAGAATGGGAGTATAATGCAATTGGGCAGTAATAACAAATATGATTGTTAAAATTTCTGTATTAACTAATGCTACAAAGCCAGGAGCAAAGAAACATAGGTCCCATGGTTTCCCTTATTAGCAATATCTAGTATATGTATGAGTAAGGCTGAAAATGTCAGATAATGTGATGTCAGGAAAATGAACCCTTAGATATGTATTTTAATGGCTTTTTTTCGTTCATGCATTTGTTTCTAACACATTTATAAGATTATCTCTTTGTTGCTTTGTATGTCCCTCCCCCACAGTATAACCCCTGCTTTCACTATATAACTTGTGGAGGAGATGGGGAAAAACCAGTTGTTTAAGGATACAGGTGGACCTGTTGCAACAATGAGAATTACAAGTTGTCATGTCCAAAACGAGCTTTACAACGTCGGTGCGGGGTGGAGGTGCGGGAGGAAGGGGGGGAAGGAGAAGGATTTGGATTGGGGGGGAAGGGGGGAGGCTGGGAAGGGATGTGAAAGGTAAACAAAGGAGGAGGCTGCAATGCTTGGTAAGAAATGTACGCATTATCCTGCCCATGTAATTGTAACCCCTCTGTACAGTATGTTCACAAATAAAATAAAAAAATAAAAAAATTATTTTAGTTCAATGCACAGGACTACTGAAAATGGCCAGGAAATAAATGGAATATTCTAATGGTCCCTGTTAAATTCTTAACTAACTCATGATTTGGTTGGCTCACTCATGAAGGACTGTACACACACAGATTTCTTGCTAACTTACTAATTCTCCTTTGTTTCTTTAAGAACATTTTTGAAGATTAAGACATTTAAAAGTCAGCAGAACAGGGGCTGGGAAGGTGGCTCAGTGGTAGAGCGGTTGCCTTGCATGTCAGAGGCCCTGGGTTTTATTCCTCAGCACCACATAAGCAAAAAGAAAAAAGCAAGAATTGGCACTGTCGCTCAAGTGGTAGAGCACTAGCCTTGAGCTGAAGAGCTGAGGGACAGCGTCTACTCCCAGAGTTCAGGCCCCACAACCGGACCCCCCCTCCACCCAAAAAAAAAGTCAGCAGAACAAAACACTCACATTATAGAGACTAATAAAAGAATAGTTTGAAAAGTTGTTTAAATCAGTATGGGTCTATGAAAATGTTAAACTCCAATCTCCTATATTTGCTGAGTTTTTTTCCGCAGAAAGTTATTTCAGTAATTACATTTTTATAATACTCATCGTCCACCTCAAATTGCTTTCTTTTATTCTTACTATATGATATTTAAGATTTGATCAGCTACAGTACTCCAAACATTCATGAATATTTTAAGAGAAAACATTGTTATTTATTTTGAGAAAAAATTTGAATTTATGATTTAGAATTTTGAAAGTTGTTTTGTTGCTGAATGAAAACTGTTCTGAAAGCAAATATGCACTAACATACCAGGGTACTGTTTATTTGAATGATATCCTCAACTTGGTAAATGACTAACAAAAGAGTCAGCAAAAACAAAAATTCACAACTCAAAATGGTAGCAGTTTTTACATTGCGATCTCTGCTCCAAGAATGCAAAAGACTATCATTTTAAATGGAAAGATGTCTAGCTATAAATTACACTCAAATGACCAAACAAATCAGCATATGTTATGGAAGACAGTAGAATAGAGCAAGTTCAAAGGGGGAATATGGATTAAGTGACTTTATGTTTAGAAAAAAATTATAGCTAAAGTATCGTTCAAAGACTATTTTAGACCTTTGACTGAATTGGAAATATGGCCAAATAAAATATTGCTCTTCATCACAAAAGTCCCATACATTGAAGATTTACACAGTTCCACAGGTGGAGGAGGGAGGGTGGTTATATATAGAAACATTTCTTTTAATGTTTATTATACCTAAACACTAATTCTTCTAAAAATGCTCTCCAAAATCTTGAGCAGAATTATCATACTCTGCAATTTAATGCTTCAATTCTTCAACACAACGCTCACCTATTTCATGTAAATTCTGCCTCAGTGTCAACTGTATTGACTGTTATAATGAAGGATCTTTTTCAATCAGCATTTTCACAACCATCCCGAAAGTTTCCCAGTGTTGCCGATAAACCCTTGATGAAGGAACTGCTGAAGAGCTTGAAGGTGAAGTGTCTCGTGATGTTTTCAGAGACTGAGTAGAGGGCTTGGGAGGTAGCTCAGTGGCAGAGTGCTTGCCTTGCATGCATGAGGCCCTGTGTTCTATTCCTCAGCACCATACAAGCAAAAAGTAAAAACCTGGAAGTAGTGCCGTGGCTCAAGTGGTAGAGTGCTAACCTTTAGCTGAAGAGCTGAAGTACAGCTCCCAGGCCCAGAGTTCAGGCACAACAACTATGCTGAGACTTGTAGAATGAATATGCTCTGCTCCGTCCTGGAGAGTAGCCCCTGCTGCTGAAACTGGAGCCAGATCTGTTGTGGAGAGTCCTTTTGACCTCCAGGTGACTCTGAAAAATGGATGCTCCCTTTTATGGGGAGAATGGTCCCTTGAAAAATGGGAAGAGTAGAAACTTTTCCTTCTAAAACCATCTCTTCTGTCCCTCATGGTGGCTGGAGAGTAGACAAGAAAGAGTGAAATTATATTTTATGTAGCTTGTTTCCCCCTCTTTTTTATTCTTTTCATTTTTTCTCTTTCTTTTTTGCATGCCTTAATTGCTGTTCTGCACAGCCGCAGATATATAACCTTCATCGATTATCATATGTTATCCCCAATTGGGAACACACATAATCAAGAAATTTATTACTCTATTCACAAACTCTTAGGCTTAAGTTCTTTAATAGCAGTATTATCTCTTTATACCTATATAATTTTCAAGTAACTAATTTTAAGGATTTTTATTTTTTAGTTTTTCATATTTCGTTTCTGTTCCTCCCCTCCTGTCATCCTACCTTTTCTTCTCTCAATAACATTTCTTTACATTTTCATGATTTTGAGTTTCACTTTTTAAATTTCAATTGTTCTTTTTCCATTTTTTCTTTTTTTTTAATCTCTCTCCTAACATTCTGTCCAATCCTTTTCCCTCCCTGAAGTTAGGACTTGATTAACTTCACTCTCCTTTTACCTTTCCACATACATCTAAACCTATTTCTCCCACATATTTCCCTAAACCTAATAATTTCTGGTTTGCCAAATTCTTCTCTGCTGTTCAAAGCCTATTAATCCATAGTTGTTGAATTGATTGTATCTGTTGAACTACAATTTATCTGCAGCCATTTTGACTGTGCAAATACAGGACTGTGGTTGATGCTTGCCTTAAAATACTATTCTAGCACACAATGTTACTTTCATACCAAACGGACAGAACAAGACAGAAAAACACAAGAAAAATGGCAAATCAGGGTATCTCAACTCCCATTCGTGATAATCAAGTGACAGAAGAGTTAATGAATAATCCAGAGGAGAGTTCCCAAAAAGCTCTACAAATACTACTGCTAAACATGGTGAATGAAATGATTGAAAACTTGAAAAAGTCTCAGGATGAGCATGATAGGAAGAGAGAGGAGGCAAACCAAAGATCAATACAGGAATCTCATGAGCATGAGGAACTACTCAAAGAGTGATACAAGAATTGCATGAGCAGGTTGAGAACAGTCAATGAGAAATAAAGGAATTATGTGAGCAGGCTGAGAACAGTAAAAAAAAAAAGACAGGAATTGTGTGAACGTGAGAAAGCTAATCAAAGAGTTATACAGGAATTGTGAGAGGGGATGAGAATACACAAATATTTTCATGGAATCTATAAACAGACAGCTGAAAGAATTCAGGTAAATCACAAAGGGAATGCAGAATGGAGCCCAACAGCAGGAATGGGAGTTCAAGGAAACCATAACCAATCAACTAAGTGATTTTAGAATAAACACTGAGCACAAAATTAAGGAAATAAAGAAGTTCATACAAGATTGAAAACAAAGCTCCAACAAAGAATTTGAAGCCTTCAATGCCAACCAATTAGAAGGAAAAGAAAGAAAAATAAAACAATGTAGAAAATCTTGACAGTAGGTTAGACAATGCAGAACATTGAATCTGAGGGAGTGAGAACAGCCAGGTTATTATAGAGAAGGAACATACAACTATCCAAGACAAATCCAAAAAATATGATACATCTATTCACCATTTGGAAGACACCATCTGAAGGCCTAATCTGAGGATAATGGGTGTGGAGGATCACATAGAGACAGAACTTAATGGTCTAGGAAATTTGGTTAATAGGATCCTAGAAGAGAATTTCCCAAACATGAAAAAAGATAGGCCTATTCAGATACAAGAAGCTTTTAGAACCCCAAATAGACCAGACAAGGATAGGATATCCCATCATGACATTATAATCCGCACGGGATCAGTTCAGACAAAGGAAAAGTTCCTTAAAGCTGTGAAGGAGTAAAAGTCAACCACTTAAAAAGGAAAACCAATTAGAATCACCTCATATATTGCAGCAAGACAATTAAAGCAAGAAGAGCATGCAATGATCAAGGCCATGCTCTAAAGACAACTATCAATCAAGAACAGTGTAACGAACTAAACTCTCCTTCATAACCAAAGGTGAAATAAAAACTGTCCATAGCAAAGAAAAACTGAAACAATATATCTTCACCAAACCATCCCTATAAAAGATTCTTAAAGATGCCTACACAGAGAAAATCAACAAGACCACAATAAAGGCCAAGAAACTGCACCCAGACTGAGAATCCAACAACCATAGGAAGAATCCAGCCACTGAAGCTCCCAAGAATGTGGATAACTTTGCAGGAACTCTCAAACACCTCCCATTCATAACTCTGGACTTAACTCTCCAATTAAGTGACATAGACTGTCTAGTTGGGTTAAAAAGCCAGATCCTTCTATCTGCTGCCTTCAGAAGTCAGAACTGTCCATTAAAAAAACACATTTTGAAAGTGAAACGCTGGAACAAAATCTACCAGGCAAATGGCTCCCATAAACTGGTGGGAATTGCAATACTAATATCACATGAAATAGACTTCAAATTAAATTTATTGAGAATAGATAAAAAATGTCGCTGCATACTAATTAAGGGATAGCTCCTTCAGGAGGATATTACAATACTACATCTCTATTCACCAAACCACGGAGCACCCAAATTTATCCAAGAAACGCTACATTCCCTCAATTTTCACATAGATCCAAAGACATTAATTGTTGGGAACTTTAATACACCCCTATCCCCACTTCATAGATCAAATTGGCAAAAACTCAACAGAGAAACCACAAATCTAAACAACTAGATTTAACAGACATCTACCTAATATTTCTCCCAGAAGTATCAGAATACACGTTTTTCTCAGCAGCACACAGAACATTTTCCAAAATAGACCACATTTTAGGTCCAAAGCAAACCTGTCCAAATTCAGAAATATTGAAGTTATACCTTACATTACTAAGAACACAAGGGAATAAATTTAGAACTCAACACCAAAAGCCACCAAAGAAAGTCCTGTAACATTTGGATGCTGAACAACACACTGTTGAATCACCAATTGGTCATGGAATAGATTAGAAAGAAATTCAAATGTTCGTGATGTTCAACAAAAATGAACATACAAATTACCAGCTCCTCTGGGACAAAGCAAAGGCAGTACTCAGAGGGAATTTTATGTCTCTGAGTTCCTACAACAACAAATTGGAGAGAGCTGAAATAAAAAATTTAGACAGATTTGAATCTCCTTGAAAAAGAGCAGCAAGATAAACCCCAATCCAGAAGTCAGAAAAAAAATCATTAAATTAAATCAGAATTAAACGAATTAGAATCTGACAAAAAACATACAAAGAATCAACACAACAAAGAGTTGATTCTTCGATAATATTAACAAAATAGACAGAACTTTAGCAAAACTTAGAAAAAGAATAGAACACAGCTAAATAAATAAATTCAGAGATGAGAATGGAAACTTCACCACAGAAAGTACCAAGATTCAGAACACTATAAGGGAATACTTCTCAAAACTTCATGCTAATAATGTTGAGAACTTGGCAGAAATGGACCATTTCCTAGCAAATATTGACATGCTGAAACTAAACCAATATCAGTTGAACCATCTTAAAAGGTCCATATAAAGCATTGAAATAGAAACAACAATAAGAGAACTCCCATACAAGAAAAGCCCAGAATCAGATGGATTTACAGTGGAATTCTACAAGGCCTTCAAAGCAGAGCTCACACCAATACTCCTTCAAATCTTCAATGAAATTGAAAGAGAAATTTCACTACCGAACTCATTCTATGAAGCCATCATAACCCTCATCCCAAAACCAGGCAGGGACTCATCAATGAAAGAGAAGTATAGACCCATTTCTTTGATGAACATTGAAGCAAAAGTTCTCAACAAAATTTAGTCCAATGCACTTCAACTCTTCATCCAAATAATCATACATCAAGGTCAAACAGGATTCATTTCAGGGATGCAAATCAATTAATATAATTCATTACATCAACAAGAGCAAGAATAAGAACCACATGGTTATCACAATAGATACAGAATTAGCATTTAACAAGAACCAATACCCATTTACGATGAAGGTTCTGGAAAAATTAGGAATCCAGAGAACCTGCCTCAATACAATAAAGGCTATATATGACAAACCTACAGCCAGCCTTATACTTAATGATGAAAAACTAAAGCCATTTCCTGTTAACTCAGAAATCAGACAAGGATGTGTAGTTTCTTTACTTATCTTCAATTTAGTATTAGAATACCTAGCTTCAGCAATAACACAAGATGCAAACATAAAAGGGATCCAAATGGGGAAAGATGAAGTAAAACTCTCCCTTTTTGCAGATGACATGATCTTGCATTTAAAGAATCCCACGGACTCCACTCTCAATTTAATCAAGTTGATTCAAAACTTTGGCAAAGTAGCAGGGTATAAAATTAACCCTCTAAAATCCATGGCTTTTCTGTATGCCAACAATAAGAAAAGCATGGCTGAAATCAGGAAAGCAACTCCATTGGTAATGGCGCTAGAAAAAATAAAATACCTATGAAGAGCTACAGTAACCCCATTTTAAGATTAACGCCACCAACCTGTAGCTGTGCTTCCCTCAGAATAACCTCAAAAGAGGAACAGTTCTCAAAAAACCGCAGGTTGCCACCAACCCTTCCTATCCTTAAGGAAAAGAACAGTTGACTAATTGTTCCATCAGAAAAAGGGTAGTGCCATCAGAGTGGACTTAAACCCCCTGAACTTGTGAACTTGCTTGTGTGGAAACCCCCTGAAATTGTGAACTTGCTTGTGTGAAGACCACCTAACCTTGATTATTTGATACTATAAAAGTGTTAATTTTGTGCTCAGGGCCTCTTAGCATCACTGGTTATCTAATGTTCAGAGAACCAAGCTCGAGCTTGCAATAAACAACTCTTTGCTGTTTGCATTGATCATGGTCTATGGTGGTCTGTTAGGGGGCATCCAAAATATGGGCACTTCTTCTGGGGGCTCATCCGTGATGCCCCCCATAAACTCACCCAGACCCCAAAGCATGGAGTCGTGAAAAACCCGAAAAGTAAGTGGAGTCATTACCGTTCTCTATTTTTGGTCGCCTGCAGATTCTGTATCTGTAATTCTGGTTTCCTGCGGGATCTGTATTCTGGTTGGCAAAGAGTCTTGTAGGACACACTATAGGGCTGCCACGGGGTCTGTGGGAGAATTCCCCAGTCCCCATCTGGGTGAATTGCTGTTTAGTGCAACATTTTTGTGGAAATTTTCCATCTGTAGCCTGGCACTTTCATGCGGGAATTTTTTGGAGAATATTCCATCTAAGTCTGGCACTTTCTGGTTGGCAAATTACAATGCTCAGCATGTGTCTTTTTCTTTAGTTGTGTCTTTCTGTTGAGTGTTTTGCTTGTCGTTCTGATTGGGCACCTTCAATTTATCAACCATATTCAGGATGAAACTGTCACTGACTACCTGCAAGTGGCCCCAGCAAGATTTTAGCCTCAGGCCTTGGCCCACGGAGGTCTGAGCATGTGGGAGAACCTGTCAGTCTGAAGGGATGGCCACTAGAGACTTCTTTCCCTTGCTCCAGGATGACTGGGAATTCTTCTCCTCTTTGGAAGGCCCCTGTGTCACGTTTGCAGGAATCTAAATGAAAAATCCTCCGGAGGTGAGTAGAGGGGATTCAAATCCCCTGGTAAATGGAATTGAGTCCCACTTGTGAATAATGGTGAGATGTCACCCCATTCACTCAGACCTGATTTTGTCTTTGTGGCCACTTGTCTGTCTTGTTTATTTTGGTGTGGTTTCTGTTCTGTTTTCTGAGGTGGGGAAGTTCTTGGTGAAGGTGGCCAGCTCACTCACCAGACTCTGGATTCAGCTTGCTGAGTGAGAATTGTGAAGAGTTCTGATAGGTATGAACTGGGGGCCCATTCGTCCCCAACCCAGCCTTTGGTTGTTGTCTAGTTCTGTTTTAGAATTGGTACCAGTTTTAAGTGTGGATACGTGGTTTTTGTGTTTATTTGTGTTTTTGTTATTAATTTGAACATTTCTGGGGGAATAAAAGTTCCAGCCCCTAGCTGGGCTCAGTCACAGACGTGCTATGCCCCCTTCCTATGAGGCGTGGAAGGTTGGTTCCCTTGATACCTCAGGCCATATTTTCTCCTTGTGGAGTCTGCAAGTGGGGAGGGTGTGGAAGGCTGTGTGCCTGGTTTGGACTTTTCAGCTAGTCCTGACAATGTAAAAATTTGAAAATTGCTCTTGTCTAAAATTGGATAAAAAAAAATCAGGCCAGTTTAGTTTCAGGCAACCCCCTCCCCCAGCCCTCCTCCAACAGAAGGGATTAAAAAGATCCATTGGTCAATTGCCTTGCTAAAAAGCATGCTCTGGGAAAATGAAGCTCAACAAAGGTACTTAGTTTTAAAGAAAAATTGTCTTAAATTTTTGTTTAAAAATTAAAAATGTACATACAACTGATTTTGATTTTTGTGCACTTTAACATCTGTGTGACTGTTTTGTAGGTGTTTGTGAACATGTTCAAGATAAAAATTTTCAGCATGCTGTAACAATTAGGTGAGATAAAATTTCAAATGTAAAAGGTTATGAGGTTTGGACATTACCAAAATTTTAAATAACTTTTACATTGTTTTAAATGGCTTTTCAGAAATTCTTTAACTTAAAAATTAGAAAATCTGGTATTTAAAAACCTAATATTTTAAAATGCATTGGCTGTTTGGGATTTAGTTCCCATGGCAAAAATTTGGGGATAAATACAAAAATTAAAATATAAAACTTAGTTTTACACTGTCAAAAAAGGTTACCTGTTCTGTCTGTCTAAAACTGTATTTTATTTATGAACCAAGAAAAGGAAAAAGAAAAGAAAAGGGAAAAACTTAGAAGCCAACAGAAGATCTACCTTTAGGGAAGAGGGTAAGCCAGTAAAAGTTCAGTTCAGCTGGTCATGCATGGTGGGACAGACCCTCGGGGGAGTCCACAGATGGTGGGACAGGTCCTGGGAGGAGTCCGTGCATGGCAAAAGATGGAAACTTATCACAAATTCAGTGCATCTAACCCTAGAGAGTCAGATTGGGTGCGTGCCTATTCCATAGGAGATGCCGAGTGGCCCATCTTTGTTCTGTCCTTATTCCCTGCATATAGACTTTGAAAACATGATGATAAAAATTACTTATGTGGTGATCTGATTTGTATTGTTAAAACTGCCCCTTGGATGTGTTAAAATTAAATTTAATAAGGCCTTAAAAAGAGGACTAAAAAAGTTTATTTGTATAATGTGACTTGCTTTTAATGATGTTCTACAATTAGGATGCTTTTAAAAGTTATAAAGGTTAAGCCTAGCTTCTTGGTACAGTGACAGTAATTGTAATTCTTTCATTAAGGAAAAATTCTTATGTGAGTTTAAAAGTTTTTAATGTGTATCTGTTTTAAAACAAGCAGATAAGAGACAATGAGTGACACTTCGCCTTAAGATTTTAATGGATCTTTTCAAAACGCAAATAAAAACTGAATTATAAAATATTAAAAGAGAATAATAAGAAGCTTAAAAATTAGGAATGGATTTTGGTATATAAAGTTTAAAAGTAAGATTGTTCTTAACATTTGCCTCAAATTGAACAAAAATTTAGGATTACCAAAATAATTGCTATTCAGGTTTGTTCTTATAGGTTTTTTTAATAGTTTCCAGCAAGCCCAGAGCAAAGCACAGAAGATTCTTACAAATTTCTAAGATGTAAGTTTGGCTCTTAATAAGTTTTAGGTAAGAGCATGCTTAAAAGCTACTTCTATGTTGACGACCTTATTGCTTTTAATTGGAGTAAAGTGGCCTTTTATGAGACTCATAGATCTGCAAACTGGTTCAAAGCCAGCCCAGACAGAAAAAGGTCCCTGTGAGAGTGTCACCTCTACTCAGCCAGCAGAGTGCTGAATGTGTAAGCAGAGTTGCTTTGGGACTCAAAGTGGCAGAATGTTAGCCTTCAGCTGGAGAGCTGAGGGACAGCACTCAGGCCCCAAGTTCCAAGTCCAGCAACCAGCTAAGGGACATGCCAATAAGGCATTTTCCAAGCATGCAGAAGACATTCCTGGGACAAAAACAATGGTGGAGCTTCCAGAGGCAGTAAGCCACTGATTGGATGTCAGAAATGTCAGATCATAGAGTCATTTGTGCACGCTCTTCAAAAACTACTGAGCCAGGAGATCATGGGAAGATAGGTTGTAAGCATGCCTAATGTTCATGACTGCCTTGTAAGGGCCAGGAATTTGTCAGTCATCAATGATAGTAGTAAAAAGCTAGGGTTGTAAAATGTGGGGGATAGTTTAAATCCCAACCCAAGTATGTGCCAAAAGCCTTAATTGGCAGTAATTGAGGTGACACCAGCTACATAATATTCATCTGCTCAGAAAATGTTTTTAAACCTGAGATTGTGTTTCTATTAGCATCTGTCTGAGGACCTGAACAGGTAACTTAGGCATTGTTAGGTTCACTAAAGATCACATTCCTAAGCCATCCAAAAAGATGCTTTTACAAACTAGAGTGCTAAACAAGCTACACTGCTGTAGCCGGAGACTGCTGTAGCTATAGAACAGGTTTTTGCATTTGTCAAAATTTAAAATATTGTTCTTAATGATATCTAACCCTGGTAACCTCTTTGTAAAATAGGCTAAGGTTATGTGTTCCTGCCTAGGTAGGATCAACGCCCAAAAAGTCAGCTTGAAGAAGTTATAGAATATAGACCTTTGCCCATCAATCCCTTTCTTTTGTTTGTTTAAGAAAAGTTTTACTAATATGTTAATATTTCAGCAAAGTTGAAGATATTGCAATAGGTTTAAAAGGCAGACACACTATTACAGGCTATAAAGTAATGAATAAGTTTTATACAATTAAATATTACAGACAGATGGGATATATTAACTACCAGACAGAAATTAAATTTGTAAGACTAAATCCAGTATTAGCACCTACAATATCTCTGCAAGTTGGAACTTTTTAACTACTTCATTCTCTAATATATTCCTTAATTTTCTCCCAAAACAGTGCTCTCAAATCCTGAAAAAAAAGGAGAACATAAGAAACTCCAATACTAAGAACGTATAGACAAAAGAACTAGAAATCTCGACTGAAGTCTTGAGAGTTCCACATGGGTCACTTAGCTCACTTTATTTGAACCAAACCTAACATTTCTGTGTACTGAATACTGTATATGAGGAGAATATGGATCAGAAAGTTTGTCCGTATGATTAAAAATTAGCAATATACAGTATTATTCCTATCAAACTTTTTCTTAAAAGTTATCTTTATAACAAAACTATATTTAAAGTATTATTACACTGTGTATTACAAATTCAGGAAAAGAGCAGGGACATTTATGTGTTTGACAATTTAGCATCCACTTCATTGTGCTTATTTGTGTAAATGAACAAGCAACACAAACCACATCTTCCCACATCCAAAGGTAATGCAAATCAACCTAAGTCACCCAAGAAAAGAATGAACATTGCATTAAATACTGATTTTTTGAGCAAAAATTGCTGTAATAAAACAAATAACATTATAGTCCTTTTTTCATTGAGCTTCGGCTTGAGAAACTGAACAGCAGAAATAAATCTTAAGATTTGAAACATGGCAGAAATGATAGTTCTCTGAAATCTGGGAGATGCATTGGCAAAACCACAGACATAATACACCCCTTACCTAGAGAAAAGCTTTTTATTAATCAGAATTTTGGCTAAGATTTGACTTCTTGAAGTATAAAGCTACCAGGTAAACTGGCTCAAGGAATGAAGAGAACCAATGGCAATTTCTTACCTGGTGGCAGGTAAGAAACAAACTTTGTATTAGGCCCTCTAACTGCATACTTTATTTAATGACTGAATTTTAAAAAGTGAAATGCTTCATTGTATTTTCTCAGAAGCTAATCAAAAGATGACAAGTCCTACACAATTTGGAGACACAAAGTGGATGCTGAGTGACTAGAAGTCACATCAGGTGTGGAATTTTAGAAAGTTAGTCCTCGGCATAAATGGCACCATGGCTCTGGCAGCAGATACAAAGGATTGATGCTCTGGAGAGGAGGTAGGGACACTCTGCGATTGACCCATGGACAGATGAGGGTTCCAGCTGCAGGTGGGATCTTTAATTCTATGGCTTATCTTCCACTGCTCAAACCTCTGTCTTCATAAATGGTAATTTCAATAACTCAAAGTCCTCTCTCAATGGGATCTCTCAGGAGGAGGCCTTGGGGAGCATATATCTTCTCATTCTGTTCTTGAATATATTTGGAGACTTTCTTCAGAACCTTCTCATAATGGGTTTCCATGCACAAGAAGATGGTATATGCTGTTAAACAAGCCAAACAGCCTTCAAGATATGACTGGCCCCCAAGCTTCTCTGCTTCTGCGTAAAGATTATTTAGAGTTCGAACTGTTTCTTCAAATTGCTGCCTACCAATCCTGTTCTCCAACTCTGCGGGAAACTTGGTCTAGAACTGACAGCGTGTGCCACTGCTGTAGTCGCGCTGAATGAATACCTTCCTGGACACCGGCGCCTGCTGCGGCCTCATGGCGAGGACAGGACCCGCCGCCCTGCCTCCTAGGCCCTCCAGCTGCTGTTGCGCTGGGCCCCATCAATCCTTTTTTTAAGATCAAGAGTCCAGAGTAAGTTTTGGAAAAACGAGGCAAAATAGAAAAAATAATTATTTTTTTTTAAAAAATAGGCATAAAGAATAGTGTTAACAGGTGTGCAAGTGTTCAGACTGCATCTGTTGGAGATGGTTACAAGATTAAGCCTTTTGTGTTTGTTTAAAAATATATATGGTTAGTAAAAAAATGTCATTTTGGTAAATTATCCTGGGCTATTGTCTAAAAGGTCTTAAAATCCAACAGGGCCAAAGCCTGCCAAGTCTATGCAATGTATCCTTAACCAGTCTGTGTAGGAAATTGCAGCCCAGCATGAGCTGTGACAGTCCCTTGGAGCCACTGAGAGACCTGCTACTGTAGCTGCACACCCTAAAGGGTAAAGTTTGAAGACCAGCTGACAGTCACCTGGAAGAAATCTATATCGTCACTCAGACCACCTCCACCATGGAAAAGTAGTCTGAACTCCTTCTGGGTTCAATCACCTGAGACTCAACCTGGTTAAAAGCTGCTAAAACTAAGATCTTGTGGGACATTATTTTGGGTGATATCCAAAAACCCTCTCTATTCCCAAAGTAGATATTGGGAGAAAGGATATCACTGGCTTGCTTGCCATAGGCACTTCAGTGCATAGTCACTGGAAATCTACTCTATAGTCACAGACTAGTTTGGCTCTGGTATGGTAATAATCTGAGTGTGTTATCAATGCAGGTATTAAAAGGATAAGACACAGCTCTGCTCTTAGCCTTAAAATCTAGCAAAATTCTCCATCTCAGTGGTGTTTTGAGGCTGTTCTGAGATAACTTGGTCCCACAAGCAAGAGGAAAAAATGGACAGTTTTACACTCTAGACACAAAGAAGCTCGAGGAATTGTAAAGAAGAGGAGGGTAGTAAAGGAAGCCTTGGGGGAAAAATTGGGAAAAAATGGTATCCTTTGGATAAAAAATAAATTAAAAAGTACGTCTTAAAATGTTAAAAAAATATAAGGACCTTTGGTACCGTTATTTTTTACTCACAATTGGACCTTGTAAAAAAAAAAAAAAGAGATCAGTGCAGTCCATTTCTTAGTTCTGAGATCCCAATACCAAACTGTAAATATAAAAGACTGTGCCAATTAGGAGACCATGATTGGTTCCCGATGCTCTAGAAAAGGATGGAATGAAGAGCTACAGAAACTGCATTTTAAGATTAAGCCAACAACCTGTAGCTGTGCTGCCCTCAGAATAACCTCAAAAGAGGAACAGTTCTAAAAAAACCGCAGGTTGCCACCAACCCTGCCCACCCTTAAGCAACAGAGCAGTTGCCTAAGTGTTCCATCAGAAAAAGGGATGTGCCATCAGGGTGAACTTAAACCCCCTGAAAATGTGAACTTGCTTGTTTGGAAACCCCCTGAACTTGTTAACTCGCTTGTGTGAAACTCCCTAAACTTGATTGTTTGATACTAAAAAAGCTGTGCTAATTTTTAATTTTGTACTCAGGAACTCTTAGCGTCACCGGTTACCGAGTGTGCAGAGAACCAAGCTCGAACTTGCAATAAACAACTCTTTGATGTTTGCATTGATCGTGGTCTCTGGTAGTCTGCGAGGGGGCATCTGAGATCTGGGCACTTCACCTAGGAATTAACTTAACCACAGAATTGAAGGATCACTATGATGAAAAATTTAAAAACCAGAAAAAGGAAATTAAAACAGAATTTAGGAAGTGGAAAAACCTCCCGTGATCCTGGGATTAGAAGGATCAACTTTGTGAAAATGGCAATACTTTCAAAAGCTATCTACAAATTCAATACGATACCTATGAATATTCCAGGCTTATTATTCAAGGAAATAGAAGAGTCAATCCAAAAATTCATATGGAACAATTAAAGACCCCGAATAGCAAAACTGATGCTTAACAGAAAAAACTGTGTTGGAGGAATATCAATAACAAATTTCAAACTCTACTAAAAAGCCATATTAAACAAAACAGCTTAGTAGTGGCACAAGAACAGACCTCAGGACAAATGGAATAGAATTGAAAACCCAGAAATGGACCCACAGCCCTATAGCCATCTAATCTTCGATAAGGGAGCTAAAAATTAGGATGGAAGAAAGACAGCCTCTTCAATAAATAGTGCTGGCAAAATTGGTTAACAACTTGTAGATAATAAAACCTATGTTCTTCGATATCACCCTTCACCAGAATCAACTCCCAATGGATAAAAAACCTCAGAGTCAAAGGAGACACTGCATCAATGTACATCAACGAGATGGGTCTATAGTTCTCTTTCTTTGATTAGTCCCTTCCTGGTTTTGGGATGAGGGTTATGATGGCTTCATAGAATGGGTTTCGTAGTGAACTTTCTCTTTCAATTTCATTGAAGAGTTGGAGGAGTATTGGTGTGAGCTCTGCTTTGAAGGCCTTGTAGAATTCCGCTGTAAAATCATCCGGTCCTGGACATTTCTTAGCTTAGAGGTCTCTTATTGCTGTTTCTATTTCAAAGCTTGGTATGGGCCTGTTTAGCTGATTTAACTCATCTTGGTTTAGTTTTGGCATGTCAATATTTGCTAGAAAAAGGTCCATTTCTGTCGAGTTCTCAAACTTATGAGCATAAAGTTTTGAGAAGTATTCCCTTATAATGTTCTGAATCTTGGTTGTTTGCGTGGTGATGTTTCCATTTTCATCTCTGAGTTTATTAATTTGGGTATGTTCTCTACTTTTTCTGATAAGATTTGCTAAGGGTCTGTAAATTTTGTTAATTTTTTCGAAGAACCAACTCTTTGTTTTGTTGATTCTTTCTATAGTTTTTTGGATTGAAATTCATTTAATTCTGATTTAATTTTAATTATTTCTTTCTGTCTACGGTATTGGGATTTATCTTGCTGCTCTTTTTCAAGGAGGTTCAGATGTCTCATTAAATTGCTAGTTTCAGATCTCTCCAATTTGTTGATGTAGGAGATCAGAGCTATAAACTTGCCTCTGAGTACTACCTTTGCTGTGTCCCAGAGGAGCTAGTAATTTGTGTGTTCATTTTTGTTGAAAAGCATGAACATTTGAATTTCCTTTCTAATCTCTTCCATGACCCACTCTTGATTCAGCAGTGTGTTGTTCAGCCTCCATGAGATACCGGACTTCTTTGGTGGCTTTTGGTGTTGAGTTCTAATTTTATTCCCTTGTGGTCGGAGAGAATGCAAGGTATAACTTCAATGTTTCTGAATTTAGACAAGGTTGCTTTGTGGCCTAAAATGTGGTCTATTTTAGAAAACGTTCTATGTGCTGCTGAGAAAAACGTGTATTCTGATGCTGCTGGGTGAAATGTTCGGTAGATGTCTGTTAAGTCTATTTGATCTATGCAGCTGTTTAGATCTGCGGTTTCTCTGTTGAGTTTTTGCCGAGTTGATCTATCTAGTGGGGAGAGTGGTGTGTTAAAATCCCCAACAATTAATGTCTTTGGATCTATATGGGATTTTAGGGAAAGTAGTGTTTCTTGGATAAATTTGGGTGTTCCATTGTTTGGCGAAGAGATATTTAGAATTGTAATATCCTCCTGAAGGAGAGATCCTTTAATTAGTATTTAGCGACCTTCTTCATCTCTTCTCATGAATTTTAATTTGAAGTCTATTTTATCTGATATTAGGATTGCAACTCCCGTCTATTTATGGGGGCCGTTTGCTTGGTAGATTTTGTTCCAGCCTTTAACATTGAAAATGTGTTTGTTTTTACGGGCAAGATATGACTCCTGCAGGCAGCAGATAGAAGGGTCTTGTTTTTTAATCCAACTAGACAGTCTATGTCCCTTAATTGGAGAGTTCAGTCCATTAACGTTAAGAGTTAGGACTGAGAGTTATTTGGGAGTTCCTGCCATGTTATCCACCTTCTTGGGGGCTGTGAAAACTGGGTTCTTCCTATGGTTCTTGGATTCTCAGTTTGGGTGCAGTTTCTTGGCCTTTGTTGCGGTCTTGTTGGTTTTCTATGTGTAGGACATCTTTAAGAATCTTTTGTAGGGCTGGTTTGGTGGAGATGTATTGTTTCAATTTTTCTTTGCTATGGAAGGTTTTTATTTGGCCTTCAGTTATGAAGGAGAGTGTAGCTGGGTACAGTATGGTTGGTTGATAGTTGTTGGTTTTTAGGGCATGGCATACGTCATTCCAGCCTTTTCTTACTTTGATTGTCTCTGCTGAGACATCTGAGGTGATTCTAATTGGTTTCCCTTTATAGGTGATTACCCTTTTCTCCTTGACAGCTTTAAGGATCTTTTCCTTGGTCTGAGTTGATCCAGTGTGGATTATAATGTGACGGTGGGATGTCCTATTCTGGTCTGGTCTATTTGGGGTTCTAAAAGCTTCTTGTATCTGAATAGGCCTATCTTTTTGTATGTTTGGGAAGTTCTCTGCTAGGATCCTGTTAAACAAATTTTCTAGACCATTAACTTCTGTTTCTAGGTGATCCTCTACACACATTTTCCTTAGATTAGGCCTTCTGATGGTGTCTTCCAGATGTTGGATAGATCTATCATATTTCTTGGACTTGTCTTGGATGGTTGTATGTTCTTTCTCTATAATATCTAGGCTGTCTTCAATCCCTGAGATTCGATCTTCTGCATGGTCTAACCTGCTGTCAAGACTCTCTACTTTGTTTTTTATCTTTTTTCCTTCTAATTGGTCAGCTTTGATGGCTTCAAGTTCTTTTTTGAAGCTCTGTTTTAGGTCTTGTATGAATTTCTGACTTCCTTAATTTGGTGTTCAGTGTTTGTTCTCAAATCACTTAGTTGATTGGTTATGGTTTCTTTGGACTCCCATTCCTTCTGTTGGTTTCCATGACTTTGGGTCTCCCTGACTTCCTTCAGCTCTTTGTTAATGGATTACATGAATGCCTTTATGATCTTTGTGTATTCTCTACCTGGTCTCTCAATTCCTGAATTACACTTTGATTAGCTTCCTCCCGTCTGTGGGATTCCTGCAGTTCTCTTTTTTCCCGTTCATGGGATTCCTGCAATTCTCTTTGAGTGTTCTCAGCCTACTCACGCCATTCCTCCCTTTCTCTTTGAGCATTCTCAAGTTGTTCACGCAAATCCTGTATCAGTTTTTGAGTAGCTTCCTCATGCTTATGATATTCCTGTATAAACTTTTGGGATGCCTCCTCTCTCTCCCTATCACGCTCATACAGCATCCTTTGTAAGTTGTCAAACTTCTCATTTATCGTGTTTGCCACCAGTGTTTGTAGGGCTATTTGGGAACTCTCTTCTGGGTTGTTCATTATCTGATCTGACCCCTGATTATCAAGATTGGAAATTGAGATACCCGGATTTGCCATTTTTCTTGTGTTTTTCCGGCTTACTCGGCCCATTTGAGATGAAAATAGCACCAGTTTTGTGCTAGAACACTATCTTAAGGCAACCATCAACCAACTTTTGCATTTATACAGTCAATAGTCTACAGATACAATCTAGTTCAACAGATACATCTATTCAACATCAAACAACTATATGTTAATGGGTTTCGAACCGCAGAGAAGAATTTGGAAAACCAGAAATTTTTAGGGTTAGGGAGAGATGTGGGTCAAAAATAGGAATATATTGGTGTGGGAGGCACAGTGAGAGTTAACTATGTCCTAATCTCAATGCAGGAAATAGGTTGGGTAGGATGCAAGTAGAGAGAGAGATAGAAAAGGAAGAAAGTGAAAGAGAAATGAAAAGAGACCAGAGAAAAATAGAAATGTAAATATTAATATTATTATGGAGATTAAAAGACCATCTATTTAGAGAGGAATGTGAGTATATTAATAGAAGGTTAGGGACATAGAGGAGACTTGAAAAACTTAAGAAAATGCTTAAAATATTATATAGGTATGAAGAGGTAGTACTGCTATTAAGGAATTTAAGTCTCAGAGGTTTTGAATTTAGTAACAAATTTGTGGATTAAGTGTGTACACAATGGGGGATAGGGTCTACAAGTTAACTATGGGTTTATCTGAGGATATGCAGGACAAGAGTTAAGTCACATACAGAAGATCAAAGGAGAGGAAAAGGTGAAAAGGATTAGAAAGGGAGAGAAAAAGAGCAGAAGTTCAGTAGAGCTAGACAAAAAAACAAAAAGATAGTTAAGAAAGAAAGAAAAAGAGAAAGAAGACAAGAAAAGAAATGAAAACGCACATTCATGTATTCCTAAAATAAAAATTATAAGAGGAAAAAATAAAGTTACTGGAAGACAATTATTTTTTCAAAAAAGGCCAAAATTAAAGATTAATACAAATTTTAGAAAAGGAAAAAAATTATATATATATATATATATATATATATATATATATATATATATATATATGGTACCAAAAAAAGAAAAAAAAGAGATAAAAAAAGAAAGGAAGAGGAAGAGAAGAAAAAAAAAGTTCTTTGATTTTTTTTTGATTTTTTGGCAGGGGTGGGAAGAATCCTGTATCTCTCTTTTGTCTGTAAACAGCCACTTGTTGGAGTCTCTGGTCAGCTTGAGGTCCTGTGGCTTGATTGGTTTCTTAAGTCACTTTGTTTGAACAGGCAGAAAAATGCTCTGCTTTACTCAAGATTTTGAGATCCCCCTCCCTGATTAGTTTACTGGGAGGGTGATCTGCTTTGAGAATCACAAAAGAGGGGGATGCAGTGGTAAGGCTAGTTTCTGGGTAGAGTTGAGGCCTTTCAGCAATCAGTAGCTTTTTCCTGGGGCTATTTTGTGAAAAAAACAAACAAACTCACAGAGCCCAGCCTGGAGCCATTCTCAGGGTTTCTGTTTTTCAATTGATTGTTGAGGCTGCTAGAGGGAGGGGCAGCCTCTGGCTCTGGTTACCCAGTGAGGAAAGCCACTCCAATGGCTGGTGCCTGAGCTGGGTGACTTTTCCCTGGATGGAGCCGAGTCTGGCAGGTGACTTCGCCGCCGTTAAGTTCTTGTGACCTGCTAAATGACTCGTTTTATTCCAAGGCCTGGGTTGGAGCTTGCAGCTCCTCCGAGCTTTGTCGGTATCCAAGATGGAGATCACCGGTGCTGGGGGTGTAGGGGTGGCCTTCCCTCCTCTGCTCCCCGAGAAGGACTGAGGACGTCGGGCTTCTACTCACGTCGCGTCTTGGATCCTGGGTCATCTCTGGTCTGCGAACTGCAGGATGAAGATGTCCGCTCCTTGTCGGTTCTTGCTGGTGTTGAATAGAATCCGCTCGCCCGCTGTGTCTGGCTTCTTCGTCCTGGACTCTCTGTGTGAGCACTCCGTTATGGCCCCGGTGGCTGTGTTCTCTGCCGTGACCTTGCCGTCGCCGCCGTGGCGGCTGCTTTCAGGCACTCAGATGTGTCTTTTTGCCTTGGCTTCCCCTCTCTTGTCTAACTGTCCTGTGATGGCACATTTGGTGTGATTCTCTGCTTAGGACTGTTCACTGGAACTCTAAAACTGCTTTCTATGTGGGAGCTAGTTCAGATTCCAGCTTCTCCTCCACCATCTTCCCTGGTTACATTTTCACACACATACATTATGTCTGGATTCGCCCACTGCACCAGTTTTGCAAAATTTCTTCATTGTACAGTCAAGGAAGATGAAGTTGAGGATTACAAGCCCAAGACAGCATAGCTATTAATTGGCATCAAGACTATTTGACTTACAAAATCTTCATCTTATGAAAAAGAACATGGTCAGGAAATCTAGAAGCATATATCTTTGTGTGCTGTTTCTTTAGCCAACATGCTGTCCCTGAGTTGTTTTGCTCAAGGTTAGAACTCTACCCCTTGAGCCACAGTACCACTTTCAGCTATTTGGTAGTTAATTGGAGGTAAGAATCTCATGAACTTTCTATCCTGGGCTCTCTTTGAACCACAATCTTCAGACCTCAGTCTCCTGAGTAGCTAGCATTGCTGGTGTGAGCCACTGGCAGCTAGAAAAAACATCTATTAGTTGTCCCATTTAAACATGGAAGCAGTAGGTCGATTGATACTGGTGATATGCAGATAATGATTCTTCTACTTGTTCCTCTCTGGTGTTATGACTAGTGTGATAATGGTCTTTCAGCAATCATTGTTCCATTTTGTTCAGTAAAGAGTTTTTCAGGGCAGGAGATCTGTGAGGGGAGAATATGGGATGAAAATTTTATCTTACTTTTTGTGGCCTGGCAATAGCTTCTCAGAATGTTTGAAAGAGGAAATAAGACTCCATATCGGCCGAATAAAGGAAAAGACACACACCTGCCCTAGAAGAAAGCCATAGAAGGACAAATGGGAAAACTCATCCATGCTCAGAGCAAAGCAACAGGATGGGTTTTTCAGGAGCATGAAAATTTGTGAAGATTTTTTTACCATGGAGAGATCATTCAATGCTGGCATTTACAATATATTCCAGGACTCATATCTGTTTAAGTCTGTTTCCTCTGAAGCATGTTAGATAATGACAGAAAGGAAAATGTAACAATGGCACATGGTTATGTTTTCTGAACGAGATTTCAACTCTCTTCCCAAATAAGTTACGGTTGTAATGAATGACTTGGATTTCCTGAGAGAAATTCATGTTTAATTCCTTGTTTCTATTAAGGTTATCAAATGAATAACTTTAAATTTCTAAGATGTTATTATAACAAATATGAAATTTTTTTATGTTATTAAGAGGCACCCAGTTTCCTTTAGATAGAAAATATGTGGCTGGATTCCAACTAAAGTCTTTACATCTCAGCTCCTCAGGATTGCAGGCATCAGTCACCTCTCCTGGCTGAGACAAACATTTTTGGTAAGGAAAATCACTATGATATAGATCATGAGGCATTAAGAATGTAGACTAAAAAGGAATATTTTGAAAGCATTAACAAAACTGAAGTTATCACAAACTTGCCGGCTTCAGTGAGGAGAACAATGAGAAAGAATTTCCAGAGGCAGAGAATTGCAGACTAAAGATAAGTGAGTGAATATCTCTTTGTTAGCACAGCTACTGAAGATTTCTTTTTAGAAAAATTCAGCTTGATATAGTGGTGCATGCCTATAATTCTAACTACTTATGACTTAGTCTCTGGAAGGTATCGGACACTTGCTGTTGGTATGGTGAAAATATCAACACCTAAAACAAACGTGACACATGTTGATAAGAGAAGCAGAAGTAAGAGGATCGCAGTTTGAGGCAGAAGTGGGCCTTTGTGTGTATGTGGATGGTAATTAAGTCATGGAGGCAAGCCTTTATGACTGGGATTTAAGTAAACAAAACCAAATAGATTTCACTCCTGATCTTTAGTACAGTGCATCACTCAGAAAAAAAAAAATCGTGACTCTGCTGGCATTGCAATCTCGGTCCTCCAGGCTCCAGAGTGCAGAAAAAAATTTGTTGTTTATAACCATTTCAGTGTCTGGTAATTTGCGATCATAGATCAAAAGGACTAACAGTAATCTAGTTGACAAGGACTGTTTTGGTTTCTCTTTTTTCCCTTTTTCTTTTCTCTTTTTGTTGGTTGTGGGGCCTGAACTCTGGGCCTGGGAGCTGTCACTCAGTTTTTCAACTGTAGAGTAGCGCTCTACCACTTGACCCTCTGCTCCACTTCTGGCTTTTTCTGCTTATGTGGTGCTGAGGAACCGAACCCAGGGCCTCATGCATGCAAGGCAAACACTCTACCACTGAGCCACCTTCCCAGCCCCAGTTTCTCTATTTTAATTTTCCATCTTTCTGGAGTCCTTCTGATAATGAAGAATGCTAAGGCTCCATAGAGAAAAGTTTTAAAATTGCCCTGTTGTCAAACTCTGACTTCATAAATTTTGGAGTGTAAGGAATTACCCGAGAGACCTAAGAAAGCACACTTCATCGTCTTCTGCTTTGCTCATCAGCACCTGGTGCAAATGTGCACTATATAAACAAGTCAACTAACGGTAGTTATAATAAATTTAAGAATGCATAGCCAGAAAACACTTTAGAAATACACTAGCACTGTAGTCTCATTGGCCCCCATTCCAAAACAAGAAATGGAGGTTTAAATAGAGGTAGGTAATTTACTCAGGGTTGCAAAACTATTATATGGGTACATTTAAACTCAGACTAATCTATATCCATACTTAGGCTAACATACCATGTGTATTTATTTTTCTGCAGAAATAAAAGGCTCATAGACCATTCTAGACTCATATGTGCCCTCATGATATCTCTGTCCTGGGTGTTTACTGGTGCCCCGAAGTCATATGAGCTGAAGTTGATAGATTTGTACCCACGCAACTAAAAATGGCTGGGACTTGGGCAACTGAAGTTAAAATCTCCCATGCAGTAATAATGTGTAATCAACAGTATGGAATCATGGGCTAGAGAATAAAAAGTCTATGATGGTTCAGGGCCCACCTCACAAATCTTTCTAGGTCTCGTTCCTTCCTTCCTTTTTAGTGCTGGGGATTGAACCTAGGGCCCTATACATATTAAGAAAGTGCCATAACACCAAGCTATATGGCCATTTCAATTTCTCCAATTTCACTTTCCAATTTACTGCTACCTAGTTCCTGATACTTTACATTCCTTGGTCATAATATTTGGAGATTACTGAACTTTGTAAGCTTTTCATCATTTTACAGAATATTTGTTTTCTCCCTTCCTACGTATCATGACATTGTGCAAGAAAGATTTTCATGAATTCCCCAGCCAGAGTTCATAGCTCATCATCAGGTTCTATTTTACCATGTATGTAATTATATTACTATATTTATAATAAGAACTCACTTAAATAATTGTTTTTCTTCAGACTATTGGTAGACCCATGTTCAATCCTAGCTTTATATGAATAAATAAAATTTTTCTTGGCTTAGTTTCCTCTTTTTGACTTGGTACAAATTTTCTTGATTTTGTAGAACTGTTCTTTATCCATGAATATTTTTTCAGGACATTTCTGCGTATTGTATATAATACAATTAAGAGATTTCAAGCCAAAGAAGACAACTCAAAATTCTAGAGGTTAATGATTGTAATCTGTGTTCCTGTGCACTTGGAAATGCATTTGGCATCTCAGTGTTACAACAATAGAAATCTATATTGAAAGTTGCTTTCTTTTGGTTTCCCATTTTGACCCATATGAAGCATTTAAGGTGTATAACAAATTAACCATGGGAGTATGAGCTGGAAATATTTTTAAAAATATTTTTATTGTAAAGATACTGTATAGAGGGGTTACAGGGTTACGGTTACAGTAAAGTAATGAGTACATTTCCTGTCGAGCATTGTTACCCCCTCCTTTGTTTTCCCACTACATTTCCTTCCCTCTGTACTTTCCCAACTCCTCCTTCCCCCTACCCCAAAGTTGTGAAGTTCATTTTTAACATAGTGTATTGCACATCTCATTGTTACATTTGGTCAACCTGTATCCTTGTTTCAGTATTTTGTTATTTCCTTTCCCCTCCCCACATTATAAAAATGTATATACAAGATACAGGGAATGGGAACCAAATACAGTGACAACAGAAGATATATGTGCTGGTAATCTTTAGCCTTCAAATTCCAAAAGAAAATTAAGCAATGAATGATAAAATTTGTTCATAAGGGTACTCTCAGGCTTCCAATTGATGCTCTGATTATTCCATTAAAATAAAATCTTGTTAGAATCAAGTTCTGATCCAGGCTAAAATGGAAATATCCATGGAAATGATGACATTAAGTTGGTATTAGTGAAATATGCCTTCCTATTAGTGAAATACAATGGAAAAGGTTTGTACAAAAACTGGATGATAGAAAGAGGGATTTTAGACAAAGGCATTATAGTAGGTAAGGTGTGTAAAAGTTACAAAACTGGAACTGCATGCTGGGAAAAAGAATAAATTCACAGGGAGGAGTAACTTACTGTTTCAGGTGAGCCAAGTTAAGATGGATCATTTTGTAAGAAGAATGTTTGTATTTGGTTCCTTGTAACAACTAGCAGATGCTAATCTATTTATAAAAAAAATAGATACTAGAATGAAAATTCCAAAAGTACTATGATGATCCATTTAAAAATTTTCGAGACAACAAATATTTTCAGGGATAGAGACAGTTCAATTAATTATGGAATTTATTAGCACTGGAGTCCCATGTACTCATTATAAGTAATGTTCTTAAAACAGTATGAAATTTCTAAGGATATTATTGGATAGGAAATATATGCATGATATAATGAGATGAAAAATAAAATTATAAAGTAGGCTCACCCCTGCAATCCTACTGACACGGGTGAGATTTGAGGATCATGGTTCAAAGCCAGCCCCCATTTAACCAACAAAATGCCAGAAATGGATCTGTGGCTAGAGTTGAGGAAAAAGAAAAGCTGAGAACAATGTGCAGGCCCTGGATTCAAACTCCAGATTTGGCAATATACAAATGAGTAAGCAAACAAATATATGACCGCAAATTGTAGGAAAATATGTATAGAGGGGTCTAACTGTGGTGTTCCAGTGTTTGCCTCGTGGAGCTCCAAGATGGGAACAGCACAAATATTTACTTAAAGGCAATCAAACATAACAATATGTTGGAAATGATCTGTACAACTTGGGAGGGGGGATTGAGAAAGTGAGGCAAAGAGGAAGAAAAATGAGGGAGGGAGTAACAAGTTATATAAGAAATGTTATCACTACCTTACTTATGTAACTGGAACCCCTTTGTACATTACCTTGACAATAATACTAAGATTAAAAAATAGAAACAAAATCTTTTATTTTATTTATGTCATTATATTTGAAAGTATATTTTAAGAGTTATATGCATGTTTTAAATTTCTAATGCATTGTCCCACTGTACTGGATTATACTGGAATATGGGGGGGGAATTACTTACACATGAGTCCATGAGTAAGGACCCCAATAAGAATTCTACAAAGAAGCGTCAAAATGGACCAAAGGGTCCTACCCATAATACTTTGCTTCTACAGTAAATCAAACAACCTCCAAAATCCACATTATTTAATCATTTAAAGGCAAATGTTGAACCAGCGTCTCCATTTGTAGAAATAGATACTTGTGACAAGGATGGAAAAGGCATCGAGAACCAAAGTGAATGATGCACAATTTTAAGGAAGATTCCATAGATAAAGGAATGTGTCCCACACATTTCCAAATGTAAATCTGGGAAAGTCAGTCATCTTTGTCATACTAATAAAAACCACAAAAAAGCTAACTGTTAGATTCAAAAAGATTGCATGAGAACAGGTGTTCATTGTGACAGCACAGCAACTGCAGTGCAAATTACTCTATGTCTTTGCTTGTCTTATTCCCACCTCATTCTTGAATTCTGAAGGTGAGATTCTGGAAAGCCAGTTCTCTTTGCTCCAGTAATTAATTGGAGATATAATTTCTTCACATAGTTCTTGTATTCTCACTGTTTATTAAGCTTACTGAGTACTAATGGGATTATAAAACACAAGGAAGTCTTAACTTTTCCACTATTTTTTTAAATGTCTGCGGTAAGAACAACAAAGCTAATGAAAGCAAAATCTCAGAAGCCATATAAAGATATTTGTGGTGTATTGGTACCAGAAGAAATTGAAATGTCATATATAAATACCAAATGACATTTACAAAGCACAAATACTAATTCTTCTGTGAGCTAATATGATAATTACACATGTATATTTTCCAACAAAATCACCATTGAGAATACCACAGCCAATTTCAATCACAGAAGCAAAGCTGCAAAGAATTGCTAAAAGTTCCACCTATTCTTTCCTAGAGTTGAGAGCGTTGATTCTGCTGACATTGACTGTTTGATCCTCTTCCTCCTCACAAATAAGTGTGCCTATGTAGAAAAATTTATATTTATATCTTAACTTCATGGGTGTTTAGCTTTTCTGGGCTGACCTTCAGTCTTAGTACCATCTATGTAGCGTATGTAGTTTATGAACATGAACCATCCCTTAACAAGCAGAAACATGCTCTAAAACAGTTCTAACGGAAACATCTGTGATAATGGAAATATTCTGTATATGCATTGTCTAACACACTACCCACTGGCTATATGTGGCTAATGAATCTCAAATATGAATAGTGTCTGAGACATTAATCTTTCCAATTTCAGTTAAATGAAATTTTAAATAATAAGATTCATCTATTCACTCTTAACTGAACAGATCAGTTTCCAAATAAGGAAGCTGAAGTTCTCACAAAGATGGTAATAACTATGAAGTCTTGACTTTAGACATGCCAAATTCTTACTCTGGCACACACTTAAATTCCTAGCGGTACTGGAGGATTGAACCAAAAACCCTATACTTGTGAAACAGCATCTCTACTAGGGCCATACCTGCAGATTGTAATTGGATTGCTTATTTTGAGGTAGTATCACTATGCCTGGGACTGATTGGACTGCAGTCCTCCTAACACAGGCAAGAAAACATTGCACCCAGCAAATGGTTAGAGTTTCTGAAACTTCTTTTTGTTGTCTGGGCTTGCCTGGCACTGGAATTCTCTAATCTTTGTTGCCCAAGTAGATAAAATTAAGGTTTGAGCCACTTTATCAAGTAAAGGTATATGATTTCAAAATATCCTGATATTGCCTGTATTTGTGCTTAACATATAGATCTAACCTTAATTTTCTCCCTCTTTTGTTTAGTATTCTGAGTTGAAAACATTGGCTTTCTCGATATACATGGCTTTGTTTTAGATGGAATCCCATAACAATAAAAAAAAATCTCCCAAAATTTTATGTCAAAAATCATGGAAAAGAAGGCTTCAGGTTGGAAAACAACAACAACACCGATCCTTAATTTATAAATTCAATATATTTATAGTGTTATTAGTGTTTTCTTCTATGAGAAGAGAAGGAAGGCAGGAATGTGAAAAATTTGTACATTACCACAATTGCTTTATTAGTCTGTAGTTGAACACAACTTTGAACTACAGATATATTTACGAGTTACGGAGAGAGAAATAATCACATTATTGGTGGCTAAGATGATACATTAGCTTAGCATTTCTCTTTTTTTGTCGGTTGTGGGGCTTGAACTCAGGGCCTGAGCTCTTCAGCTCAAGGCTCACAATCTACCCCTTGTGCTACAGCACCATTTCCAGTTTTCTGGTGTTTATTGGAGATAAGATTTTCACAGATTTTTCTGCCTGGGCTGGCTTTGAATCTGATCCTAAGATATCAGCCTCTTTAGAAAACTGCATACTACTTTCTACAACGAGAATACTAACCTGTATTTTGACCAAGAGTGTAGAAAATTTCCTTTTGTCCACACTCTCACCATTATTACCTTTAATAATAATGGGCAAGTTTTTAATATCTGCAGCACGACCCAGACTGGCCGTAGACTTAAATCCGACCTCCTAAGTGCTTGAAATTACAAGCCTTTACCAAAACACCTGGTTCCTTTGATTTTGTTGATAAAAGTTATAGTAGTAATGAAGTAGTATCATAGTAATTTTGAATTACATTTCCCTAATGACTTCTGGTCTCAAAGCATTAAGCCAGCATACAAGTTGTATTAAGTACAATTTTGTTAACCCACTGTCGATCTTCAAGGATTTAAGGAAAACATGTCTATTCTGAACTTTTGTCCATTTTAAATCAAGTTTCTTGTTAATCTCATCTTTAATCTTCTATGCAAAATCAATAAATAATTTAAGGTAGTAGAAAGGAAAAAAAATTAAGCAACTCAACATTTTTCAATTATCAATAACATGATATTGCTTAAATCATTCTCTATTTATGCTTGAGAATATGTAACTCAATTTAGTTAGACCTTTTACAAGGCTGTATGTATTTTATTTATTTTACCTTGATTATTCATTACAAAGTGTATGTGTCTAATTTCCCTTGGTTTCTTTCAATCTCAAGTACTACAGATTTGGACTGAAGAATAAATTGAAGGAAACAACAAAAAAAATACAGTTCCTCTCATCTGATGCTGCTGCTACAAGAATGGGGAAAGAGTTCATCCTTCTTAGGACCTATGATAGGATATCAAAAAGAGAATTAATTCCTCTAGGTCTTCCTTATGATGGAAAACACTATATATTGCTCAGATACTTTTGTTTTATAAGTTTTTCACATTTACATATGGACTTCACCTCAGTTTACAACCTCCATTCATTCTGTTCCTGATATTTTTACAATAACAAGACATAAGATAACCAGTTTGATTTACAGCATGAGAAGTTATCCATCTCGCTTCCTTGGAAGCAGAGCATGGTCAATACATAACATTACTTCTGGTTGCTCACTACATGTAAGAGTTTTTGTAATGCTTATCGCATTCTATTTAGTATTTTAAAAAACGCACTGGCTAAACTCAAAGCTCATTCATAGAATTTTAGGTTATGTATTTCACAAGTTTTATTTCCTTTAATTCTTAAGACAACATTTGCTATAATCTTAATGTTATTACCAATTTAGTGTTGGGAAAAATTGCAATTAAGCTCACTAAGTACATGGCCCAAAGACACACAGTGAGAAAGGAAATGAGTCAATGTTTCCTTGTGAAAAAGTACTAAAACTTACTGTTTTTTAAAAATCCCAAAACGAAAAAGTATTCACATTCAATCAACAAAAATGTTTAAAAGTAGGAGATAATAAAACAGGCCTCCATGAAATAAATTTTCTTCTACTTTTAAAATTATTCTGAAAGCCTTGTGGTGCTTGGTCACACCTGTAATCGTGCCTATTGGGCATATCTACTCAGGAGCTGGATATTTGTGGATAACTGTTGGAAGCCAATCAGGGCAAAATAAATTCATGAGATTATTTTTCAAAAATTTTAATTAACTAGCATAGGGCTAAGAATAGAGATGTAGCTCATAGAGTAGCTCACCAATCGAGAGAGGAAAGGCCTAGCAAGACCTTGAAGCCCTGATTTCCAATACTGAGCATGCCAAGTGGCTGTGTGCACGTGCACACACACATACATTTATTCAAAATACTTTCATATCAGTGTTTTGCAATGATTTCTTTGTTCACGGTATTATAAAATAAAATAAAGGAAATAAACTCTTCCATCTCAGAACATTTTTATACATTTTATTGTAAAAATACGGTACAGAGGGGGCACATTTACATGAGTAATGTAATGAGTACATTTCTGAACAAGCATTGTTACCTCCTCCTTTATTTTCCCCATACCTCTCTTCCTTCCTACATCCACAAGTATACTCCCATCCCCTCTTCCCCAACCTAAATTGTGAAGTTCATTTTTCACCATAATGTGTCGTGCATCACATCGTTACAATGGGTCAACTTGTATTCCATTTAAGCATTTTGGTTTTTTCCTTCCCCTTCCCAAATTAGAGGAGCATATATACAATATGTAGTAGCAACAAATACAGTGAAAACAGGTGTTATAGTTTGGGGGAGGAACCTATAAAGAAACACAAAAAATCACATTGGACATTATAAGTATGTTAGAAACAATAGCAAGAAAGAAATAAACACTTGTGTCCCTATTATGGGGTTCATTTCTGTTAACATTATCTTTCTGGTCAAATGGACATAGCTTTGAACATTTCTGTTTATCCCAGACATACATTAGTTATTGAAAATTAGGGAAAACATGGGATGTATGTTTCTTTGGACAGGCCATACTAATATTTTATCTGCTACATTGTTGTATTAGTTTATTCAAACACACAAATATACACATACAAACACACAGATATACATAGGTGTAGTATGAAGAAACAGTCAGTCTGCAAGGCAATATTTTAATAGGAATTCCATAAAATATTTAATCTGCTGAGATCTGATTAGAATTTGTAGAAATAGCTAGTTGTCCAGTCTCTTTATTTCTCTTCAATCTAGTATTAGAATGCCTAGCTACAGCAATAAGACAAGATGCAAACATAAGGGGGATGCAAATAGGGAAGGAAAAATGAAACTCTCCCTCTTTGCAGAGGACATGATCTTGTATTTAAAGAATCCCATAGACTCCACTCCCTGTTACTTTGACAAAGTAGCAGGGTATAAAATTAACCCCCCAAAATCAATGGCTTCTCTGTATGCCAACAATGAGAAATGTGTGGCTGAAATTAAAAAAGCAACTACATTTGTAACAGCCCAACAAAAAATAAAATACCTAGGAATTAACTTAACAATAGAAGTGAAGGACCTTTATGATGAAAACTTGAAAAAGGAAATCAAAACAGAACTTAGAAAATAGGAAAAACTCCCATTCTCCTGGATTGGAAAGATTAACATCGTGAAAATGGCAATACTTCCCAAGGCTATTTACAAATTCAATGCAATATCTATCAAAATTCAAACGTTATTCTTCAAGGAAATAGAAGAGGCAATCCAAAAATTCATATGGAACAATAAAAGACCTAGAATAGCAAAAACGCTACTCCACAGAAAGAACGCTGTTGGAGGAATATCAATACCAAATTTCAAAATCTACTATAAAGCCATAGCAATCAAAGCAGCTTGGTACTGGCACAAGAACAGAACCCAGGACCAATGGAATAGAATTGAAAACCCAGAAATGAACGTACAGACCTATAGCTGTCTAATCTTCGATAAGGGAGCTAAAAAACTAGAATGGAAGAAAGACAGCCTCTTCAGTAAATTGTGCTGGCAAAATTGGTTAATTACTTGTAGAAAATTAAGCTAGATCCTTATATATCACCCTGCACCAGAATCAACTCCAAATGGGTCAAAGACCTCGGAGTCAAAGCAGAAACTCTGAAAACATTACAGGATGTAATAGGAGAAACCCTAGGTCTTCTTGGCGCAGGCCGAAATTTTCTTAATAGAAACCCGGAAACACAACAAATCAAAGAGAGTTTGGACAAATGGGATTGCATGATGTTTCAGAGCTTCTGCATGGTTAGCAAGATCAATAGAAAGCCCACGGAATGGGAGAAGTTCTTCACTAGCCATACAATGGATAGGGGTCTCATATCTAAAATATACCTGGAACTCAAAATATTAAATCCCCCAACAACAAATCCTCAAAGGAACAAATGCCCAATAAATAAGTGGGCTAAAGAATTAAAGAGATAATTCTCTGAAGAAGAAAGAAGGATGGCCAATAGACACATGAAGAAATGCTCAACATCTCTAGCCATAAATGAAATGCAAATCAAAACAACATTAAGATACCACCTTCCTGCAGTTAGAATGGCAAAAAACAAGAACTCTAATAACAACAGATGCTGGAGGGGATGTGTACAGAAGGGAACCTTATTGCATTGTTGGTGGGAGTGTAAACTCATTCAACCACTTTGGAAAGCAGTATGGAGGTTCCTCAAAAGATTCCACATAGAGCTCCCCTATGACCCAGTAATCCCACTTTTGGGCATTTACCCAAATGTTTACAAACAAGACCACACTAAAACTACCAGCACAACTATGCTTATTGCAGCATTATTTACTATAGCTAAGATATGGAACCAACCCAGATGCCCCTCAGTGGATGAATGGATAAAGAAAATGTGGTATATATACACAATGGAATTCTATGCCTCCATCAGAAAGAAGGGCATTGCCCCATTTGTTAGGAAATGGAAAGACTTGGAAAAATTATATTACGTGAAGTAAGCCAAGCCCAATGGTCCGATGGTCTGCCTAATATCCAATAGTTAGTATATGTATGAGTCAAGCAGAATAGTTCAGATAAGGTGATGTTAGGAAAATGAACCCTTAGATATGTATTTCAATATTTGTTTTCTTTCATGCATTTGTTTCTAATGCATTCATATGATTATTTTTTGTTGCTTTGTATGTCCATCCCCGACAGTATAACCCCTGCTTTCACTGTATTTGATGTCGGTATAATTTGTGGAGGGGAAGGGGAAAAGCAAGTCATTTAAATAAGGATACAGGTGGACCCGTTGCAAGTTGAGAAGTACAAGTTGTCATGTCGAAAACGAACTTTACAAGTTTGGTGGGGAGGGGAGGGGAGGATTAGGTTTGGGGGGAGGCTTTGAAGCGATGGGAAATGGAAACAAAGGAGGAGGCTACAATGCTTGATAAGAAATGTACTCATCTTGTCCATGTAAATGTAACCCCTCTGTACATTTTTTTCACAATAAAAAATAAAAATTAAAAAAATGTATTCTAAATTATTGCTTTTTTACTGTACCTTATTTGCAACCAGTTTGATATAGTTTAATAATTGTCAGGCCAAGTTTCTCTATATTCTACTGGAGATTTACTAATTCATGCATGCAGATATATGTATATGTATATATTTTTATATGTATATTTAGCTATATATATATATATATATATATATATATATATATATATATATATATATATATATATATATATATATATGTTCCAATGTGGATCATCAGACTGGAAACTTTGCTTTGTTTTGGTGTTCAGTATTTGAGCCTGGTCTGCTCATTCTGTGACAATATCTGTGCTTATTCTCATCATTCCTTTATTTACCACACCATCAGCTTTATAAAATCAGCTTCATCTCCTGGAGAATATTACCATTCAGTCCAGCCAATATCCTCCCAGAGGGCTTTAATAAAGCAAGCTTTAAGGAAGGAAGATAGCATGAAGTGACAACTACAGAATTTCTAAGGAGACCTGGAAGTTCATCAAAATTATGTCTGACATCTTTTACATTTCTGTCTTCCTTTTCATAGTTAAGAAAACGTTGAGCAACACTATAAATATATAGCATTTATAACTTAAGGATCAATGTCTTTTTCCAACCTGAAGCCTTCTTTTCCATGATGTTTGACATAAAATTTTGGGAGTTTTTTTGATTGTCATGGGATTCCATCCAAAACAAAGGCAATGATTTCAATTCAAGAATACTAAGCAAAAAAGGGAGAAAATGAAGGTTAGCTATATATGTTAAACACAAATATAGAAAATATCAAGAAATTTTGAAATTGAATACTTTTACTGGTTAAAGTGTCTCAAACCTGCAATCTTATCTACTTGGGCATCAACAATTAGAAAATTCCAGTTCCAGGCAAGCCCAGACAATACAAAGAAGTTTCAGAAACTAATCATTTGCTGGAAACAATGTTTGGTTTGTGTTAGGAGGACTGCAGTCCAATCAGGCCCAGGCATAGTGATATTACTTCAAAACAAGAAATCCAATTATAATCTGCAGGTATGACCCTGGTAGAGATGCTGTTTCATAAGTATAGGGTTTGGGGTTCAGTCCTCTAGTACCACTAAGAATTTAAGTGTGTGCCAGGGTAAGAATTTGGCATATCTAAGGTCAAGACTTCATACTCATTTTACAAGTTCTAATAAGACCTTTACCTCTTTGCCTAATTTTTAAAAGTCTAACAATAACTTCCATGCCCAAATCAAATAATTTCCTATTAGAGATTTTCTTCTATCCATTAGTAATATGTTATGTGTTGGATACTGTCCTACTGAAGTCATATTAAAGATAGAAAACCCATTGTCTTGGAAAGTGACTGCATTTGGAAACAGAATCTCAAATGGAGCATTTAAGTTGAAGTCTCTTCCAAGAGAATCAGAATGCCTTGAATATGCCAAGGAAAGGGGACTCAGAAGAAGCCAACTCTGATCTTGGAGTTCTACTTCCACGAACTCAAAGGCAATGTATTTACAGTACTAACGCTACCCAATCTGTGGTAGTTTATTATTACATTCACTAACAAACAAGTGGAATCTATAAGACATAAAAGTCATTGACTCTTGCTGTCCATGACTCATCTCTGTAATCCTAATGAATAAAAAGGATGAGACATCAGGGATAATGGTTTTCAGGCTGGTAGGAAAGTTCATGAGGTTCTATCTCCAATTTACTACAAAAATTTTTGGGCTGCAGACATGGTTCATATGGTAGATTGACTACTGTTAGCAAACAAACTGAGAGCATGAGGTATGTTCAAGCCCCACACTGGGAGAAAGAAAAAATCCTTAGAAGAATAGTATGAGTGGTTTAAATTTTGAGTTCCAAGTATATTTTAGATATGAGACCCTTGTCCGTTGTATGGCTAGTAAAGATCTAAAGAAGGATGGCCAATAGACACATGAAGAAATGTTCAACATCCCTAGCCATAAAAGAAATGCAAATCAAAACAACATTGAGATATCACCTCACTCCTGTTAGAACAGCAAAAATCAAGAACTCTAACAACAACAGATGCTGGAGGGGATGTGGACAGAAAGGAACCTTACTTCATTGTTGGTGGGAATGTAAACTTGTTCAACCACTTTGGAAAGCAGTATGGAGGTTCCTCAAAAGACTTCACATAGATCTCCCCTATGATCCAGCAATCCCAATTTTGGGCATTTACCCAAATGTTTACAAACAAGACCACACTAAAGCTACCAGCACAACTATGTTTATTGCAGTATTATTTACCATAGCTAAGATATGGAACCAACCCAGATGCCCCTCAGTACATGAATGGATCAAGAAAATGTGGTATATATACACAATGGAATTCTATGCCTCCATCAGAAAGAATGACATTCCCCATTTGTTAGGAAATGGAAAGGTTTGGAAAATATTATATTAAGTGAAGTAAGCCAGGCCCAAAGAAGCATAGGTCCCATGGTTTCCCTTATTTGCAATATCTAGTATAGGTATGAGTCAAGCGGAAAAGGTCAGATAATGTGATGTTAGGAAAATGAACCCTTAAATATGTATTTTAATGTTTTCGTTTCTTTCATGCATGTGTTTCTAACACATTTATAGGATTATTTCTTTGTTGCTTTGTATGTCCCTCCCCCACAGTGTAACCCCCGCTTTCACTATATTTGATGTCAGTATAACATGTGGAGGAGATGGGGACAAACAAGTCGTTTAAGGATTCAGGTGGACCTGTTGCAACAATGAGAAGTACAAAATGTCATGTCAAAACCAACTTTACAATGTCGGTGGGGGGGGAGGGGGTATAATTGGTGGGGGCAGGGGGGGAGGCTGGGAAGGGAGGTGAAGGGTAAACAAAGGAGGAGGCTACAATGCTTGTTAAGAAATGTATGCCTTATCCTGCCCATGTAATTGTAGCCCCTCTGTACAGTATGTTCTCAAATAAAATTAAATTAAATTAAAAAAAAGAATAGTATGAGAAACAAAGTTATGAATAGGAAAGCAGAAACAAAAGAAATAAGCTTATTGATACAGACAAAGCTTCTCAATGTGAAATATGGCACAAATTGTAATATTAAGGTTTTCCTTCCTTTGCAATAGAAGTAAATGGTATTTGTACTTGAAGAAACTGAAGTATAAAACTGTATGCAGTAAATAATGATATTATTTTATGTTTCCAAATTTTAACTTGTTTTCCTACAAAGATATAGCATAGTGTAGCTATGGAAAATCAATAAATATTGCCTTTTTATATAGGATTACATAGCCTTGCAAATGTCTAAAATTGATCTACACTAAAATCATTGTCATTGATATCCTTCTGAATATTCCAATGTTTATACTTTCAGCTGACCTTCCACAATACTCACACCCCAAATATAATTTTACTTCATGCAATCTTAGCAACATAAGCATATGGCTCAAATTTTCTTTACCTTTATCTGCTGTCATTAATGTAGTATAACTAATACAATTAAGTACATACCCTGAGAGAAAGTAGATTCTGCCTTGTAAATACATGCTTGCAGGCACACACACATACACACACATATTTAGCACTCTAACTCAGGTTAGGTTCCTGACATTGGGTATCAGACAATGATCAAATAATCAAACTTTCCTGCCCAGACATAAAATACATTCATAATACCACACATACAAAGACACCAGATCATTCAAAATAATGAGAATATTTAACAGAACGACCCAGCTCCTGAACCATCTACTCCCTGATTTCATATCATATTTAAAAATCGTTTTGTTTCCCTAATTAGCAGACAAAAATATGCTATCATATAAAATGTAGGAAAATTACTTGTATCATCAAAGGCTTCTATTTCCTTCTTGCAGGCTGTTTCTGGCATTTTTCCCTAATGTCTAATATCAAGTTAGAAAGGACATGCCATATTCCTTAATTCATTTTCCCTAAAGTTTATGATATGGAGTTGATTCTGATATTTTGCTTATTCTGAAGTAAATTTTCTCAACAACTTGAATTATTGTTAATGTTATTCCGAAGCCATTTGAAATATCAAAAAGATCTGGAACTGCACCTTGGCAATGAATGACAGTAATGGTTGTGGGGAGCTAAAGGACTTGAATTATCTAGAGTGCCTTAAAAGTGGCACTGTTATTTATGGACTGATCACTTAGTAAGCTTTTAAAGTGTGGTCTTATTATTTAATCTAGGAAGATAAAAGTATGCTTTTCATAACATTCTTGCCTGCAATCCACTAGAAATACTTCTCTTGTACAGTTTATGCCTGGTGCTACTGTAGTGAAACTTACCAACAACTGCACAGCTATGTTAGCTGCTTTAGATTTGGAAATTTTCTTCTAGTAGCCCTAGTGATTTGAGGCCAGATTCATGTGATAGTAACATAATACACAATTGCAAAACACCACAATATAAAAAGATTATTTCAAAATGAAGTTCAACTTTTTTCTTTGTTGTGTTATTTTTTCTTATTGATTGTCATTTAAGGAGCTGGGGGCTATTTATTTCTCATTATTTTTGATGTTTATTGCAGCATTATTTATTACAGCTAAGATCTGGAACCAACCCAGATGCCCCTCAGTAGATGAATGGTTCAAGAAAATGTGGTATATATACACAATGGAATTCTATGCCTCCATCAGAAAGAATGACATTGCCCCATTTGTTAGGAAATGGAAAGGCTTAGAAAAATTTATAAATTTCTTATTCTTTGAAATCTAGACGCTCAATTTAACAAATTAACATTTAGTTATTTATTTAGTTATTAAACCTGAACCTGCACTGTGAAAAATAGTTTTCATTTTTTATGCAAAAATATACACTCGAAAGTTTAAATGACAGAATCTTTGCATAAATTGAAATACACTAAATTCAAAAGCAACAAAGGGATCGTAATCAAATATCTCATGTAAGGTAAGAGCAATAGGCTCTGTCAGGGTGAAAGAAGCAAGATTTTTGTTAAATTAAATATTATCTACTTCGGTCACATGATTTTATCTTCTTTTAAACCTAAACATTTTTGACATAAAATATAGATCATACAGTTTTTGAGAATATAAAAATCTTAGTTACTGTGCATGTATTTTCTGAGGTTTGATTACCAAGGCATTTCAGAGAAACACTGAATTTCATATATTTTATGTAAACAGTGATTTTTAGAAATTGAATTAATCTCCATATGTGATGAAGCAAGATGTTCAATGACTTAAGCAATTATTCCTACAGACTTGAACATAACTTAATTTTGAATGGTTGAAATTCATATTGTACTTACTCTATAGAATAATTAAGAAATAAATGATAGTGATAGTATTTATTTTTCCTTCAACTAGAAAGAAAGAACTTCAGTATAGATTCCAAAAACTTGAATGGAATGTCATAAAATTATGAAAAATTCAAGTCATTATGAGTTAGATGAAATAGTCATTACTAAATGTCACAAAATGAAATCTTTTGAAGCTTCCTTATCTGTTAAATAAAATGTATTTGCACTCAAAATATCTCTCGAGTAATGGTATAATCAAACCACCTTCATGCCAAATAGCTTCTCTGAGTAATTCAAATAAATATTTAGAAGCAGAAGTTATGGAAATGTATAGAACTATTTACCCACCTGAAATTATAAAGGATTGAGATTAATTAGCTTTCACTGTTGCCCTTTCAAAGGCAAACTGTTTGAAAGGTGAACCCTTTCAAGTGGGCATAGTGGTAGAGATTTGGTCACTGAGAACTTGTGACCAAAGTGGATTTTAAGATCAAAGTCCTTTCCTCCTCTTCCTTCTTTTTTTCTCTGTCTCCTTCCCCTTCTCCTTTTCCTTCTCTCTCTCCAAGTTCTCCTCCTCCTCTTTCTCCCTCTCCCCCTCCTATTCTTCTTCTTCTTTACTTCCTTTCTTCCATACTCCATCACATGTTCCTTACATGGGGTACTGTGCCACCAGCAATCCAAACCAATGAGGAACAGAAACATAAACTGAAATGTATAAAATAAGAAGCCAAGCTTAATATTTCCCCTTTTTAAGATAATTTCATAAAATATTTGGTCATAATAAAAGGAGACTGTCACAGCATGCTCTCATTTATTATAAGGGATAAGATTTACTGGTAAAACAATCTGACCAATATCGCCCTAATGAAATGATTGATTTAATTAATATTATACTGGGACAAATCTAGTTTAAAATATCAGATATACTTCAATAAAAGGCGAAAAAATCGCCTCGAGTGTTTCCTATGAATAGACAGCAGAATTCAATCTGTTATTCAAGGAAATTCACCTGCAATTGGCAGCATTGTCCATTTCATAAATGATGTAAGAAGACTATGGAACAAATTTCAATGCAAACTGCCTGATATAAAATTTATTTTGTCCCCTGTATAGTATGTATGTCTGGTTCCCAAAATGACTTGTATTTCATATTTTTAATTAACTTTAAGTAGTTGAGTGGGAGTTGCTGTTTGACCAAGCAGTTTATGAATAGTGTTTAGTGAGTTTTTTTTTTTCTTTTTTCTCTCCTGCGGTTTGAACTCTGGGTCTGGGAGCTGTCCCTGAGCTCCTTTGGATGAATGCTAGAAGTCTATCACTTGAGGCACAGCAGCACTTTCAGATTTTTCTGAGATTTAATTGGAGATAAGAATCTCACAGACTTTCCTGCCTGGGCTGGCTTCAAAACTCAATCCTCAGCCTCTTGATTAGTTAGGGTTACAGGTGTGAGCCACTAGTGCCCGGCTTAATACAATGCACTTTTTTTTTTCTTGGCTAGTACTGGGGCTTGAACTCTGGGCCTTGGCAATGCCCTTGAGCTTCTTTTCCTAATGCTAGTAGTCTACGACTTGTGTCATAGTGCCAATTCTAGCTTATTTTGTTTATGTAGTACTGAGGAATCAAACCCAAGGCTCCTCACATGCAAGGCAAGCAGTCTTCCACTAAGCCACATTCCATGGCCAATACAATGCATCTCGATGATCATTATTCCTCATCCTTCTCAACCCTATCTCATCCCTCAATTTACATAATTTTGTAGAATATTCAGACTCGCAATGGCATCTATAGTCACTCAGAGTATATATCACAGATCATATTTTATGGATAGTCTTATTCATCAACATACTTGTTACGCATTATAGAATTCTGTGATTTTAAATTCTAAATTATCACTCAGATCCACCTACTACTATTCTAAAATTTTTCCTAAGGTTAATGCAAATGCAATCTGTAATTCTTCAATAAAATACACTGATTCTTAGAATATTAAAGAGTTCTAATAAGAACATCACCTTCACATTTTATCATCACTACCCTCTCAAAATACTCCAGTATTTATTAGTAGTCACTTCTGTCATCATTTCAACCAACCCTCCCCTTGAGCAGCTATTATTTCATATTCTACCTCTACAGATGTGCCAATTTATAAAAGCTCATATAATTAGAAAACGTTGACTATTTTATCCATTTCTCCCATGTAATATTACTGTTTCCAAATTTTTCTCATGATAGAGCATATTGCTTTGTATACATGTGTATAAGGGTATAACATCCTAAATGAGCATTTCAATATTTTATTATATGTTATTTAAAAAGGTTTTTCTATGTATATTTTTGTACATGTGTCTCATTGGACATGTGTTGAAATCTATTTTGCATATAAAATTATGATTCAAAATTATGGATCATAGAAGCCACTCTATGTGTAATATCTTAAAGATTGCCAGTATGTTTAACAAACTGACCCTATCATTTTAAGTGTCAAGCACCGTTGTGCAAGGATTCCAATTTCTACATAATTGTTGTACAGGGCTATCTTATTGTTTCTATTTCCACTAATCCCTATATGTATGCAATGTCTAGGTATGTTATGATATTTCCATATGTTCATTGGTTGTTGTTATATTCCTACAGTGATATGTATTTGGATTTTTTTGATAACTTATTCAGGATCGTTAAAATTTTTCATTGGTATTAATATGCTCTTAATATATTTCTGAGTCAAATCTCTTTAAATAAATATATAGGTATGAACACTATGTGTATTTATATACAAATACCTATATATATATATATATATATATATATATATATAAGAATATACAGATGTTTACATACATGCATATAGACATATATGTATATTATTATTTTAATTGTCTGTAAATTGTAAAAAATGATTCTAGTGGAAAACGCATTTAGTTCCCATTCTGCTTTCCAGAAATTCAGAATCTGGGTTGCTGTTTTTTCCTTTATCTTCTAATTAGGAATCTTTATATCTTTCTGATGGTTCTTACCTAATCATGTATCTTTTGAACTACACCTGGGACTTTTAAGTACCCATTTGAGTATATTTCCCTCATCTGATAATTATTCAAATTTATGTTCCTTGGGTAATAAAGGCGATTATTTATTTTTGTTCTTCCTTATCTCAATCACAAAGTCTGGATAATGATTTTTGATATTGTATACAGTGCTCTAGAGTGATTAAACACATCTACAGAAAAAGATAACCTCACAATACATGGATAATGTTTATTTATAAAAAAAATTGTAATAATTTCATACAGGAAATGTCTATTTCTTTAGTTCTTGTTTAGGATTTGTTAAATTCTAGTGTGCTATAGTCAATTATCATAACGGTATACAAGGATGGTAAGAAACAAACATCTTAATATCATATTCTAATATTAGCTTATTTCTGCCTGTGTTATATGTATGAGGCCATATTTGAGTTTTGCCTTAATTTCACATGCTATATTCTCCCAGTATATAAGTTGAAAGAAGACCCCCTCTGGAAATATGCTATTTTTATAGCTTAGGAAAAACAAGTCAGCTGTTAGACACAGACAATGAGATAGAAATCTTCCCCTAGAAATAGTCTTTCACCATTTCTGATTCACTTTTGTAAGCTGAAGTAAGTCACATGACCCATCATGACATTGCAGAGTAGAGGTAAATCACACCTACAGGAAGCTGGTGCAGGACATGGAGTAATATGCCAAGATATGCAACACGAGATAAAGAGGGGAAAAAAGAGAACTACAATATGATCTATCATACTTGCCATCACAGTCTCTGCAGGAAAGAAGCTATTTTGTACCTTTGTTTCTAAAAATACTTCAAATCATATCTTTTATGCTAGGATGTAGGAAGTAGAAAACAGTTTGATACTGAGACAGCATAAAATCTCAAACAAAGCTGGAGTAATCATTTCAATATTAACTTTTGTTCTCCAAGAAAAGAAACCATTTTGTAGACAATACTTTATATTTTCTTACCAAGTATCTTTTTTTCCAGAAATGGATTTTGCTAATATATGTGACTATCCACCAGAATAAATGTCTTCATTTATCTTTATCTTGTGCAGACAGCAAGTCAATTGAATGTAATTGGGAGTTCATCAATAGCACTTTTTAAAACTGTAAAAAATATGGACAGGGATCCAATATGCATATTTTTCCACCATCACCTATCACACCCTCCTATTTCCTCCCTAGGAAACACATCCAATCAATAAAAAGTCTTAGATATTTGGTTCTTGACCTTGAAAGTGGAAGCAGCATATTATGGATGTTGGAGATCACAGTTAATAGTGTTTTCCATAATATTGTCACATGCAACAGCCCTATGAGTCCTGCAGGTCTTAACACTACTTCCTTAGTAATGTGATAGGAATGTCAGCCTTACTGGTTTAGTATTGTTTTCCACTTCCTTTTCTACCACCTCCCCTAAATTATAATACATATTAACAGAATGAAAAAGTGCCATCTTAAGAAAGTCCCATTACAAAAGATGTTATGTCGAAAAACGAACTTTACAACTTTGGTGACGGCGTGGGAGGATCGCTCGTCAAGGATGGTAAGGGGAAACAAAGGAGGCGGCAACAATGCTTGAAAAGAAATGTACTCATTACCTTGCTCATGTAATTGTAACCCATCTGTACTATATTTTCACACACACACACAAACTTATGAATATAAAAAAGAAAGTCATTTAGGGCTCTTGGAATTTGGCTTCATGGAATAGTTATTGCTTAGCATGGTAAAACCCTGGGTTCAATTCCTCCATACCACATAAAGAGAAAAGGTAACACTGGAAGTGGTGCTTTGCTTCAAGTAGTAGAGTGCTTGCATTGATGTAAAATAAAAAAAAGAAGCTCAGGAACAGTTCCCTGGCCCTGAGTTCAAGCCCCAGGATGGGCAAAAGAGTCATTTAGTGATTAAATGCGAAATAAAGAACCCATATTTGGAATATATAATTGTTCCTTCCAAATGATATCTAACAATAGTCCTTAATTCATGTACTTTAGCTATATTAGAATACTGTGTTGAACAAAAAATGTTTTCATAATAGGTCATAGTAATTAATGCCAGTAGAGTGCTTAGATATCAGGTGAAGATTAATCCTGGAAATTCAAAGATTCCAGGCTTTTGAGTGGTAACTGCTAATCACAATAAGAAGGGTAGTATATATGTGAGATTTGGAAAACTTTTTGGTAAATCAGGGCACCAAAAAGGCAGAGGTTAATTAATAGTTTTGACAGAGGAGAAGGAATAACTCCTGATTGAAGGAATAAATGATAGTAATAACTAAGTTACACCACAAACTGTCCTGGGGAAGCATTTATTGTTATTGAAGAACTAGTTATCAACTAGGCTTATTCCTCAGTGCCTTTAGCATTCTAATCACTTAGACTAGTTCTTAATCTTTGTGTGATAAGTTGTATATTCTTCTATGCTGTTCTTTTACACCTTATCTCCTTTGCTTTCTAAAAATCTATGTCTTTCTCTATTTCTCTATGAACAATTTCTGATACTAAGTTCACAAAAGCAGACAGCAGAGGATGCTAAGGTAAGAGTCCCATACCTCATGAGTCATTAATGTAACAACATGGAAAAGGAGGACATATTTATTGCTATCTCAATTTTTCTAAAAAGCTGCAATGTCACATCATTTGATTCAAATTTCCATTCTTTGTCTACATAGTGTCATTTAGTGCACATAAATGCAAATATGAACCAGGTGCTGGTGGCTCATTCCTATAATACTAGCTACTCAGAAGGTTGAGACCAGAGGATTGTGGTTCAAAGCAAGCCTAGTTAGGAAAATCCATGAGACATTTATCTTCAGTTAGACACCAGAAACCCAGAAGTGGTGTTGTAGCTAGAGGAAGAGCACTAAATTTGAGCTGAAGAGCTGAGGGACAGTGTCCAGGATCAGAGTTCAAGCCCCACGACCAACAGAAAATGTGTAAATATGACTTTGTTTCCCCCAAAGGAACAACACAGTCAATAATAATCGTCACAAGCACAGAAAATAATTCCAAAATGATTCAATGTACCTACTTTTGCTGAGTTAAGTTATGGCTTCTTTTCTGGACATATTCTCTTCTCTATGATTATCTAATGCACATACTTAGATAGCAATTTAAAACTGAGAATATAGAAGCAAAGTGTACAGTGATGATATTGTCCTATCAGAAATTCAAGTTAGTAATGAAAATTTCTTCTTAAGACCATACACAAAAAATACCATGATATAGTGTAATAGAACTCACTATTGAACATATAGCTTTAAGAGCTTTCTAATTGATCCATTATTTATTGGTACCAACATTAGAAAAAAATGTATAAGTCAGTAATAAAATAGAAGTCCTTTGCATGACTACTTAAATTCCTTGTTTTTTTAAAGACACGGTTTTCATCTTAAAAAATAGGGCTGTCTATTGTCTTCATGTGATTTTGGTTATTGAAAGTGCTTAATGAGAAATCAAAATGCATTATATTCCTTTGTTATCAATTCTCACTTTTTCTTCTTGGAGAATATAATGATCAAAGCAATAGTTCAGAATCAGCAAACAATAGGTCAGAATCATGCTTCCAGTGCAAGTGGATCACCAGTAAGTAATCCTAAATACCATTTTCCACAAAGTTTTGTGACAGATACAATCGGCCTGCATTCTCTAGCTGCTTTCCTAGACTGGGCCTATTCCTTCATTGTACAGGAAAAGTGTGATTCAACTGATTTAAGTCAGATATGTTACTAGAAGTCTCAAGGATTTAGATTTTTGTCTGTATATTGGTAAATCTATGTCTCTTTATGTAGGCTCCCAAAAATGTATTTACTAATTTCAAGTAAATACATGAATTCTCTTTCCATCTTTTAAAAAAAAATAAAATTCTGCTTGCTCTATAAATTGATCAGAGGCATGGATTTGTGGCTAGGTAGGTCCTTGCACATCTCTCTGTTCCTCTCTCTCTTACATGGTTCTCATAGATAATATGATTGCTCCATAATTATCCTAATATATTTTGCTTTTGTATTTTTGGTTTCATCATTTCACTTTCTGTTCTGCCATTTCCCAAATCATTTATGTAGAAGGCATTATTTCATATTTTCTCATTCCTAGAATAAGCTGCACATGAAGACACCACTGGTCCTCATTTTCAGTCTGTACCATTGAATACGGAGGAATATCTTTCCTCTTGTCTCCATCAACTCCCTACTCTAGCTAGAATAATTTAGAATAGTAAAAATGGAAAAAGATAAAATAAATCATGGTGAAAAACGATGCAGAAAATTCACCGGATATTTCGGAGCAGTTCAACCAACATGAACTATTAGGGAAATACATGGACACCTCATTTTCACTGGCACTCAAAGTCTCTGGTTAGGCAATTCTGATAAAGATGAGAAACAAGATGAAAAAATGAGAAATGGTATCAATTGCAATAGAAAATAGAGAAGGATCCAACAAATTTCTTTTTTGTGCTGCCGAAAATAATCGGCTTACTACAGTGTGGAGACTGCTTTCCAAAAGGGCCACTCATGTGAATACAAGGGATGACGATGAATATACACCTCTTCATCAGGAAGTCTACAGTGGACACTTAGACATTGTCCTTGAGTTGGTGGCTCAAGCGGAACACACAATAACTGTAGATGGATGGACACATCTGCACAGTGCATATAAGTGGAATAATAACAGAGTGGCTTCTTTCTTACTTCATCATGATGCAGATTCCAATGCCCAACCTAAAGGCCTCTTGACCCCCTTGAATCTTGCTGCTGGAAATTAAGATAGCAAAAATTCATTTGATCTCCTTCTGTTGAAACATTACATAAAACCATGTCTGAAGAACAATTTGGAAGAAACTGCATTTGATATTGCTAAAAAGATATGTATCACTACCTCTTTGAAGTTGTGGAAGACTGTACAAATTGTTCTACTAAGTCTCAATGATTCAATTACTTTTCTTAAATTTCAAAAATGCCATTCCATCCTTTGTGTCCATACAAAACATTTTCACAATCCAAATAACAGCAATAACTTATTGTAAAATTCATGGATTCTGTGGAATTCTTTCAAGTGAATTGCCTGCATTTCATGTCAAAATGTATTCAAGAGTTTTTGTATACATCTATAATGATTTCTTCAGAGTTTGTGACTTTTTAATCAGAAATAATTTTAACTTATCTATTGAAATTTATACAGAAACTAAAGATATTTCTCGTGCTTGTTTGAAAAAGTATATTTTAAAATATTCTATAGTCTATTTTTATAGTGTCCATAATGTATTTTATTCTCTCATAGATATAATACTTTGAATTCTATGCTACTTTATAATATACAGCTTCATTAATGTGTCCTTTCAGATTTCATTCCATATAGAAATAGTTTAAGATTCTTTTGTTTCCTAGGTCCTTATAGTATTATATTTCTTTGGGATAGAACGAAAATGTTGTCTAATTTCAAAAGTTTTATAAAGGTTATGCTATGTAAAGTCCTTTCTTTTTTTTGGTGGGGGGGTCCGGTCGTGGGCCTGAACTCTGGGCTTGGGCACTGTCCCTCAGCGCTTAAGCTCAAGGCTAGTGCTGTACCACTTGAGCCACAATGCCAATTCCGGCTTTTCTCTTTTTGCTTATGTGGTGCTGAGGAATCGAACTCAGGGCCTCAGGCATGCAAGGCAAGCGCTCTACAAATGAGCCACCTTCCCAGCCCCATATAAGGGCCTTTCTAAGGTCACGATTTAATACACTGATGTCAAACTAACTTTTAATTATATGAGTTACATATATTTTTACACTTGTAATTTTGTAATCAATTTTAAATGTTTTTCATTTCTTGCATCCGAAGAATGAAAAATTTGGAATACTTCACAAATTTTCATATGATCTTTGTGCAAGTGCCATGTTAATATCTGTATTGTTGTAATTTGGGTATACATGCTGCTAAAGCATGTAGTATCCTCTAAATTAAATAGTTAATGTTGCAATCTTTATACAGGCTTATATCCTTGGGTGCCTATTTGATACAAGGAAACATTATTGTTTCTAACAGTGCTATTGATTTTATTTTCCTGAAATTCTGTGAATAGTGGAAAAATTATATTGTTCAGTCTATTGCTCACATTTGCAATTTTTTGTCAATTACTATTTTAAATATTTTCCATTTTGGATTTGATTGTACTTTCAAGTATTTATAACTAGGTCCAAAGGTGATGGCTGTTTCAAGTAGTAATTTATCCAAATGAGTTAGTTCTGTGGAGTTATTTGATTCAAAGTAAGCCTTGCTTAAGAGCTACTTCTAAACTTCTGCAGTTGAAATTTTCCCAGATGAGGTCTTACTTTCCCCAAATGAGATCCTAGGATCCCAGCACCAGGTTATTTGCATCATCAGATAACATGGGCAATACTTCTCACCTAGGCCCATGCAACATGCCAATAGAAACTAATTGAATACGCATATCAATTTCTCGTTTCCTATATTTCAAGTCCCCAATTCCTTGAGATGCAGGAATTATCAGTAAGCAAGTGTGAAATGCAACGCAACTTAAAATGAAGGAGGAGATCACAAAATCTGAGAGACAGTGCTGTAATTCAAACTTTCAGTTTACAGATGACCAATCCATATGAGTGAAAAAGATCACAAAATGTCATAAGATTATTTTTAATACCCCTGCTCTAATGAGTAATGAAATAATATCAGTCCAGCATAAGTGGTCCAAAAAAGATCCATAATTGCTCTACGTATTTTTGGAAAACTGGACTTAGAGGTCAAATGTAATTTAGAAAAACATTAAGTGAGAATATCCTTAGTGCTTCAAATCATTGGTACTTCAGTTAAACTTGGTTCTGTGATATAAAAATGTTGTCACTCTCAAACCAATGATAACCTACATTTAATCTCCTGAAAGTGTATTCATTTTCAAATAAACGTTTTAAAATTATATTCACCAAAATAACTTTCGACAAGTAGTTGATACTTACTGACATTAAAAGTTTTTCAAGTGTAGGGAGCAAGTTACAATAGAGTTGATTTATTTACCCAGCACCAATGACTAACAGGTTCAACCATTCATTAAAGTGTAGAAATAGTACCACCCACCATTTGTGTTGTTCAGTAGGTGCCTTCAAAAAATGTGTTCAATAGATCAGCCTCCCATATTCCAAACCCAAAGGTTAGCTAATGAAGTAAATTTCAACAAAATAGTTGTTGGGTCTTAGTCCATCCCATGAAAGACAGACGGGGTCCAAAGAAAGGTTAGTGTGGCCAGTAGCCTGTTCCCCAGCCTCCCTTAGCCAGGGAGAAAATCAGACGCAGCAGGGAGTCAAGTCAAGCTGTAAACTCGTTTATTAACACAAAGCAAGCCCTTTTTAAAGCAAAAAAGAGCACGTGACATGGGAGGGGAGGAAGAGGAACCAATCACTGTAAAGGTCACACCCTATCATGCACCTAAACTTCCACGGGCTGGTAATGCACTAAACATAAAGCAAATTGGGCTCTGCCCACTCAACGCCCTCTCAGAGCCATCTTGGCTGCCCATGTGCTCCACAAATAGTGACAATAGTCACAAATAGTTGCTTATCATATGTTGTTTTATGTTTTCTCTATCTGTCTAACATAGTAAGAAATATGATTTTAAGTCTTGAATATGAGTACTCATCAGAGATGTGACAAACATAAAATCTGTCTTCTATTTCTATCATATTCCTCTATAATAGTAAATCTTAGTTTTCTTCTTTTTCTAAAACCTACAAGTAGGAGAAAATATTATCCCAGGTAAAATAAAATAATCACACACCATTGTACAAAGCCATTTATAAAAATTGATAATTAGGAATACATTCTAAGCCATTTTTAAACTCTTTTTGACTAAAGATCAATCTTTCAAATAGATGTGAATACAATCATGTCTAGGTGCTTCGCATCTCCATTCTTGCAAATTGTTACTGCAGATGAGTGAATTATGGAAATATAAACTGACATCAGTTAAAGTGTATGCAGGATTGAATGTATATAAACCTTTCAAAGTATTATCAAACATTTTAACAGAATGAGTATCAGAGAGGAAATTGAAACCAGAGAGGAATAATAGTAAAGATGAAAAATTGAACAAAGGGTAAGTACAGCTAGAATACCCAATGTACACATGTGATAAAGGAAGTGATAAATCAGAAATAAATCTTGGAGAAGGGGTTAGTTGAGAATGATAGAAGGAGTGGCTGTGATCCAGGAACATTGGATATGTAGATGGACATATTTAATTGTAACACACTTGCACAACCTTTTGAAATTCAGGTAATAAACAAAACAAAAAAATCAAAAACACACAAAAATCACAACCAAAGAGCAATCTCTAGAGAGTATGAATATGACCTCTCAAAATTTTAAGGAGTTAATGAAGGGCAGTCTTGGGAAAAGCAAATAAAGCTTTTCAAAGAGGGCAGTTTGGGGTAATAGAGGGTTTTGAACAGGTTCAAATAGATTGTCTAAGGTTATAAATCACCTACATCAGCTGCAAATATTATCTTTCTTCAGCTAATTTTCTTTAGATGAACTGGATACTCCAGCCCTCAGCCACACTTGATAGCTTGAGAATATAAAATGGATGAAACAAGATCAAGAACCCATTGCTCCACTGGAGAGAAAACAATCCTCTATGTTTTCTTTCATCTCTTCACTACTTTTTCTTCATACATTTAAGTCGATTTTGAATTATATTTTTCCTTCTTTGTTCTGGCAAAGTAATTGGTCAAATAATTCACTAAATATTATTTGCAATTTTTTATCATGCTGTTGAATTAGGCAAGCGAGTCCATTAAACTTCCCTCTTGCGTTTGGTTGCCATGAAACAACATCTATATTAATGAGGAAAAATCTAATGTAAAGGTTTCTCTCCAGAAAACCAGTCGAAGAATCTGTGATCACAAATATTTGGTTATACATTTTACTTTTTTCTGTTACCTTGAATGTCTTCTTGTGTCTAAAGTGCCCAGAAAAATAAGTACTCCATCACTTTTTGGTTTAATCAATTCTAACCTCAAAGATATATTTTGCTAACAAGATGCTTAGAAGAATTAAAAACTACACCACTTTTATCTTCTCTAAAGACTCTCCTTAGATACCATATAAGGAACAGAAAAGTTATTCCTTGCAAAATGATTTCAATAGATTATTTTTGTCTTGGGCTTGCATTGGCTCAACAAGATGTATGAAGGAGAATAGAGTTAAATTACCATACCTTGAAAGGACAATGTTTCTATGTCCTACTTCTATGTGCTTCTATGTTACAAAAGGACAATGTTTCTACGTCCTACTTCCATGTGCTCCTCTTAGCTCTTGCTTGATTTCCAATTTATCACGGCTCCTTGGCTTTAGGTCTAGTGAAGCTGAAGGACTACACAGCCTCAGTCACTGCTACATCTTCACGGTTTCTCTTTTAAAATTTTCTTAAGTTGCCTCATTTGGATGTGGAATTTATTTTCATGTCTTCATTCAATCAGTTCTGCAGTGTAGTGAGCCAGATAAGCTCTGTCACTTTAGGTAGCAAAAATATTAAGACAATCTATCTCAAAAAGTTTGGGCCTCCCTCCACTGCTTAAGCCAACATGCTTAGCTAGGGCTTCTAAGAACAATTTTCTAACCTTTTCTATTTTCAATTATTTTCTAATCCCAAAACTTTTTGGCTTATGTAATTTGTCTTCACTATCTCATGTTAAAAGGATATTATATATCAGGAGCCACTTAGAAATGTGAAATCATTGGTTAGAAATATCCAATCAGATTTTTTTTTCTGTGTTTCACTGTTTCACATGAAAAAACATTGTGGAGAGTGTTATGAAGAGAAAAGTGTAACCCAATACCTTCTTTCATTTTGGAGGGCACTTTCTCCCTAAATATTTTGACCCAAATTTTCATTTTCAGAGAATTACTCTTTGATAATTAAAGGTTAATTCACAAATTTTGATATCTTATGTTTTTAAGAATTTTGTATTTAAATTCCACTACAACCTTGTTTCACACATAAGAGTATATTTCCAGGGTAAGGACAATTCTCAAGGGAACCTACAGGATTTACAGCAAGGTTTCTGAGATTTGTTTGTTTAGTGTGAAAAAGTGCTATCTTCACCCACATTGCTTCCTCTCTACTAAGTTTCCATGGACTTCTTTGCATGAAAGCCTATTTTCCCAGGCAATTTTAAATTTTCTTAATAGGTTACGTTGTTTAAATTTTTGAACAATTAAAATTTAAACTCTTTTGAAATTCCTTTATCAGAATCCCGAATTCACCAATCCTAATTCCATCTTTAACATAAAAAATTTAACATCTTGTTTTCATGATATAGTGCCCATGCAACTATTATTTTCCCATGACTTTGTTATGCATATATATGATCATATACGTTGATGCTGAGCAAAATGAAATCCAAGATAAAAATCCAAGATATTGCCGGGCGCTGGTGGCTCACGCCTCTAATCCTAGCTACTCAAGAGGCTGAGATCTGAGGATCACGGTTCAAAGCCAACCCGGGCAGGAGACCGTGAGACTCCTATCTCCAATAAAACCACCAGAAAACCGAAGTGGCGCTGTAGCTCAAGTGGTAGAGCGCTCGCCTTGAGCTGAAGAGCTAAGGGACAACGCCCAGGCCCAGAGTTCAAGCCCCACGACCGACAAAAAAAAAAATAAATAAATAAAAAAAAATAAAATAAAATCCAAGATATTTTTATTTGCAGTTGTTGTTTTAAATGTCCTATGTGATTTCTATTTTCTATGGGTTTTTTCCCTATGGTTTATACCTGCTGTGTTTGATTTTGTTACCCTATGTATTGTGTATTCATTTGCCTTAATTAGAGAAGGGAAGAGGAACAGCAATGGGTTTTTTCCCTATGGTTTATCCCTGCTGTATTTGATTTTATTACCCTGTGTATTGTGTATTCATTTACCTTAATTAGAGAAGGGAAGAGGAGCAAAGGACAAAGCGCAAACCAATGCAATAGCAATACTCACAAGACAATATGTTGGAAATGTACATTACAACTTGTGAAGGGTGAAGGGGTGAAGGAAAACTGTGAGAAAAATGAGGGAAGGGTAACAAGTTTTAAAAGTTATGTATTCACTACTTACAATTACTGTAACTCTACTGTACATCACTTTGATAATAAAATTAAAAATAAGCTGTGTAAAATATAATTACACTGTATTGGTACAGGAAATATTATTGTTTATGTAGTAACTTTTAAAAAACAATACTATTTGGCATCTAATTTGAATTAATTACCCCTTTCCTATCAGAGAGTCTTCAACTTGAATGTTATCCAACTAGACAATATTTTCACAATATACTTGCCAATATTTTGAAAAAAGAATAAATTTAGTACTTTTTCATACTAAAACTGAAAACAGTTTAATTTTAAGGAAATCCATAACTTTTATAAGTAAATAAGTTGTTACGAGGACAGAATATATAGGTTCTTCAAAACTTCTATGGTTAATAACTACTCATTTTACAATTCTCAACATTCAATATCTGAGAGATTAAAAACAGTACCTGTTTGCATCTTATGAAATTGTGCAATAGATACAATATCCAATGGGCGTTAACAGATTGAGAGGTAAACAGAAAAATAGCCACATTCTGGTAGAGAATAAAACTCTGAAGTATCTGTACTAATTAATTCTTCAAGAGTAAGCAATAATTTTTATCAGAGTAAGCTATTATTTCTATGATCATCAGTCCCAAGATTTATGCCCTAAAGTCATCCTAGCCCAACAATTTCCAACTTGTAAGGTGCACCTTAAAATTCCTTAATTAACATAATGATTAGCTTATCTCCATTATGAAAAGAATACTACACTTCTAATGTGATGCCCTCCTTGTTCTGGAAAGAACACCACAATAAACGAGCTGCATCATTTCCCCCCATTGACATTCTTGAGATCAGAACACTTGCAATCATTAATTATATTTATACATTTTAACTCTCATAGATATTCAGGATGAAAAGATCAGAAAATTATGGTTCAAAACCCACCCAGGTAGGAAGGTTTCTTAGATAATTATCTGCAATAAATTTCTCAGGAAAAGCCAGACACAAGTGCCACTGAGGTTGAAGTGGTAGGGCATAAACAGGCTCAGAGACCGTGTCCAGGGCCAGAGTTCAAGCTCTATGACAAGCCAATACAACAAAAACAAAAATGAAAACAAATCCCTAACCTAGCATTTTTCCCAATTTTTAAAGTGGAACGTAATTAAGGGAATGGCTTGTTGCATTACATATAGGTAGATGAAAGATGTCACACAATTACTCTCTTCATACCATAGTATACCAAACCCTCAAACAATTGCTCATTTTCCAAAATGATAAATTAATGTCATTTGTTTGTTGGCTACTCTGTCTACATTATTCACATTATCATGTTATACATGAACTGTTGGAATTATCTATTAACTAAGTTCTAATTATAACTCTCTTGAAAGTATATTCTAGGAAAATAGAATGCCAGAATCATTTGTGAATTTGTCAATTAAACCTTCTACTTATAAACAGTTTTGTAGTATCCTATAGAATATGAAATTACAAACAAAACCAAAATATTTATTTTAAATCACAACTCTAATTTAGCAAGGTCTACAAAGTCTTACATTACAAGTACTTTGATATTTCTTCAGGCTTAACCATTTGTAATCCTTCATCATTTCTTTGGAATCCAACACAATGATGCTTACTTAATTTTGCAATTTTTTTGATGGGAATCATGAGCCATTTAGCATCTAGGAATGTTCTGTAATGAAGAGAGCACTTAAAACACATCTGAGGATTATATATGAGTTTCATTTCAATAGAAAAGTTGACTTCTGAAAACATAGTGAAAAAATTAGCCCAAACTTCCAACTGTGTATTCCTTTCTTGTTGTTTAGTTTGTTTAATTGAGACAAAATTATACTACCTTGTCCAGGAAAGGTATGTAATTCCATTCTCTAATCTCCTGTCTTAGTCTGAGTGCTAGAATTCCAAGCTTGTATCACATTGCGCTGCCATAGTTTGTTGGTTTATTTAATGTAGAAACAGACTAGCAATTCTGAATTTCTCCTATGATCTTATCCACTAGATGACTGCTCAGACTGTTTATGTACAATTTTCAAAGACATTCTGACATTTGACACAGTACATGAACATTTTCAGATGCACCTGCAGGAGTCTCTGATTAATTCCTCTGATCCAGTCACTTTGATAATGATTACTTCAGTCTCTTACTATCTCTGGTTCCTACCTATGTAATATTCTCAATTTTTTTGAAGAAAGTTCACTTGAGGGCTTTCTAGTATTACAAATTATCACTTGATTCTAGTCTTACTCAGGAAGTATTTTCTATTGTTTACTAACTTTTCTACATATTCTGAGAATTGTTTCATTTGTATATGTGTATATGTATGTGCATATATAAGTGCCTCTGTGTGTTTGTGTATATTTGTATGTATGTATGCAAAACCCTGAAGCTCTTTTTTTTTTTTGGGTCCGGTCCTGTGGCCTGAACTCTGGGCCTGGGCGCTGTCCCTCAGCTCTTCAGCTCAAGGCTAGAGCTCTCCCACTTGAGCCACAGCGCCACTTCCGGCTTTTTTCATTTTTCCTTATGTGGTGCTGAGGAATCAAACCCAGGGCCTCATTCATGCAACGCAAGCATTCTACCACTGAGCCATCTTCCCGGCCCCAAGACTGAAGCTTTTATTCAGCAATCTTGCTCATGACTGGTATTCCAGCTTTTGGCTGATTAATTATACATAATGTCTCAAAGCCTGTTCTGTCCAGGCTGAATGCAGACTGAACTTCCCCGACTCCTTTACATTTTTATTTTTTATTTTTCCAGGAGTATCAACTTTTAAACTACAAACATTTTTGTGAGTGTAAAGTATAACCTGTAGCCCAGATTTTTAACTCAAGAATTCATATAAAGATAGATGAACATACACATTGCATATGCTGAGTGTACACTGTTAGTAATGTGATCGTAAGCTGAGCAGTGGTGAGATCAGAGGATTGGGGTTCAAAGCCAGCCGAGGTAGGAAACTCTTGGACACTTTTTTCTCCAATAACTACCAGAAAAGTAGAAGTGGCACTGTGGCTCAAGTGGTAGAGCACTAGCCTTGAGCTGAATAGCAGAGGGACAGCGCCCAGTCCCAAAGTTCAAGTGCTATGACCAACAAAAGCAAAAAAAGCATATAAGTAAAGGAATGTGATCTTAGCCACCAAGTTCATTGCTAGTATAATCCCTGTTCTCTTAAGATGGACTCTTTTTTTCCACTTAAGCCCATACTCACTCATATCTGACTTGCATTGGAAACAGAATCATCCTTTCATTCTACTTTTTACAAATTTACATGATTAGCATGCATGATTTAGAAAGGGAATGGCCTCATGCTTTATGCTCCACTTATGAGTAATGCTTTCTCTATATCGCTCCCATGAATCTACATACAGGACGTGGCTTTATTGTTTCAATGTTGTCTTATTTGTAGAGTTTTATATATTTTGTTGAAACCTTATACTTAAACACAGAACTTCTCTTTCTTCTATTATTGCTATTGTTTATTTTACTGTTAACTCATGTATACTTGGGAAATTAATGCACAGCACATACACTCACAAATAATGATCCAAAAACCTTCTTCCCATTTAAAATTCACCTTAATTTACAGAGAATTAAGAAGTTTGAACTCGATGTACTAATGGATAATGCATTTATAAGCAATTTCAATTTCATACTTTTCCTGTACTAAGTTGACTCTGTCCAATGGTGTCTTTGTGCTATTTCAATGAAATAAGAAAACATTCATTTTATATGGAGCAGCATCATAGATTGTCACTGTAAATGAAAGTAACTGTTACTGGATGTGGCAACTGCTCCAAGGAGAGGAATTGAGCATAGAGGAATGACAAAGTTCAAGTTAACTTTTGCTTTCCTTTTTACTGTACAAGAAAAGAATCCAATGCTCGAAGGAAACTGTCCCTGACTTTTTTGGGCGAAGGAGTCCAGTCGTGGGGCCTGAACTCTGGGCCTGGGTGCTGTCCCTCAGCTCTTCAGCTCAAGGCTAGCACTCTACTACTTGAGCCATTGCGCCACTTCCAGCTTTTTTTCTGCTTATATGGTACTGAAAATCAATCCCAGGTCCTCATGCATTCAAAGCAAGCGCTCTACCACTGAGCCACCTTCCTAGCCCCTGTTCTTGACTTTTGTGAGTGTGTTCTTTACTCATATAAAACTTGTCTGTAAACTTCTAGTCGAGAGTATTACAAAAGGAAACAATGTGCCATTTAAAGGCCAGCATAGAACAAAAGGAAATAACATTGTTTTAAAATTGTTCTACTGCAAAAAAAACAAAGATATGGAGGTTTTAAAGTGTCTTATGGATGGATGTTTCACTCCTGAGATGATTCTCTTGTTGCAGGAGTCAGTTATTAATTCCTTTATTCTGGTACTGAGTTCTCCATAGAAAAAGGAATTTCAAAAAAGCAGGATTCAGTGAGTATGATCAGAAAAATCAGCCTCTTCTCAGACCAGTACTCCTTTAAGGAGCATCCCAAAGAAATACCAGGGGTTTGTTTTGTTTGCTTATTTGTGTATTTTGTGATGGTTATTAGGGCTTGAACTCACAGCTGGACCCTGTCCCTGTACAGTTGTCTTTCCTACCCACCTGTCCCCAAAGCTACTAATCTACTGCTTGAGCCAAACTCCACTTCTGACTCTTTTGGTGTTTAATTACAGAGAAGAGTTTGCCAGACTCTCCTGCCTGGGTTGGCTTTGAACTAAGATAGTAAGAAAGCCAAGTGACATCAACAGTATGAACTTCTATTTTGAACCAAGAAGTATTAGATGTTTATTATAAAGCTAATATTTGACAATTTTTCAAGAAGAGAGTATGTCCAGCAAAGATGCCATAACTTAAATTAGTCAGCAAAAGTAGGTGCACTGAATCATTTTGGAATTATTTTCTCTGCTTTGGAAGATTACTATTGACTTCATCATTCCTTTTGGGGAAACTTTATGTCATATTTGCACTTTTTTGTTGGTTGTGGGGCTTGAACTCTGATCATGGGTGCTGTTCTTCAGCTCTTCAGCTCAAGTTGAGTGCTCTACTACTTTAGCTATAGCACCACTTCCGGGTTTCTTGTGGTTAATTGAAGATAATGGTCTCATGGATTTTGCTGACCAGGTTGGCTTTGAACCACAATCCTTTGGTCTCAACTTCCTTAGTAGGTAGGATTACAGGCATGAGCCACCAGCACCCGGCTCATATTCGCATTTAGTTCAGTTAATGACACTAAGTAGACAAAGAATGGAAATCTGAATCAAATGATGGGATATTGCAGCTTTTCAGAAAAATTGAGGTAGCAATAAATATGTCCTCCTTTTCCATGTTGTTACATTAATGACTCATGAGTTATGGGACCCTTGTATTAGCATCCCCTTCCATCTGTGTAGGTGTATTTATCATCAGGAAATGTTCATAAAAAATAGAGAAAGACAGATTTTTAGAAAGCTAAGGAACTCAGGTATGAAAGAGCATAGAAAGAGATACATTTATCACACAGAGATTAAGAACTAGCCTAAGAGATTTAGAATGCTAAAGGCACTGAGGAATAAGCCTAGTTGATAACTAGTTTTTTAATAACTAAAAATGGTTCCCTAGAACAGTTTCTGCTATACCTTAGTTACTATCATTTATTCTTTCCATCTGGAATTATACCTTCTGTTCTGCCACAAATGTTAGCCTCTGCCTTTTTGGTACCATGACTGCCAAAAATGTTTTCCAAATCTCACTTAGACTACCATTCTCATTCTGCTTAGCAGTGACCATTCAAAAGCCTGGAAACTTTGAATTTCCAGAATTAATCTTCACTTGACATCTAAGCACATTCCTGGCATTAATTGCCGTGACCTAATGAACAAAACTTTTTTTCAAAACAGTATCCTAATATAGGTAAAGTACATGAATTAGGGACTATTGTCAGGTATCAGGATGGAAGGAGCAATAATATATTCCAAGTATGGGTTCTTTATTTTGCATTTACAAACTGCATGTTTGGTGTTCTTGTTGTTGTTGTTGTTCTTTTGCCAGGCCTGGGGCTTAAAATCAAGGCTAGGGAATTATTCCTCAGCTTTTTTTTTTTTGCTCAAGGCTAACACTCGACCACTTGAGGCACAACACCACTTCCAGTGTTTCTTTTTCTGTTTATGTGTACTGAGGAATTGAACCTAGGTTTTCATACATGCTAGGCAATCATCGTACCATGAAGCCACATTGCCAGAGCCCTAAATGACGTTCTTAAGATGGCATTACATTTTCATTCCTAACTATGTATCATAATTTTGGCCAGAAACTTTAGCTAGAAAAGGACGTAGAACACAATACTAAGTCCAGTAAGGCTAGATGGACAATGAGTAACCATCACGGTCTAGCCAGCCATAGAAGGGCTTACCTCATAGTGCTGGTTACAACAGACTGAGTGAGACAGCCCATGACCCACAGCTCACCTCCAGAATGAGAGGACCACCATGGTTTCAGCCACATGGGGATGCTGGACCACCTCTTCTAGCACCCATTCAATCAATTCCTGTGTGTGTTGTGTGTGTGTGTGTGTGTGTGTGTGTGAGAGAGAGAGAGAGAGAGAGAGAGAGAGAGAGAGAGAGAGAGAGAGAGAGAGAGAGAGAGAGAGAGAGAGAGAGAGAGAGAGAGAGGAAAGGCAGAGAGAGAGAGACAGAGAGAGAGAATGTCAGAACTGGCTCAGGTCAATAATCCTAACTACACAGGAGGCTGAGATATGAGGATCATGGTTCATAGTCAACCCAGAACCCAGGCAGGACTGTCTGTGAGACTCTTATCACCAAAGAACCACCAGAAAACTGGAAGTGGCACTGTGACTCAAGTGGTAGAGAGCTAGCCTTGAACTGAGGAGCTGGGGCCACTGCCCAGGACCAGAGTTCAAGCCCCACAACTGACAAGCAGTGGACTTCCCACCACAAGATGTGGACTGAATAGGACCCATTGTCCTATAGAGCATGGCAGATAAGTCAGACCGAGCTTCCTGTCAGCTGGGAGTTATGAGTATGTCACCCAGCATCTCCATGCTTCAGTTTCCCCAGCTTCCTCATGGGGATAGGATAATAATGAATGAGAGCCATGTTTTGTTTCATAATCCCATACCTGTCACACCATTAATAACACACACCTTCTGAGCCCTTTCTGAGTATCTTCCTGACATATGCTCATGGAATTGCTGAGAACCATATCTGATTGCAGCTCCCTCTGTGCCTGGCCCTGCTCCAGAGATTCTTATGTATTAATCCCTTGTTTCCTCACAACAGTCCCATGAGGAGATTGAGGGCCAAGGGTCGAGGCCCAACCCAGAGCTTCACCTGTGCTCAATAATCGGCTGCCATGACTGAGTTTGGTGCAATCCATCTTAACAAATGACTGAGCATGGTGATGCAGGTCTACCATCCCAACTACAGCCCTGGTGGCGCATGCCTGTCACAGATAAGAGGACTGTGATCCAGCCCAGCCTGACCATATATTAAGTTTCCATCTCAGAAATGCCCAAGACAGAAAATCTTGGCTCGCATGGTAGAAGACCTGACTGGCAAGCCAAAGGCCTTGAGGTCAAACCCTAATATACCAAAAAGAACCAGAGGCCCAATGCCAGAGGCTTATGCATATAATCCTATTACTCAGGAGGCTGATATCTGAAGATTACAGCTCAAGATTTAAAATAGTGTTCACCTCGCCCATCAGAGGTCATGATGAGAAGACCCAGAGTCTGACCTATGCTGTTGCACTCCATACTAGCATGGCTCACATTCTTACTAAGTGCTGGCCATACTCTCTGCCCCTGGGAAGCCACCCCCTGCAGGCTGCATTCCCAGATTCTCCCAAGCTCCCACTACCACCAATCAGGCCCAAGGGAGTATACAGCACCTGGGCACAAAGATCCCTTGTTCTGAATTTTAACAGTGCTGAGTCCCCTTCAAGCGTCTCATGCTTCCAGGTCCGCAGACCTCAGCTGCGAAGCCCATGCACTCCCTAATGATATGATAGCTGGTACCAAAGAATCCACCTCTTGTTACATTCCACTTCTACACACACACACACACACACACACACACACACACACACACACATACAGACTGGTAACAGGAGACTTGTCCATACAGAACCTGCAATATGCCAACTGATCACTCATCTGAGCACAGTCAGGCTGTAAAAGGAGAAAGATGATCTTTCTCTTTCTCTCCCTCTTTCTCTCTCTCTTTCTGTGCCTCTCTCGGTATCTCTCTCTCTTTCACACACACACACACACACACACACACACACACACACACACACACACACACACACACACACACACACACACACACACACACACCCAGATCAGTGCCGCTCCAGAGATTTTTGGAGACCAGATGGACCGGGAGCACCAGCAGAAGCTGGCAGAGCTGGGAAATTTAATCACCCTGTGAGAACTGTTGACAGCTGGGGGAGGGGGGACAGGCCATATGTATGTGTGTGGGGGGAGGTGTTTTCCCAGATACTCACCTTCTGCTCTCACCCCCAGCACCTTTTCTGGGACCCTCTTCAGGTGAAAGGGTGACTGAGCACAGAAGACTAGGGCTCACAGAGCAAGGGGGTCTATCTTCTGCATCCAATATACCCTACCCCCAGAAAAAAGGAAATGACCCCGAAGGCAGGTGTGGACATACTGCTTCACATCTCTGACTAAAGCCACCACGTTCCCACCAGGGAGAGGAAGGGTGCAGATGTGCTGCTCTGTGGCTCCCACTGCTGCAGGACAGGGGCATTGTGGTGCCCAATCCTGACTCAACCCTTTAGATCCCTGTTTCCAGGGATACTGGCTGCTAGGGATGGGGATGGAATCCACAGGTCAACACCCACCCCCATCCCTGGGATGCACTTGTGGCAGAGCCCTGGCCAGATTGTGGGGCACAAGGGAGTTGCTGGACCTGGTGTGAGGGGAGAAATCTGGTCCCGTGGTGCGGGCCTTTGTGGCAGCCACTCACGTGTGCTGTTGGAAGAAGCTGTTGGCGGCTGCTCCAGGTGGGGCGATCAGTGATGGTGGAGGCATGGCGGACACTCAGGCCTGGAGTCGAGGACAGGAGGGCCAGGACCAGGTCAGGGACTCAAGCCGGCCAGAGGTGCACCATTCCACCATTGCCTGAGGACCCCAAGAGTCGTTGTGGGTGTGAGTCAGCTGCACCAAGTTTGAAACTCTGTTCCACAGTGAAGGGGGACAGGGAGCCAGGGCACAGGCAGGCACTTGGTGGGACTGAACAAGGCTTCTCCTCCTAGGCCTCAAGTCTCTTGCTCACCACTCAGCCACATCTATCTTCCTCAACTGCTGGTAGTGGTGTCAACAAACAGGGAATCCCGGTGCTTCCTGGCAGCATGGAATGTAGGTGCGACTGCCATTCTTGTATCCCATTGGTCAGAAAGAACCATGAAAAAATGGGGGTGTGGCCAGAATCCTGTGATGCAGGCAGAATGGGTGGAGTCAAGATGGCAGCAGCCCCTTTCCCAGGAAACTCTTTCCAATCCAGTTGGGGACAATAGGGTGACCTGCTTTAGCTGGATGGCTGCACCCATTGTTGTGTATGTTAGTTTGTTGTCAGTCCCGGACATTGAACTCCAGATCTGGGCACAGTCCATGAACTGCTTTTGCTCAAGTCTAGCCCTCTACCACTGGAGCCACAAGGCTCTACTTCTGCCTTTGTTAGCACAAGTTGGACAGGGGTCTCAAGTACTTTCCTTCCTAGGTTGGCTTTGATCATGATCCTCCTATCACAATTTTGTCAGTATCAAGGAGGACTGCTGAGAGCCACTGGTGCCTGCCTAGTCATTGGTCTTGCTGATGTTCTAGGACAGACCACTGAGTTTCCTATCCTTGGGATTAAATGGTGGGAGCTGGGGCCCACAGTTTGAATCCTGATCCTGCCACCTCCAAATGGCAGGAGATCCTAAGAAACTCATTCCTTTTCATATGATTACCAATGGAATGTGATGTATGTCATGATTGAATGGGCAGGTCTTGAATGATTCTAGGATAAAATTATACACAATTATATATAGGACACTGATCGATTTTAGTTAATAATTAAGCATTTAAAGAATCACATTAATTAAACGGAGGCATAATGAAATACTTAAGAACTGGATGTGACATAGTAGAAAGGTGCCATTTTTTCTGCCAGGACTGAGATTGGAAACCATTGTCTGGGTAATTCTGTTGCACTGTGTGGGAAGGGGAAATGTGCCTCCTTGAAGTCAAGAAATTCAAATCTGTTCCTTAGGCCTGAAATCATTCCCCACCATTAGAAAACATTCTATCCGTGTATATTGTATATATATTATTTTTATTTACATACATATGTTGACTCCATATTGCGTTTGGTGTAGTTATTCACTGTATTTTTAGTCTTATTCATGTATTGACTGTTTATTTTATTGAATATTATGACATATAGAATAGTGATTAAATAGATTACATAGGATATAGGTCCGCATATATATTCCACTTCATACCTGACACCCAAGACTTACACAGAAAAGGAATACATATGTCACCATCAGCTTCTTACTCTACAATTCATTGTTTGGGAGTGCTGGCATCTGAACTCACAGCCTACAAGGCCCAATTCATGAATGGGTGAGTGTCAGCATGCCATCCTGAGGCAAATCGAGCTGACAGGCAGTTCCCAGGACCTGAGATCGAGCCCCAGGGGTTGACAAAATAAGAACAGATTGACATGCAGATGGTAGTAAGCTAATAAATATATATCTTGATAGAGTGCTAGAGATGTCTATGCATTATTCAGTTATATAGGATACATTCCTACCAATTTATTATGCCTCCATGTAATTAATGTTATTGTTATCATCCTTAACAAACTATTAAGTAAATCAATCAGTGTCCTGAAATTATTGCATTCCTGTAATAGTATTCTTTTAATGCTTCATAAATATTAAATAAAATCAGACTCCTGAAATCATGCTGTCCAGTTTTGTAGGAGCATCATTCATGATCAACTCATTCAACCGCAACATTGAAAATATTCCATTTTTATTCCTATGGATGGGAACGAGTCTCTTAGTATCTCCTGCCATTGGTTGGTGTCAGGAGGGGGATTAGAAATCAGGGCATACATTGCCACATGGGTCTATGGCTTCCCCAATAATCTGCCAACTTTCAGCAATGCAAGGTGATGTACCTTTGCTACAGTGTCATTCAGACCCCGGGGGGGGGGGGTTCACCGTGCAAAGGAAGAAAACATAAAAAGGCCATCTCACCGCATTTTTTACACAAAAGGCCTGGTGTTCTATGATCCCAGGATCAGCTGTGGGTCCAGTGGCTGAACCTCAGCATAGGGTGATCAAAGCTGAGGCAGAGTTGCCACGACCTGTGTTCAAGTCCCCTGCTGAGCAAAAAAATAAATAAATAAATAAAAGAAATTAGCTCCATCTCTTCTGCCAGAATGTGGATTTAAACTCAGGTTCTGGGTAAATCTGGAGCACCGTGGAAGAAGAGGAAGCTCTCTGTACTTGAAGATAAGAAAGTCAGGCCTGTTCTCTAGGAGTGATTTCAAACCCTAACCCTGGAAAAGTACTATTTATATACATTGTAAAGTCAGGATTTGTCCTTATCTATGGATGCTCACTCCATACATGTTTGGTGTGGTTGTTGCTTGAAATTTTTGTTTTATTCATTTATTTACCATTAATTTTACTATGATGACACCGATTCCATTTATTACATTGATGACATCCTATCACATAGCATCTAGATTTGTAGATGTGTTCTCCATCATGCCTGACACCCAGGAATTTTAGAGGAAAAAAAAGGTTTCACACTCAACTTATTCCTCCATGATCCAATTGTTAGTAGTGCTGAGATCTAAACTCAGGGCCTAGCAGGACCAATTGGAGAATTGTTCAAGGTGAACACACCAGCCTGTGAGCAACTAAGGAGTTAGGCCATTCCTATGATCTGACATTGATCCCCATGCTGGGCCACGATAGTCATAAATTCATTATTTAAACATAGGATCTATATTTACATACTTGTGTGGACAGCATCTTGCGTTTGGTGTACTTCTCTTTATTTTCTGACTTATCCACTGACTTACTGTGTAATTTACTGATTATGGTGACAGATACAACAGTGCTTACATGGATGACAACCTATTGCCATGGCTGAAGGAGTTCCTATGCATTCTCTATCCTAGCTGAGACAGACGACTTTCATAGGACAGAAAAACAGGTGAATCGATGGGCTTCTCACATCTGGATTCATCTTTTGGCAGGGTTCATATTTGAACTTAGAGCCTAGTAGGCCCAATTTCGGAAAGGGTTAAGGTGAGGACATCAGCCTGTGAGCAACGAAGGAGATCTGCTGTTCTAAGGACCTGATATCGAGTCTCAGGGAGGGCCAGCATAGTCTTAAATTCATAATTTAAATATAGGATCTATATTTACATACATGAATGGACAGCATCTTGCATTCGGTGCACTTCTCCTTATTCTGTGTCTAATTCATGGAGGTATTGTGTATTTTACTGAGTATGGTGACAGGTATAACTGCGGACATGGATGACAACCTGTTCCCATGATTATAGGGTTGCCTATGCATTCTTGATCCTAGTTGAGACCTGGGACTTTTACAGGAAAGGAAAACATGTGCAATGACTGGCTTCTGACAACAGAATGAAACTTTTGTCAGTGCTGGGATTTGAACTGAGATAGCTCTGTTGCACTGTGGGAGAAGAGGAAGCTCACCATCCTTGAAGACTACAATGCCAGGCCTGGTCCAGGGCCTGATTTGAAGCCCTACCACTAGACAAAATAACAAGTTCACCTTTTTTAAACATAGGATCTCTCCTTACCTACAGGTGTGGTATGCATCTTGCATTCAGTGTAGTAATTCTTTTTATTTTGTGTCATATTCATGGCTGTATTGTGTATTTTTTTGAGTTTGGTGACATATAACTGTGCTGATATGGATGACAACCTATTCCCATGGCTATAGGGTTGCCTATATAGCATTCTCCATCATCACTGACACTCAGGACTTTCACATCAAAGGCAAACAGGTGGATCGATGGGCTTCTTACATCAAGGTGAATCTTTTGGCAGTGCTGGGATTTGAACTCAAGGCCTAGCAGGACCATTTGGTGAATGGGTCATGGTGAACACACCAGCCTGTGAGACACTAAGGAGCAAGGCCATTCCCAGGACCTGAAATCCAGCCCTGTTGGGGGCCAATAAAATCATAAATTCATCATTTTAATAGAGGATCTATATTTCTATACATGGGTGGGCAGCATCTTGAGTTTGGTGTAGTCATTCTCTTTATTTTGTGTCTTATTCATTGATGTATTTTGTATTTTCTAGAATATAGGATGACAGATATAACTGTGGTGACCTGGATAACCACCTATTCCCATGAATATAGAATAGCGTATACATTCTCCATCCTAGCTGAGACACAGGATTTGCACAACACAGGAAAACAGGTTCAACTAAGGGCTTCTTACATCAGGGTGAATATTTGGCAGTGCTGGGATTCGAACTCAGGGCCTAGGAGTCCCAACGGCCCAGTGGGTCCACATGAACACACCAACTTGTAAGCCACTAAGTGGCTAGACCATTCCCAGGAACTGAAATTGAGCCCCAGGGAGGCCACAATAGTCCTGCATGCATCATTTCAACATGGGATGTATATTCACATCAGTGTGGGGACTGCATTATGCATTTAGTGTAGCTATTCTATTTTGTATGCTATTCATGGATGTATTGAGTATGTGATGATAGGTATAACATGGATGACATGGATGACAACCTATTCCCATGGCCAGAGGGTGCCCTATGCATTCTCCATCCTAGCAGAGATCCAGGAACTGCACAGGAAAAGAAAATACGTGCAACATTTGACATCAAGATGAATCGTTGGCACTGCTGGGATCTGAACTCGGGGCCTAACCTGCCCAATTGACGAATGGGTACATGTGATCACACCAGCCTGTGAACCACTATGAAGCAAGGCCATTCTAAGGACCTGAGATGGAGCCCCCACATGCAGATGCAGGGGGAGGGCACACAACAGTCATCCATTCATAAGTTGAATGTAGTATGCAAATAAGTACATATTTGTATAGCATAGGAGAGATGATGACCTGTGATTGAATCCAATGTAAGATGAGTCTACTGATTCTTGGATCTTTCCCAAAGCCTCCATTTCATGAATGTGATGATTATTTTCATGCTTACTCAACACTTCTTTACAAATAAGTGATACCCCATGTGTCTTGCCTATCATTTCCTACTCACACCATGTACGAACTATTCATTCAAGGATGAGATTGATCGCATTCCATGACTCTTTGTGGTACAGAAACCAGTAACTCAGGATTGCTTCTCATAGAGCGTGGCTGCTTGCCCGTTCCCCAGCCTCCCTTAGCCCAGGAGACAATCAGACGCAGTGGGGAGTCAAGTCAAGCAGGAACTCGAGTATTAACACAGAGTAAGCCCTTTTTAAAGCAAAAGACTGTGTGGGAGGGGAGGAAATGGAACCAACCAATCACTATAATGGTCACACCTTATCATGAACCTAAGCTTCCAAGAGCTGTTTACACACGGAATGTGAACATATCCGGCTCTGGCCACTCTACTTCCTCTCAAGGCCATTTTTGCTGACTGTGTGCCCCCACATATCCCCCCCTTTTTTAAAATGGCAGATCCACCTTCCAGTTAGTTATCCTTTTCCCCTCCTCTGTAAAGATTATTTTAACAGGATTCCATTGGTAAGAATAGCATTGGCCATGCAGGGGTTTTGAGGCAAGTCTGGGGGGTGAGATTCACCAGACAAGCATAGGGAGGGCCCTTGTGCAAGATCTAAGAGCCCATCCCAGTTACCTCACAACCCCACCTAGCACAGTAATAAACAGCCCCACCACAGTTATAAATGTCCCAAGCAGTGCTATTAATTCTGGGGCATGTATAAAAGTCAGTATCTCATAAAAACAAGGAAAATTTAAAACAAACTCTGCAGAGATAGCAAAGCAATCTCAGGCACCAGGTGTCTTTTAAGTAAGCCAGTTCTTGCATGTGCCTTCAAGCAAGCACAGGAGTCAATATGACCTTTAAACTTTACTGTTGGCTTCCAACACCCCGTCTGTGTTTAAAGAAGCAAAATAGCCTGTCTTAGGTTGGGTGGATCACCTATTCTGCCTTACCTGTCATCAGGAATTTCTTCAGAATGAAGCTGAAGGCCCTGTCTTAGGTTGATCAGACTGACACCCCTGCTTACCTATCTCTGGCTGTGGTTCCTCTTGGGGGAAATTCATTCACTTGGAGCTTGATCTTATGTAACTGGCTGGCTAAACTCATATGAGTTTTGCAGTGCACGTATAATGCAAGGAAGGCATAGAAAAACAATCAGCAAAAGCATTCCCAGGACAAGCAATGTCATTAGCAGTCCTTTTACATTAGTCACGGATGGGATAGCAGTCTTTGCTACTTCAGAGTCCATAGGTATGGGTTGTTCTGGAGCAGATTTTAGACATGTTTACAGGAAAGCATAACAAAAGTTGGTTGTACAAGCAAGTAGTAAATGAACAATTAGAGCAGGTAACATTAAAATAAGTTGCTCATACAGAAATATTAAATGGTCCATACATAATGACATAGGGTGGTGATCAAAATGAAGGTCAGACCTCCAGGTCAAAGGTACAGCTTCTCTTGTGGTCTGTTGATGATTTCTGCATTGTTAGGTCTGATCACTGTCCAGGTCACCTGCTGGGGTTGATGTGGATTCTGTAGTCAATGCTGGGACTGGGAGCATCAGGACAGCCATCAGCTGGAGTATCACAATCTGCAATTGTTAGACGACACAAGAGCTTCTCAAGGGCTGGTTGCCCTTGGGGATGGTTAGTAATTGTCTTTTTAGCTTTCCCTCTTTTAAACACAAGCCTCGGCCACCATAGCCATTTTCTTTTCTTGTTGGTTAGTTTATCCTTGGGTATCCTCCTGTTTAGAGGAAATGGGTAAAAATTTGAGGTTCCTGGCAGGGATCCAAATGGTAACTCGCTCGCTATGGGAAATATGGATTCAAAGCCCATGCCCATGGTCCTTCCACCTGACTTTCACTTGGGGCTTAGGGTTTAGTTGTCCCCAGTGCTTCTGAAATCTGGATTCAGTAGCCCCTTTTGAAAAATTTGACATGTTAACTATATATGAGGGTCCACTCCCCCTTTTTTTTAATAATTTTTTCTTAAGACATTGGTGATTTATTTTTATAATTGTTTGGCCTTGGGAATTATAGGGAATTTTTGTAGTATGATTAATGTGCCATATGTCAAAAAACTCTGACATTTCATTACAAACCAAGTAAGGTCCATTATCAGTTTTAACTTGTGCTGGTAGACCAAAGGTGGCAATGCATTGAAGAAAATGTGCTTGTGAATGTTTAGTTCTTTCTCCTGTATGTGGTGTTGTCCAGCATGCTCCTGAGGGTATCTATAGAGACAAAGATATATTTAAACTTACCAAAGGCTAGGATATGAATTACATTCATTTGCCAGAGGACAATAGGTTTAAGGCCTCTGCAATTTACCCCTGGTGGTTATAGCTGACAGCAGATGTAAACTGCTGCAAGCCAGCTCCACGGAACCAGACGCTGCTGGTTTACCCCCATCTTCCTGGCTGCTTGGGGGCTGTCTTCCCTATGGGAAAACAGAACTTCAGGGTTTTCTGTTTATGTGGCACTGAGGAATGAAAACCAGGGATTGGTGCTTACTAGGAGAGCACTCAACCACCAAGCCTCAGGCCTGAACTAGGTATGAATAGATAGAGATTGCTGTATATAAATATTATATACACAAAAAGAGAGAGTAACTCTATATTATTAAATCTCATTGTTGGAACAGCCAGACAAAATGCTTCACTGCTGTACAGCTGTGTATCAAACAGTTCATCCGGGGCAATTAGTGAGGATGAGTGTGGGTGGGCTTTGAAGTCCAGGAGAAAAAGACCGCTTTGTAACCCAAGCTCTTTCTCTCTCCACTGTTCTTTTATGACAAGAAGCCTTCATTTGTGCCGACTCTCGAGGCAGGCCAAGTTCCCTGTACTTATCCAGTCTTTGTTAGACTATATCTAACAAACTGCTATAATCAATTCAAGAGTCCTTCTGGCAGACAACTGGGAGCTGAACCTAAAGAAATGATTCATTATTGGCAACGGTACCTTCCTAGGTTTCCAGGAGGAAACATATGCTTGCTAAATCTAACCATATATGTAACATTAAAGTGCTTTCTGTCTTCTGGGGCTGGTGAAGCTCATCAGGTTTTGAAACCTTTGAGCTCTAGTAGTTGGGACCTGGGTAGCTAGGTTTTGCAATTGAAAACAGGGCCAGGGTGCTGACCAGAGCAGAAGCTCTTTGCTTTACCATTTGGTGTCACAGTTCACTTCTGGTCTGTGTGCATGTGTGTGTGTGTGTGTGTGTGTGTGTGTGTGTGTGTGTCTTTGCTCGCACATGAACGTGCGCACATACACTGAGTACCTGAGCACTGTACCTGAGTTTCTCCTGTACAAGGATAGCACTCTACCACTTGAGCCAGAGAGCCACTTCAGGCTTTTTTCCTAGTGATGTGATACTGAGGATTCAAACCCAGGGTTTCATATATGCAAAACACTCTTCCCCTACAACCCATTCCCAGCATTCTACTTCAGGTTTCTTGCTTTCTTTTCTTGTAAGTTGGAGGAGTTGAAGTCTGAGCCTGGGTGCTGTCTCTGAGCTCTTCAACGCAAGCTCTACCAGTTGAGCTACAGTGTCCTGGTGGTTCATTGGAGATAACCATCTCAAGGAATTTCCTGCCCAAGCTGGCTTTGGACCATGATCCTCAGCTCTCAGGCTCCTGAGTAGCTAGGATGACAGGTGCAAATCAGCGGCGCCCTACTTCCACATCAAGTTGCTAAGTGTTGAGTAGGAGATAATAGTCTCATGGGACCTTTTGTGTCTGGGATAGTTCTGAACGAAGATGGTCAGATCTCAGCTTCCTGAGTAGGGAGGATGAAAGACCTCAGCTACAGATGCCAAGGGTCCTTGGCTACATGTGATAGAGCACTAGCCATAAGCCTAACAAGTAAGGGTCAGTGCCTAGGCCCTGAGTTCAACATTTATGACCTAGAAAAATAAACCAAAACAATTATCTGCAGGAGACAACTCATTAGACTTCAGTACATACTTAATTTTAGCCCTGACATGGGGAAATATCTAAGCTTCAAATTTCTCATCTGCACAATCATCTTAGTTGTGGAGCTCGTACAAGGACAAGATGAAAGAATGCACCTCGTGAAGGACTCAGCACACATCACCTCATGAAGGACTCATCAGATAGCTGTATCCCACAAGCTGTCATTAGAATTAGGGTGTTTTCATCAGTATCACAATTCTTTCAGAAACACGTCACAAACTACACAAAGTTCACATCTAATTGTTTAGAGGAATGGTTTTTTTTTTGGGGGGGGAGAGATAGCCACAGGGATTGCACTGAAAGGTTGGGCTTACTGTCCTAAGATCTTTAGCTCAAGGCTAAAGCTCTACCACTTTGAGCCACAGATCAGAGTTTTGCAGACTTACTGCCACGGCTGGGTCTTAAACCCACCAGTGTCAGACCTCAGCCCCCGAGTATCTTGAATAACAGGGGTGAGTGAGCCAGCAGCATCTGGTTCCATGGAGCTGGGTTGCAGAGGTTTACCTCTGGCTATGTCAGGTTAGATGGAAGCTCTCAGCATCAGATTCCTAGCTTCTTCGGTGATGAGGTACTTGCAGTCCTATCCTTATATTGTTGCATTCAGAACGTTATTTATTTAGTTTTTGGTGCCACTCTTGGGTCTTGAGTATGAGTCTAGACATAAGCGTTTATGCTCAAAGCTAGCGCTCAATTGCATGAGCGATGTTCAACTTCTAGATTTTTCTGTGCATGTGGTAGGTGAGGAATTGAACCCAGGGTTTTGTACATACTAGGGGAGCACTCTAGCACTGAGCTCCAGGAGTGACAAGTGTATAAACAGATAAATGTGTAGATGGATAGATAGATAGATAGATAGATGTATATGTATAAAACAAGAGAGATATCTGTATTTTATGAAATTGCATATACAATATTACTACCAATTATTGGCAACTAAATTATTCCTTCCTTTTTTAAGTATCATGACTGAATAAATAATAAAGTATTAATTGAAAATTAGTCAACAAAGTATAATTGTGAATAATTTTATAATATGAAAATCATACACTAATAATTTAATGTTACTTTTATAACATTACATTTCTACTGATGTATCATCAGAATATATTTCTTAGACCCTCCCACCATTCATTAGTTGCAGTCCCGGGATTCGACCTCCAGGCCTAAGTTGCCACTTTTGGCTATGGCTTCCCTAATACCCCACCAAACATCAGCAATGCAAGGTCATGTGCACTTTCTGGGCCCTGTCATTTAGACCCAGGATGGTCACAATACAAAGGGAAAAAAAAGAAAAACCACCTTCTTGAACTCTTCAGGTTTATCCCCTTCATTATATGTTTTGCCAACCCTGAGATTTGAACTCGGGTCCTAGGATCCCAGGGTAGGCTGTGGCAGAGTTGCCAAGACCTAAGTTCAAGCCCTGTGCTTGGCCAAAAATAAAAATAAAGAATAAATAAATAAATAAATAAATAAGGCCCTGTCTTGGAATTTGCATCATTTTTCTGAAAGGCCTGGGATTTGAACTCAGGTTCTGGGTAACTCTGTGACATTGTGGGTGAAGGGGAAGTTCACCATCCTTAAAGGCAAGAAATTCAGACCAGTTCCCAGGGTGTGAATTATAGCCTCAGCACTGGAAAAAATAATATTTATATATGAGATGTATTTGCATACATGGATTTACTGAATATAACATTCATTACCCTTACTTATTTAATATTATTATACATATAAGAGCTCAGTTATTACATCATATCACCTAGATTGTATTTGCATATGGATTATATATCGTACGGAGACGCAGGACTTTCACAGAAAAGGAAAAAAAAATGTGTCAAAATTGGCTTCCTACTTGAAGAATAAATTTTTGGCCTTGCAGGGATTTTAACTCACAACATAGAATGCCCAATGCATAAATGAAATCTCACTCATAGCACACCAGCCTCCAGCAAACTGAGCTGCGAGGAAATTCTGCAGACCTTTGATCATCCACAGTAGTGCCCAGTATTGATAGATATGTATATGTGTATGTATATATGTATATATATATATATATATATATATATATATATATATATACAGAAAGAGAGGGAATGTGAGGATATTCAATTATTAGTTATTAGTTATTATTAGTTAGATATTCAATAATTAGTTATTACATTCTTCTGCTATTTAATGAAGTATCATGGTAGAATACTTATAAAAGCATTAAATAAAAATTAGTCAATATCCTTCCATTAGGGGAATCATACCATTGTGTTAGACTGGAAGACATAAATCCAATAATATTTGTGTGCCATTCTAAAATAGAATTATGAGTTAACTGCAAAGTTAATTATTACTTTTATAACATTCCATTGGCATTCACAAAAATAAGAACGAGTTTGTCAAGGTCTCCCTCCATTTGTGAATAGCAGTCCTAGCATTCGAACTCCAGGACTGCATAGTTTACTTCGAATGCAAACCACTGGAATGACACCTTGAAAATTTCAGATTGTCATGATTAAAAAAAGAACAAGAAGAAAGGAAACCCAGGTATCAGCAGCTCCTGCATGTAATCTTAGCTCCCCAGGAGGCTGAGATGTAGAGAATGCCAATTTGAATTCAGCCATGGCAGGAAAGTCAGCAACACTCTTATTTCTAAGAGATCACAGGAAAAAGAAAAAAAAATCATGAGTGGGGCTGGGACTCAAGCTGCAGAGTGCTACCCCTGAGCAAAAGGAGCTAAGGGACAAGGCCTAGGCTCATAGTTAAACCCCACACGTGCACGCCCACCCCCACAAAAAAAGGGATCAGTAACTCCATGTCTCTGTTTATGTATGGATGATGTATGGATGATGGGCATTCATCAGGTTGCACAGGCCCAATCGCCCCAACCTGGGCAAGCTGGGGAAAGTCCTCAGAGATTACTAAGTCAGAGCTGGCAGCTTGAACAAAGCATCCCTCTGCCATTTAATAACTGAAGCCCTGAAGGCTTTGCCTGGGCTGGAGTGTGCAACAGATGCATTATATTCTACCTGAGGTGTCCCATTGGGACACCTAGCAGCCAGCCACTGCCTCCAGGAGTGGTCGAAGGTTCTGGATCCATATTCTCTATTCTTCTCTAGGATGTGAGCCTAGGCCTCAGGGGCCTAGTGGCTCACACTCATTCATCATTGCTCATTGCTGAGTCATTGACTGGTCCCAAAACTTGGCAAAGTTATGAAATAGCGATTTCTATGCCAAAAGGGTAAGCCAATAAATCCCACCCTCATAACTCCTGTTACAAGTCAGCCTTGGGCTTCGAATGTGGCTTAGCAGTCGAGTGGTTTCCTAGTATGCACGAAGCCCTGGGTTAGGTTCCTCAGTACCACAAAAACAGAAAAAGACAAAAGTGGCACTGTGGCTAGCCATGAGCAAAAGAAGCAAAGGAACATGCCCAGACCCTGAGTTCAAGCCCCAACACTGGCCAAAAAAGGGAGCCTGGTGAAACATATTCTTCTGCGACTCAGGACGGCCGAGGTTATAGGTAAGAGTTATAGGGCAGGTGCTTGAGACTCACCCCAGTAATTTCAGCTACTCAGAAGGCTGAGTTCTGAGGATCGCAATTACAAGCAGGAAAGTCTATATGAGACAGTTTTCTCCAATTAAACACCCAAAAAGCCAGTACAGTTCTGATTTAAGTAGTAGAATGCTTGCCTTGAGTAAAAAAGCTCAGGGATAGTGTCCAGGCCATGAATTCAAACCCCAGGACTGGTGCGCGTGCACGCATGCACACACACACACACACACACACACACACACACACACACACACACACACACACACAGCAAGATAGAGCATTTGCCAGTTAACGAAGGAAAAAGGAAGGAAAGACTTGCTCCAGGAGGTGATATAACCAGTGCCAAAATTCCACAGGAGTTCTAAGGTGTGGAAGAGGACAGAGAGCCTCAGGCAAAGGTACAACATGGGCAAAGTTCTTGAGGTGTGGTGTAGAGCTGGTGGTGTGGGTGGAATGAAGGTTCTGTGGCTTGAGACAATTCTGGCAGGACATTCAAGGCTGGGTCGAGGTTTGTACTTGAGTCACAGGTAGGGAAGAGGGCAGGGTTCCAGAATGAAGCCCAGGGGGAAGATTAGCTTGACCCCAGCCATTTCCTGTGGCTAGAAGCCTATTTTTCACAGCTCCTGACCCTCAGACCTCCTTTGCATTGAGGAGTCAGGGCAAACCCAGGGAAGAACTCTTGCTTAAGAAAAGATTCTAGCCCAATGCTACCAGTGGCTCAACCCCTGTAAATCCTAGCTACCTAGGAGACTGGGTTCAGAGATCGTGGGTCAAAGCCAGCTCAGAGGAGGAAACTTAGTGAGACTCTTCTTGCCAGTGAACTACCAAAAGCCAGAAATGACGTTATGGCTCAAGTGGTAGAGTGCCAGCCTTGAGTAAAAAAGTTAAGATACTGAAGCCCAGACCCTGAGTTCAAGGCCAGTACTGGCACAGAAAAAATAAAGAAAAGCTTTCAGGAGCTCCTAGTCCACTGTGGTGAAAGGCCAGATCAGCTGGGTGCCAATGGCTCACACCTGTCCTAGCTTCTCAGGAGGCTGAGATGTGAGGATGGCGGTTCAAAGCCAGCCCTGGCAGGAAAGTCCAGGAGACTCTGATATCCATGGAACCTCCAGAATTCTGGAAGTGGCCCTGTGGCTCAAGTGGTAAGCTGAAGAGCTGGGGACAGCACCCAGGCCCAGAGTTCAAGCCCCATGATCTGGCTCTAGGCAGAGTATTTTCAGTGGGGCCCTGAGTTTCTCCCAATGTCTAGGTGTCCTACAAATCTTGAGAGCAGCCCATTTGGAGGCCTTTGCCTACAGAGTGAGCCACATTATCAGAGAAGTGTCCAGCCTTGGGGCATGGAGGTCATCGTCCGGCACATCAGAATGGAATCTGTCATGGGTGTAGTGTGGATCTGAGTAGTAAATCAACGTCTCAGACCATGGTTCTAGGACAGGAGAGGCAGAAGGTGGCACGGCAGGTAAAGCCTGCTCACACAGGTATCACAAAAGTGCGAATCTCTCAAGCCCACCTGGGGTGGGTGTTGAGTTGGGCTCATGAAAGATTTGTGGGCTTAGGAAGCCAAAGCCGGCTGACTGCTGCTTGAAGCATTCTCTATCCCTGGAGTCCCAGAGCTCAGAGCCCTGCTTTCCTCACCAGTGCTCGGGGTCCAATGATGGTCTTCAATCGTAGGGTGACTACAAAAAAGCATCCATAGTGTCCTTTCCCTTGGTCCTTTGGCCCTGTGCACGGATGGAGGGGCAGGTTCCTTGGAACTTACCTCCATGGCCCAGACACAGTCAGGGGCTGCTGGGAGCTGATGTGTACTGTAGTTCAAATGGTAGAACACCAAACTTATGCAAACAAGCTAAATGATACCACCTACGCTCTGAGTTCAAGACCCGGTAAACTCACACACACACACACACACACACACACACACACACACACACACACACACACACACACACACACACACACACACACACACACACTCATGCACAAAAAAGCACACAAAACAACATCCTTAGCAGGTCCCAATGGCTCATACCAACAATCTTAGCTACTTAAGAGGCTGAACTCTTAGGATGGCAGCTTGAAGCCAGCCCAGGCAGGAAAGTCTGTGAGACTCTCCTCTCCATGAAACTACTTAAAAAAAGATGAAAGGTGAGCTGTGGTTCACGTGTTAGAGTATTAGCTTTAAGCAAAGGAAGCTCAGGGACAGTGCCTAGGCCCTGAGTTCCAGCTCTAAGATTTTTTTAAAGACACCATTTGCCTCCACCTAACCCACAATCAGAACATAAATCCAGATTTTGGTCACCTTGGATCTCACTTCCACTCCGGCCACTTTCATAGCACTGCCACAAGTGTCCTGTGTGTGGCCAGCACTGGATTAAGAAGTGAGCCTACAACAAGAGGGGCATAGCCAGGTCAAGGCTAATGCCCCAAAACATTGAGTTATTGGCCATACCAATCTCTCATGCTTTAGTTCTCTGGACATAGAATCTAAATTGTGTTCCTCTGTATTATGGGCATCCAGAATTGTCTAGAAGGACCTGAGAGACCAAGCTGGGGCTGGAAGATAGACTTTCATGTGACAAGGTATGTTGACATTTCCTAGACACTGACAGTTACTTCCAAGCCAAGTTGGCTTCACCTCCCATGTAGCCCTGGATCCTACTTGCTTGGGCGGCCTTCAGTCAGCTATCAAGCTCGAGTTGGCCACAGCCACCAGAAACCCCCATTCCCCCACTCCACTCCCTGCCTGCAGGGAGGCACGTGCAGCCAGAGTCCCAGCTGAGGAAAATGACAGGACATCACATGACTAAGCCCCTCCCCAGAGGCAGGGGAGACCCTATGCCAGCCGGCCCTGATGACACAGAATCCCCTTGAGGTGCCCAAATTTTGGACAGGCTGTACATGGGTCCCAAATTAAAGCTGGAATGTAGGCCTCTGGCAATTTAGGACTCATTGTAGACCCTGATTGGGCGCTAAAAAGCAAGTTCGGCATGGAGGAGGGGCACCATGCGAGGTCAGAAAGTGTCAAACAGGTGCCCAGGAAGTTGACAGAAAAAGACGATAGAAAAATACACACACACACAAGTAGCCCAAGTCCTCAGCAGTCTCTGAGCACCCTGAACATCCCACCCCCAAGACGATGTCACTCCGTCCTCAGAACAAGTGGCCTTTCACACGTCTGGAATGGCTCATAACACAGCTTGGCATTTCTGAAATGTACACAGTGTTATGCAGAAAACTCAGCTACCTTACTTTTGGTTTTCGTTCATGGGGTTTTCCTGCCCAAGCTGGCTTTGCACTGCAATCCTCAGATCTCAGCCTCCTGAGTATCTAGGATGACACATTGTGAGCCACCAGCAGTGCCAGGCTTCAGCCACCTCTTAGACCCAGGGGAAACCCAACTCATCAGGCCACAAACCACATGCAACCCTTCACTTCAGACTTTGACACCAGCATCCAAAACCATTCTTCCATGGATGGAGAGCATATAATTGACACTACCTTCCCACCCCTTCTCCCATTCACCCACTCCCTGCCTGCCACAGGCCACAACCTCTGGCGTTCTTGGTAAGGCATCACCCACCTGCTATGGTTTCACACTGGTAAAAACCTGGGTAGTTCTTAGAAATGTCTGTACACTGATGCCAGCACCTGGTCTCCCAACCACAGCACCCCCACTACTTCACCATCTCTTGCAAGCAAGGAAGAAGTGTCTTTCTTTCTTTCTTTCTTTCTTTCTTTATTCTTTCCTCTTCCTTCCTTCCTTTCTTCCTTCCTTTCTTCCTTCCTTCCTTCCTCCCTTCCTTCCTTCCTTTCTTCCTTCCTTCCTTCCTTCCTCCCTTCCTTCCTTCCTTTGTTCCTTCCTTCCTTCCTTCCTTCCTTCCTTCCTTTCTTTCTTTCTTTCTTTCTTTCTTTCTTTCTTTCTTTCTTTCTTTCTTTCTTTTTCTTTCTTTCTTTCTTTTTCAGTTGAGGGGCTTGAACTCAGGGCTTGGGTACTGTCCCTGAATTCTAATTTTCCATAAGGCCAGTGCTTCACCACCTGAACCACAGTGCCATTTCTGGTTGCAGATTGCAGATGAGGCTCTCCTGGGAGTTTCCTGCCCGGTCTGGGAAATGAGATCCTCTGGATCTCAGACTCCCAAGTGGCCAGGATTACAGGAGTGGGATGACAGGCGTGAGCCACCTGCACACGGCTTGAGGTTTCTGGTCCTTCAGAATTTCCAGCTAGTCCTCCTCTAGGCACTACCACCTAGACACCCCTCTACCTTCTTCAGGGACAGCAAAGGGAGGCTCAGAATCTGGGTGGAGCCACAGATATTAAAGGGCCCCACCACATTACTAACCCTTTCTAAGCTCCCATTTGCCTCCTATGGATAGCCTGGTCATCCATGGCAGACGAGACCCACTAGGAGTTCTGGGGCCTGCTCTGTATCCCCCTCCCCACCCAACCAGTACCTGAGGATTTCTGAGGCCAGGTGCTCCATGTCCCAGTGGAAGACATTGGAAGGGTTGCTGATAATGGGGTCCAGGGGTGTTCAGGGCAGAAGGAGTGTCCAGGTCGCTTCTGTCAAAAAGGAGACACAAAGCATGGATGGAGCTACTAAGAGCTACAGTGCATAGCCATCCACCGGTCACCAACGTCCCTTGGAGAGCTGTTTTATGTTGACAGCCCTTGGGCTTGACCTTGAGGCCTGGGTGCTGTCCCCAGAAAAGCCCTCTTCCACCTGAACCATGATGCCACTTCCGGCATTTTCTGTGTATGCAGGACCTAGGAATGGAACCCGGGGTTTCCTGCATGCTAGGAAGACACAATCTCAGCCATGCATAGCTGTTCTTTTGTGACCCATCGGGCCTGTCTCCAGACAGTCTTGCACATCTGTACTGAGTTTCTCACCAACAGCCCTGGCTGGAAATGAACACACTCTGCTATGTTGTCCATTATCTGCAGCACCTTTGCTCTCTGTGCTTCCTGTGAGATCCTCCTTGTTAAGCAAGACCTCCTTTTCAAGTGCTGCCTCTAAGAAGCCCGTTCTGATAATCTTGGCAGAACTGGAGCCTCTCTGCTCTGCAGGCTTCTGGCCTTATCACGCTCTGCCTTCCGTCCAATGTTTTTTGAGAGTGCATGAAGGAGAAGGCCTGGCTTCCACCACCGGATTTCTGAAGGCTCTGATACACCACCCAGGGACAGGTGTTGTATCACACTTCGAGAGAGGGTGCTTGAGGCCTGGGCAGTCTGTGGGCAGCAAGATGGGGCCATTTCTTTGTGTGGGCTTGAACTCAGGATCTGGGAGCTGTCTCTCTGAGTTTATGTGCTCAAGGCTGATGTTCTACCATTTGAGCCACAGCTCCACTTCAGGCTTTTTGGTGGTTCCATGGAGAGTAGATTCTCACAGGCTTTCCAGCTTATGTCTGGCTTCAAACTGTGATCCTCAGATCTCATCCTCCCAAGTAGCCACAATGACAGGTGTGAGGCTGAGCCCCGGGTGACAGGCACCAAAGGCTTTTTTTTTTTGCTTCCATTTCTCTCCTGCCAACTAGGAAGCCCTAGTTGAAATAATCAATTAGAGGTGATAAAGATCCTCTCCTAGGTCAGTTAATACAAGGAGATAAAGTGTTTTTGGAAAAGGCTAGTTTGAGTCGGCCTAGTGGAGGGTGGGTGGGGTGTGGGGTGTGGGTGTGGGTGTGTGTCGGGGATACATACCCCTTTCTCTCTGGTGCCTCATTCTCCCAGCAGGGTGTGCATCCAGGATACTCATCCCAAGGAAGGTGTGTGGGGGAGTGTATCTAAGGTCACATCCAGGGGGATGATCCGAATTATGTCCTGCAACTGAAGCCTGGACAGATAATGGAGAGAAAGAGAAGTTTTGGGGAACATCAAGGGAAGCCCCTTACCTTTGGCTACAAGTACTAGTGAGAAGACTGAATCCATCTTTCTTGGTAGTCAGATAAATGGTGTACACTGTTCATTTATTTTAATATTATTGTGTGAGTCCTAGGGCTTGGATTCAGGTCCTGGGTATTATCTCTGACGTTCTTTTGTTCAAGGCTGAGATTCTACCACTTGAGCCACAGCACCAAATCTGGATATTTTGTGTGTGGGTTTTTCGGGGGAGGTGGTTTATCTGAGATAAAAATCTCACGGACTCTCCTGCTTGGGCTGGCTCTGAGTCACGACCATCAGACCTCAGCTGCCCAAATAGCCAGGATGATGGGTGGGAGCCACCAGCTCCTGACCGCCACCATCCATTTATAATCCCTTAGGCCCAGGGCTGAGCCACCCACACTGCACCCCCTTGTTGGGAGTGGGAAGCAGACATGAGTGAATTTGATACTTCAACAGCCTACCTATCTTTGATCATTGTTCCGGGTCTGTCCGATGGCAGCTTCCTCCTTATCCACAGCTTGGCTCTGTCACAAGAACAAATGTCTCCAAGGAGCTGTCAGGTCTGGGGTCTTTCCTCTGCACCTTGCCCCCTTAGAAACGACACACCCCAGTAAAGGGTAGGAGACACGGAGTGTTTTCATTGTCTTATGGCCAGAATATGGACAGATAGGTTAGGGTGAGGGTAAGAGGACCGGGATCGTGCTGGGCAGGGGGACAATGCAACGCCTCCTCAATGGTCTAGCAGAGTGATGTGGGGAAGGAATCACAGGGTGTACAATGAATAACCGTCACAGTCTAGCCGAGGCACAGAGGGCTTACCTCATGAAGTTGGTTCAACAGGCTGAGAGACAGAGCTCCTGACCCACAGCCCACATCAAGAATGAGAGGGCCACCTTGGGTTCCAGCCAGATGGGGATGCTGGGCCACCTTCTCCAGCACCCATTCAACCAGTTACTGTGTGTGTGAGAGAGACAGAGAGAGAAAGAAGACCAGAATAACACTTAAGCGGGGTGCCGGTGGCTCAGGCATATAATCCTAACTTCACAGGAGGCTGAAGATCATGTGAAAATCATGGTTCATACCTGGCCTGGGCAGGAATGTATGTGAGACTCTTATCCTCAAAGAACCACCAGAAAGCAATAAGTGATTCTGTGGCTCATGTGGTAGAACACTAGCCTTGCTCTGAGGAGCTCAGGTACAGCACCCAGAGTTCAAGCCCCACGATTGACAAGCAGTAGACTTACCACCATAAGAAGTGGACTGTATAGCACCCACTGTACTAGGGAGCATAGCATAGAAGTTAGGCTGAGCTTCCTGTGAGGTGGGGGTCACGAGTAGCTCACCCAGCTTCTCCATGCCTCATTTTCCCCAGCTGCAAAACTGAATAGAGTGAAAGATTCCCTTCCTCATGGCGATAGGGTAATGATGAAAGACAGCCATGTTTTGTTTCATAAACCCACACCTGTTGCATGATTAATAACAGACCCCATCTGCCAGGACACCTCCTGATGAGTCTCCGTGAGAGATCATGCCAGGCAAAGCATAAGCTTCATGGAAGCATGCCTACAGGAAGGAATTGTTGTTTCAAGGCTTCCTATACACTTGGCTGCACATTTATTGCCTCTACCTTTATTCTTACTATAGTCTTCTTGGCTGTACATTTGTTACTTTAATCTCATTTTGTCTATTTTTTTTATTGATCCACAAAAAGAGCATGTTGTTTCTTTCCAGTCCAATAGAGACAGCTTCTCAAAATAGTCAATACTAGGACCAAGGATTAGATGTGGACAAGGTCACAATCAATATATCATCTGATGTGACGCTGCCTCCAGAAACTCCTGTAACTTCACAAGCAATTTTGCAGCTCACTCATAGTACATATAGAAATTTAAAAATTCCAGATATATTGCAACAGGCAAAATTAATGAATTAAACAAAACCAGAAGGAGTTATCCCAAAAGCACAGAGAGTTAGTCATAAAAGGACCCCTGATAATAAAAGGAAAAGAAAAATTCCCCCAACAGTTATGACTAAGTTTAGTCCAGCTTACATTATAGGGAATAGATGGTGGTTTCCCACAAAACATAAAGTTAGTGACATCAGATTTCCTGAGCTGACTGATGAACCATTGCCTTATACAGGAGTTTATAAAGATGAAGATGAAAATAGATGGATTAATGTAAAAGGAAAAAAGAGTATCTTGGTACTCATTAGATTTTATGCAAAGATTGGGCAGCTCTAGTCCATTATGGTGTTTATTATCAAAATAACAACAAGATGGTTTAAAATAATGTTTAGAAATTTATGTGAACAAATTTTGGGATTAAAATAATAGGAAATGGAGAATGCCTGACTCAACTTGGAAGTGGTTTCTAGGATGCTTTCAAAGGGTCTTGAAAATATATGGAAAAAATAAAAAGAGTACAATATAAGTACAGCCCTGTCTTAGGTTTGATAATTATTAAACATAAAAAGGCTGAATAGATGATGCATTGTGTTAAATATGCTAGACTTGTCTCGCACAACTTAGCTTAATCAGTTGGTGGGATAGTCATCAATTTTATTAAGGCTTTACTTTTCTTAAAAATTGATTATGTGCTTAAATCAACAAAGAATCTATGTCACAATCACCCACTGTATAAAAATGTTAATTCTCCTCAATATAGACACACTCAGATACAACCCTTTTGTGTCTGTGTCTGTTTGTCACTTCGCCAACTTCTTGCCCACCAAGATCCCTGTCCCGTCGGTCTGTTGCACCCATCTGAGCCCTTTCCGGGTAACTTCCTATCATATGCTTACAGAATTGCCGAGAAGCTTATCAGATGGCCGCTCCCACTGTGCCCGGTCCTGCTCCAGAGATCCTTATGCATTAGTCCCTTGTTTCCTCACAACTGTCCCGTGAGTAGACTGAGGTCCGATGGTCAACGTCCAACCCAGAGCTTCACCTGTGGTCAAGAATCTGCTACCATGGACTAAGAGTTTGGGACAATCCATCTAAACCTATTACTAAGCATAGTGCTAAATATCTACCATCCCACCCCTCCCCACAAACACACCTCCACTCTCTTTTGCAGGCAAAGATGTTTTACATTCTTTTTGTTGATTGTGGGGCTTGAACTCTGGGCCTGGGTGTTGTCCCTGAGCTCTTCAGCTCAAGGCCAGCACTCTATTACTTGAGCCACTTCCAGTTTTCTGTTGCTTTGTTGGAGAGAAGAGTCTGAGGGTCTTTCCTCCCCAAGCTGGCTTTGAACTGTGATCCTCAGATGTCAGCCTTCGAAAGTCCCATTCCCCATGGATGTACCACAGGCATCCTGCAACAGATGACAGCCAGGTAGTCTTCAGTAAACCCAAGGTGCCAGAACTTTTAATAGCCATGTGGCTGGTTCAAAGACTGTATCACGGATAGTCTAGGTGAGGTCATGGCTCCAGTGCCTTGACACACCTGACCTAGAATCTTCCTCCCTCTTTGTCTTTCTGCTTATCCCTTGCTCCCCCCCCCCAACACTTTCTCACACCAATGCCTCCCTAGCTCTTGGTCACTTTCTTCTTATATGACCAGAAAATAAACTAGGAGGGCCGGGGACACTGAAACCTGGTGACCCACCCTGAGACCTAGGGTCTACCTAAGGCTGCTTCCCTCTGCAGATGATGATCACACAGCTTCTGGATGTCATGAAGTTGCTGAGGGGTCGGTGGCTTGGTCCTATATACTGGCTTTAGGCTCTGAAAATGTCCCCACAGAGATTGTGAATGGTTGGCTCCCTTGACGCAGGGACTCCAAACCTGATGTAGCTCTCCCATATTTCTCCCTCCTCCCTATTCCCCACCTCCTGGTGCCACTGCATTTAACTGTTTTGGCTCCGAGGACATGAGCCACGATGTACTCCCTGGATTCTGGGGCCTCTGTGATGCCTCTCTTCTCAAAGATCTTTGTCCAGCCACTGACCCGCTCTTTGGCAGCATTTCTACACTCAGATATGAATGAGGCTGATGTGAGCTGAAGGCTCGGCTCAATGGGCCTCCTCTCCTCCCCCTGGGGCCAGAGAGGACGGTCCACCACATCAGCCCCCAAGTTTCATTTTGTAGAGAAAGGATCCTCGAGGCATTCCGGGTCTCTGAATCTCCCACATTCCAGTGCAGGTGCTGGGAATCGTCTCTGCTCACAGCTGGCAGGCTGGTGATGGTGAGGTCACAATCTGTGCTCCCCACGATGTCCTCGACTGTGGTGGTCACACTGGAGAGAACTGGAAGAGAATAAACAGCTGCCAGAGAAAGGCAGTCAAGGCACAACGTTCATAGTAGGAGACGATCTGGCTTGGGAACTCTGCCCGTGCCGCTTTGAATGTCATTGTTTGGCACCGAAAACCTCCGTCTAATTTAACCCATAATCCCAGGTGTTAGTGGAAATTGCCAACTTAAAGAAAAAAAAACTGGAAAAGCTGGCATTTCAGTTGTCCCAATGAAACTTAAAGGGTTCCAAAGTCAGTGGTCCCCTTTACCTTCCAGATAGCCTACAGCAGGTTACAGAAACTGGCATTCAGCGAGCCCTAGCTAACTGTCACAGCCTCATACCAAGCACGCTCCAGCAGAGGGAATGCACTTGCCTACACTGGAAATGGCCCAGGCAGGACACAGATTGGTGTCTGTAGGACTCGAGAGAGGACTGCCCTCCAGTGCACTGCCCCAGAGGGAATCCATGCCACCAGTGGAGGCCTGGAGCCCCCTTCCCAGAGGCCCAAAGATACTGTCAATGCCCAGGGTAAGGTTCCCCTCTCATCCTCAGTTGTGGTGAACCCTCTGCCATGTCACACCATTAGGCCACTCCCCAGACGCCCCCACCAAGCTTCACAGCCCCCTCCCTACTCCCCCCATCTCATTCCCTAATTATGTTTGGCAAACACATTCCCAACCCCTGAATTAGCTCCAAATCAACACACCATAGCAGAGTGTCTGACTAGAAGAGTGCGGCTGTGGTCACATTTGCCTCACCAGCCTTCTGGCTGAAGACAGAAGAACAGGTGTCCACCCTGGTCTGCAATTCTCCTAGGGGAGACCCACGCAGGCCTACTGTGGGCTACAGAAAAGGGAGAAGAGAGAGGTGGAAAGGAACATCTACTGAAACCTTCCCCAAAGGAGCCATGAAACAGTGAAGGAGAAAAAAATATTGTGGCTGGGTTCGTACCTATTAGCATTGATGACAAAAGAACAATATGCATACAGACAAATAAAATGCTTTTGATCTTTATAGACATGGTGACTTAAATATGTTTCCATTGTTCTCATCTCCCTGCTCTCTCAACACAACACACACACACACACACACACACACACACACACACACACACACACACACACACACACACACACAAATCCAGATGTCTTGTCCATGAAGCAGCTGCAATTTGCCAATTGATCACTCACCTGAGCACAGTCAGGCTGTACAAGGAGAAAGATGATCTCTCTCTCTCTCTCTCTCTCACTCCTCTCTCACTCATACACTCATAAACACACAGACTCAGAGCAGTGCCTCTCCTGAGTTTGTCAGTTCCTCATCTTGGACAATGTACAAGCTAGAGCATGAAGATTCCCTTGTCAGAACCAGGGGCTCCCACCAAAGGGGAGCACTGCTCGAATAACAAAGAACCACCCTGCATCTCCCAGGGCCAGACCCATCCTCTTGGGAACAACCCATATTGACTCCCCATTCACCAAAACCCTAGGCCAGGATGCTGGGTGAAGGATTCCTGAGAAGGTGGCTTCTCAGACCTGGGACAGATAACAATCAGGGGGTCATGGTGCCCGCAGAGGAGTGTCTGACTTGGGGTGGGGGCGGTGTTGGGGAATCGGATGGGGTCCTAAATGTTACATAGATGGATGGACTCCCTATGTCCTTCCTAGTTGCTTCTGGGTGACGTAGCACATTCTTGGGGAGGACGAGGAGACCAGATGGACCAGGAGCACCAGCAGATGCTGGCAGAGCTGGGAAATGTGATCACCCTGTGATCTGAGCTGGCAGCACCATGTTTGAAACAAGGCTCAGCGAATCCTCTCCATCTCCAGCTCAGCCACCACCACTTCAGCTGCCTCCTCCTCAGAGGCCGCTGCCACAGCCGCTGCCATTTCCACTCACACCACCATCACCACCGCCAAGGCTGCTGCCACAACCGCCTCTTCACGTGCCTCCTCCTCAGCGGTCTCCTCCTCTATGGCTGCCTCCTCCACCATGCTCCCCATGCCGGAACCTCAGACTCGGGGCAGTCATGGCTGATGCACTTTCCCGGGGCTGTGCAAGGTGATGCGCCTGCTGCACCAGCTCTGCATGCTCTGTGCTTCTGGCCAAGACCTGCGTTTCAATTGTGGCCTCAGCAAGACACTGAAGCTGCTTCCCACAGTGTGTGTGCTCACTCCTCTCTGCTCTCTCTCTATCTGCCTCCACTCCTCTTGCAGGCCACCTCTCCTCATCTGGGCATTTGCCCTGTGAGACCCTGGCCACTGCTGTCAGTACAGTGAGGCTCCTGGGCCCTGGCTCCTCCTCTCCTCGACCCCGCCCCCTCTTCCCTTTGGCTCAGCCTCCACCTTTGCCCACAAGGACAGCCCTGACTGGGCCTTATGTCTTCCATGCCATTGGAATTACAGCGTCACTTCAGTTCAGCATTCCGCACCAACCATTGTATTTTCTCAGGGGATCAAATCTCCCCTCAGACCCACCACTGGAGGAGATTCTTCTCCAAGCCTCTCCACTCCACATATCAAGCACGTGCACGGTGACACTATGTGTGTGTGTGTGAGAGAGAGAGAGAGACAGAGAAAGAGAATAAGAGAGAGAGAGAGAGGGATTGTTGGGGATAACTACCTCTGAAGGACTCAGAACATAGCACCCTTTGGGATGACTCAGCACACCGCACACTTTAAAAAATAGCACAAAGCACCCTGTGTAAAGGACTCAGCAAAATATGCCCTTTGAAGGATGGAGTCCATAGCATGTACTGTATAGGACCCAAGCAAGGCATGCTTTGAAAAACTGAGCACATAGCACTCTTTCTCAGGACTCAGCACATAGCACCCTGTGTTAAGACTCCATACACCACCCTTTGAAGAGATAAGTATGTAACACACTTTGTAAAACATTCAGTGCACAGCACCCTTTGAAAAACTCAGCACATAGCACATAGCACAGTTTTGAAGGACTCAACACATACCACCCTGTGGAAGGACTCAGCACACAGCACCATTTTAAAGACAGTACAGAGCACCCTGTGTAAAGGATTCAGCACAGAGCAATCACCTCATCCCTCTCTTCTCAAGGATGTAGCACATTGCACCCATTGGCATGATTCAGCACACTGCCCCTCCCCTTTGAAGGACTCAGCAAAAGTACCCTGTGTAAAGGAATTGGCCCACAGCACCCATTGAAAAACTCACCTGTCCCTCCCTTCTCAAGGAGTCAGCACATAGCACCCTTTGGGATGAATTAGCACACTGCACCATTTGAAGAACTCAGCATAAAATACATTGTGTAATGGACTCAGCACACAGAACCCTTTGAAAAACCCATCATGGCCCACTCTTCTCAAGGACTCAGAACATAGCACCCTTTGGAATGACTCCGCATAGCTCTATGTCACAAGTTCAACTGTCATTAAGATTAGGGTGCTTTCTTCAGTACGGGAAGGACCCAGAAAACAGCACTCTGTGAAGGACTCAGCACATAGCTCTATGTCACAAGTTCAACTGTCATTAGAATTAGGGTGCTTTCTTAATTATCACCATTTTTCAGAAACACTTCACAAATCCTACTAGTTCTCATTTAGCTAACGTGTGTTTTATGGGGGAGGGTGAGCTGGGGGTCTTGAACTCAAAGCATGGGGGCCCTGTCCCTGAGCTCTTTGGTTCAATGCTAGAGCTCTACCACTGTGATCCACAGCTCCAATTTGGTTTGTTTTTTGACAGACTTTACAGCGATCAGGAAGGCCAAGTTGGGGTGTCCATGGACAAAGGCTCTTTGCTCGGCCTGGAGCTGACTTCTCACTTCCTTGTGCCCCTGGGAGCCAGGCTTCCTGGAGCTCTCTTTGCCTAGGGTGGAACAGATCTGCTCTGGAATCAGCACTCAAGGTGAGCAAAGTCAGCTTGACCCTGGTCACTTCCCCAAATTGAACTCTAGAGGAAGATAGCCCCCCACAATGGCATGGGGCCACATGTTCCGCGTCTGGCCACCAGGGGGCAGGAGGCGCCCACCATAGGAATTGTACCTATGAGTGTGTTTACTCTTGTTTCCCTGGGGCCCCAACATGCTTCTTTCCTGGACAGGAAAGACCTTGAGACTCTTACCTACAATTAACCATCGAAAAGCAAGTAGGGCTGTGGTTCAAGTGGCAGAGCACTAGACTTGAGCAAGAAAATTCAAGGATAGGGCCTAGGCCCTGGGTACACACACACACACACACACACACACACACACACACACACACACACACACACACACACACACACACACAATTAGAGATTTCTACACTGAAATCTTTGGGTATTCTCAACCTTTTCTCCACTGAGCCTGGTGGCTGTTGGCCTAGGTGTTTGATGCATCCAACACCACCTGGCATCTTTAATTTTGGGGAACAGAATGCTAGAAGGCCATCCTTCCACCATCACAGCTCCTTGATTGGGTCAACATCTATCGAGGCCCTTTGGGGCTCCTTTTATAGACTCACCAAGATGCCTTCAAAAGGTATCACATGCTGGGCACTGGTGGCTCATGCCTGTCATCTTAGCTACTCTAGAAGCTGAGATCTGGAAAATCACAGTTCAAAGCCAGCCTGGGCAAGAAAGTGTTTGAGACTCTTATCATCGATGAACCATCAGAAAACAAGAAGTGGCCCTGTGACTCAAGTGGTAGACTGCTGGCCATGAGAAAAAGAACTCAGGGACAGTAGCCAGGACCTGAGTTCAAGCCCCAGGACTGGAAGAACAAATCTTTATTGGAGGCTTGAAAATAATTTATATCTTTGGAAACAATTTATTCTTTGTGATAAGCATAACATGGGCCTCTTCCCTGGCCAACAATAGGCCATTAAATGTCCCTAGACTTTGGGCCGCCTCCTGGCAGCCTTTGCCCTACTCAACCCGCAGTTTACCATTCCCATCACCCAGCAGATGGAGGCCTGAGAGACGGCTACCTGGCCACCTACTTGTGGTGGCTGCTGAGGTTTTGAAGAGTCAGTTTTCACATAGAGAGTCATCATCTACATCAGTCTACAGAAAAAAGGGAAGGAGCACTCCTCACCCGAGCCCGTGAGCTGTGGGTGGCTCTGGATGTGGGGCATCTGCAGCAGGACATGCTCTATGGGGGAGTCCTCTATGGGGTTGAAAACCCCTACCTCTCCTCTGGCAGTTTCCCCACTGAGTTGAAGTGACAATTCTTCAAAACCTTTCTGTTCCTCCCTCATTTCGTCCACCCTGGAGCCTGAGGTGACCGAAGCGGCGGTGGTGGCTGGAAGCTCAGCCTGCGCTGCATCTGGAGCCCACTGTCCGTGTCTTCCCCTGTGAGGAGTGAGAGCGGCTCCTGCAGCTCTCTCCTCTTCTCCATCTTCTCCTAGGACAGCCGATACACACGCTCAGGTTTCTTCTGACACAGCTCATCCAGAATGAACATCTGCTCTTTACATGCCACGAGGGACTCCTCGACAGTGTGATGTGTGCCGACAGCTGGCTGCAGCTATGTTGGAGATCACCCTCTGGAATATGGAAGTCAATCTCATCAGGCAGGTCATGGATGAAGTAGATTTTCTTCTCGGATGCCCACCTGTCCCGCTTCCCATCCCCACACAGGCTGTGGTGCCAGCTCACGGGATGGAGGGCCGGTGGCTCAAGCTTTCTCCCCCTGTGGATTTCAGCCACTAAGAGTGCTCACAAATGCACATCCCTGTCGGTTTGGGGAATGTCTCTATCCTCTGCGATGGTCAAGTTGGGGGGAGTCACCTCCCCCTGCGTATCCAGGGTTTTTGACTTCCCCTTCTGTAAGGAAAGCCAAGAAGCTCAGCTGGGCCTGCAGCCTCTCCTCCTGTGGTATGGTTGCTTTTAGGCACTCGAGAGTGTCCTGCCATTTTGGGGGGCATGACTTGGTCCCCCCAGTTGGTCGGGCCATGAACTTGCTTCAGCTGCTCGAGGAATTGGGTCTGCCTCTCTAGGTGCTACTGCAAGGCCTCCTTTTCAGAGCTCAGCCACTCATTGGAGGTGATGTGTCAATCACAGTTGGCTCTGAGCTCCTGCAGCTGTGCCAGGGACTGCTCCTGCTGCTCCTGAGATGCTTGGCTTTCTCTCTCAGTCACTTCTTTCCATTCCTCTATCTTCTCCTCTGTGCGGTCCAGCTGTTCTCGCAGGTGTTTCTGCACTCTGTGTCCAGGATGCTGGTGAGCTCCTCCTCATCTCTCAGCCTGTGGAGAGTGTCCTGCAACAGGGCCAGCTGTTCCTCCAGCTGTCTGTCACACACGTATGTGCATCATAGGATCGCGTGGATCTCCTGCCAATCCTTGGCTTTCTCCTCCAGTCTCCACAGTTGCTCCTGCTGCTCTGCATTATGGAGATGAAGCCTCTGGTTTTCCTGGACCTGAATGTGAAGTTATTTCTCCAGGTTTTTCAACTCCATCTGCGTACAGAAGGCCTAGGCCTGCAAGTGCCACTGGGTCTGAGATGGTCCCATGGGGGGCCATGACTCTGCCAGCTTCCTTCTGAGTTCCCCCAGCTCATCCTCTAGGTCGAACACCTGCCTTGTCCCTCACTCCTTCTCCTCTGTCAGTTGGTTCACCTGCTGGGTCAGCCGCCATGTCCTCCTCCTTCCACGTGGACCTCTCAAGGCTCAGGTCTTCTGTGAAGGTGTCTCTCTCTAAATTCGCTGTGCTCACCAGCCAGCTCACGTTGTCCAGTAGTCTCTTCAATACCTCACGCCCAACCAGTGCTTGTTAGAACTTGCAGATTCTGTTCTTCCTGTTGTTCCACTGTGTCCAGAGCACTTCCAGCTTGTCCTGCAACTTTGAGTTCACTTGTGCCAGGTCATCGAAGCTTCTGGTCTTTTCCTCGAGCTGAAATGTCACAGCATTCAGCTATTTGAAGAACATTTCTGTCTCATTCTGTGAACAGTGACCACAGAAGCTGACATCTACGGTCTGCCACGCACTGTTTTGCAGCCTGCAGGCAGCTGGTGAGAGATTCCTGCTCCCTTTCTCTGTCATTGGCAGCCTGCTGCACACGGGCGGGTGCCCATTGTAAATTGCTTTCTGCCGAAACCAACCTCTGTATATGGGTGCCTTGTGAATCTCTAGCTCCGTTTTCGGTACTGCATGCACCTGGGCTATCTTCTCCCTCTCTTTCTCCCATTGATCCTGCAGGTCAGTCTTTTCCTGCTTTAGTGGTTGGATCTTGGCAAAGAGTTCCTGGTTTCTTCCTTTGCTTGGGCCCAGGGTGGGCACCACGTGTTGGTAGCACCTCTGTGTATCCTTGGTGGTATCAGGTCCATTGACACTCTGGGCACTGGTGGCTGTGACTGTGTCCAAAGGCAGGCGAGGCCCGTGGTGAGCATCACCTTTGGCCGGACCCTCCATTGAATCATGCTCCCCAGTGGCGTTTGTATTGGGGATCCTTACCTGTTTCATGTTCTTTGTTTTCTTGAATGTTGCAGGTCTTTCAGGAGGATTCTTCTGGCGGTGTTCTGGGGGCAGTTTCTTGCCAGTAGCTCTCTCATGGAGTCTTGTTTCAGACATCTGAACACTGGGATGGGAAAGATGGGCTGGCCACGTTCCCAGGCTCTGGGAAATCCTTTGTTCTCCCACTCACAGACAAGGACATCAATTTCCTACTCTAATCCAAAGTCACCTGGAGTCTCTTGCTCACCACTTAGCCACCTCAATCTTTCTCAACTGTTTGTAGTAGTGTCAAACAACAGAGAGAATCCTGGTGCTATCAGGCAGCATGGAATAAGGGTGTGGCCGCTATTCTTGTATCCCATTGGTCAGAAAGAACCATGAAAGAATGGGGGTGTGACAAGAATCCTGTGATGCAGGCAGAATGGGCAGAGTCAAGATGACAGAAGTCCCTTTCCCAGGAAATTCTGTCCAATACAGTTGGGGACAAGAGGGTGACCTGCTTTAGCTGGATGGCTGCACAAATAGTTGTGTGTGTCTGTTTGTTGCCAGCTCCGGACCTTGAACTCAGGATCTGGCACAGTCCTTGAGATGCTTTTACTCATGGCCAGCCCTCAACCTCTTGAGCCAAAAGGCTATACTTCTGGCTTTGTTGGCACTGAAGTTGGACATGGGTCTCAAGGACTTTCTTGCCTAGGGTGACTTTGACCATGATCCTCCTATCACAACCTTGTAAGTATTAAGGAGGACTCCTGAACACCACTCGTGCCTCCCTAATCACTGGTCTTGCTGATGTTCTTGGACAGACCTGAGTGTTCCCTATACTCGGGTTGAAATGGTGGGAACTGGAGCCCACAGTTTGAATCCTGGTCCTGTCACCTCCAAATGGCAGGAAATCCTAAGAAACTCATTCCTATCCATATGAATACCAATGGAATGTTATATATGTCATGATTGAATGGGAAGTTCTTGAAAGATTCTAGGATAAAATTATACACAATTATTTGCTAGGACACTGATTGATTTTAACTAACACTTTATGAAGCATTTAAAGAATCACATTCATTAAATGGACACATAATGAAATACCTAAGAATTGGGTGCCACAGAGTAGAAAGGTGCCATTTTTTTTTGTCAGGAATGAGATTGGAACTCATGGTCTGGGTAATTCTGTTGCACTGTGTGGGAATGGGAAGCTCACCTCCTTGAAGTCAAGAAATTCAAGTCTGTTCCTTAGGCCTGAAATCGATCCCCAGCAATAGAAAGCATCCTATTCATGTACATTTTACATATATTATTTATATTTACATACATGTGTTGACTCCATATTGTGTTCAGTGTAGTTATTCGTTTTATTTTTAGTTTTATTCATGTGTTGACTTTTTTATTGACTATTATGGCACATGATACATTGATTACATAGGATATAGGTCTGCATATGTATTCCACTTACTACTGACACCCAGGACTTTCACAGAAAAGGAAAACATGTGTCACCATGAGTTCTTACTCCATGATTCATTGTTTGGGAGTGCTGGCATCTGAACTCACAGCCTACAAGGCCCAATTCATGAATGGGTGAATGTAAGCACACCATCCTTGGGCAAATTGAGCTGACAGGCTGTTCCCAGGATCTGAGATCGAGCCCCAGAGGTTGACAAAATAAGAACAGAGAGACATCCAGATAGTAGTATGCTAATAAATATACATCTTTATAGAGTGTCAGAGATGTCTACACATTATTCAGTTATATAGACTACATTCCTACCAATTCTTCAGTACTTATTATGCCTCCATGTAATTAATGTTATTGTTTTCATCCTTATAAACTATTAAGTAAATCAGGGTCCTGAAATTATTGCGTCCCTGTAAGAAATAGTATTCTTTTAATGTTTCATATTAAATAAAATCAGCCTACTGAAATTATGATATCTAATTTTATACGAGTAGCATTCATGATCAGCTCATTCAACTGTGACATTGATAACGTTCCATCGTTATTCCTATGGATGGGAACCAGTCTCTTAGGATCTCCCGCCATCTGGAAGTGGCATGACTGGGATTCCATCTCTAGACCTATGTTCCGGGACTATGGCTTCCCCAATAGGCCGCCAGACTTCAGCAGTGCAAGATGAAGTACCATTTGCAGCAATGTCATTCAGACCCAGATGGTCACGGTGCAAAGGAAGAAAATGTAAAAATGCAATCATGCCACTTGTTTTTTGGTAGGTCATAGGGCTTGAACTCTGGGCCTGGGCACTGTCCCTGTGTTCTTCAGCTCAAGTCGAGCACTCTACTGCTTGAGTCACAGCGCTACTTCCAGGTTTCTATTGGTTTATTGGAGATAAGATTCTCATGGACTTTCCTGCCTGGGATGGCTTTGAACAGTGATCCTCAGATCTCAGCCTGCTATGTAGCTTGGATTACAGTTGTGAGCCACCGGCGCCTGGCTCCTCCACTTTTTTTCAGTGCATATTTTTCCCCACGCAAGGCCTGGAGGTCTAGGATCGAAGTATCGGCTATGGCTCAAGTGGCTGCACCCCAGCCTAGGGTGATGGAAGCTGAGGCAGAGTTGCCATGACCTGAGTTCAAGACCTAGTTTCCCAAAAACAAAAACAAAACAAGAATAATTAGCTCCCTGGCTTGCAATTCATGCCATTTATTCTATCAGGCTTTGGATTTGATCTCAGGGTCTGGGTAACTCTGTAGCACTGTGGATGAAGAGGAACTTCACCATATTTGAAGAAAAGAACGTCGGGCCTGTTCCCTAGGCCTGAATTCAAGCTCCAGCCCTGGAAAACATACTATTTATATACATTGTAAAGATAGGATTTGTACTTACCTATAGATGTTCAGTCCATATACTTTTTGTTGTGGTTATTGGTTGTATTTTTGTTTTATTCAATTGTTTACAGTTTACTGAATGTGATGACACGCATTACATTTATTATATTGATGACATCCCATCACATAGTATCTAAATTTGTACAAGTGTTCCCCATCATGTTTGACACCCAGGACTCTCAGAGAAAAGGAAAACAGGTGTCACACTTGGTTTCTTATTCCACAATCCAATTTTTTGCAGTGCTGGAATCTGAACTCAGGGACTAGCAGAACCAATTCATGAATGAATGTGTCAACACGGCAACCTCTAGCCAAGGAAGCTGCCAGGAGTTCCCAGACCCTTAGATTGAGCCACAGGGGTAGACAAAATAACCATACATTGATAGGCAGGTGGCAGTATGCCAATAAATATATATTTGTATAGAATTCCAGAGACATCTACCTAGGATTCAATGACATCAACTACATTCCTACCAACTCTTAGGTATTTATTATGCCGCCATTGAAGGAATAGTATGGTTTTCATGCTTAATAAACCATTCATTAAGATCAATCAACATCCTAGGATCATTGCATCCCATTTTAGATTAGACCGATGCCTGCAGAAACTTATTCAATCATGAGATTCCAAACATTCCATCATTATTCCCGTGCATAGGAACTAGTCTCTTGGGACATGCCCCCATATGTAAGTGTCAGGACCAGGATTCAAAATCAGGGCCTATGATGACATATGGGCCTGTGGCTTCCGTGAAATCTGCTAGTCTTGCCCAATGCAAAGTGAAGTACTATTGTAGCCGTGTCATTCAGACCCAGGTTGGTCACCATGCAAAAGAAGAAAATGTAAAATATCCATCCCATGGCTAGTTTTCTGTGAGGGTTTTTTTGTTTTTCACCTGCAAGGCTTCAGGGCCTAGGATCACAGGATCGGCTATTCACCCATTGCATCCCACCCAGCCTAAAGTGATAGAAACTGAGGTAGAGTTGCCATGAACTGAATTCAAATTACTTGGTTGGCAAAAAATAATAAAATTAAATAAAAAAATAAATAATAAACCACCCTAGCTGAGAATTTGCACCATTTTTCTGCCGCAGCTGGGATTCCAACTCAGATATGGGTAACACTATAGCACTGTGGGTGAAGGGGAAGATCACCATCATTGAAGACTACAAGGTCAGGCCTGCTCCCAAGTTTGGCAAAAATCATATGCCCACCTGTTTTAAACATAGGATCTCTATTTACATACATGTGTTGAATGCATCATGATTTCAATATAGTTATTCTTTTTATTGTGTGTCTCAGTCAGGGATGCATTTTGTATTTTATTGTTTATGATGAGAGATATAATTGTGCTGGCAGGGATGAAACTTATTCACATGTCTATAGCATTGCTTAAGCCTTCTCCATCTTCGCTGAGACCCAGAACTTTCACAGGGCAGAAAAACAAGTGGACGGATTAGATTCTCACATCTGCATTCCTCTTTTGGCAGTGTTGGGGTTGGAACTTACAGCTTAGCAGACCCAATAGGAGAAAGGGTCAATGTGAGGATACCATGTTGTGGGCAAATAAAGAGCTAAGCTGTTCCCAGGACCTGAGATCCAGCCCCAGGAATGGGAGGGGGAGAGCACAATACTCATCCATTCATAAGCTGAAGGTAGTATGCATATTTGTATACAGTAGGAGAGATGGTGACCTGTGATGGAATCCAATATACCCCATGACTATCGATTCTTGGATCTTTCCCGATGCCTCCATTTCATGACTGTGATGATTATGGTCATGCTTCATCAACTCTTCACGAAAAATAATCGATACCTCATGAGTCTTGCCTATCATTTCCTACTTGCATCCTGAAGAAAGTACTCATTCAAAGATGAGATTGATTGAATTCCACGACCCTTCCAAGTGCTGGAAACGAGTATCTCAGGATCTCCCGCCATTCCCACAATGGAAGGGGACGACCAGGATTCGACCTTCAGGTCTCTGATATCCTGTCTCCCTGGGGCTTCTCCGAGAGCCAGCAGACCTTCAGCCACTCCAAGTCACCTTCACTCTGCAGGCTGCCGATTTCGAACCCAATATGGTCACCATGCTAAAGAAAAAATGAACATAAAAGTGCCAGGTGGAACTTCCCACCACTTTTTTCCCCTCGCGGTTTTTTTTTTTTTTCCTGCAGGTTCTGGGGTCCTAGGATCCGAGGATGGGTTGTAGGTCCAGAGGCTGCAGCCTAGGATGATCGGAACTGAGGCAGAGTTTCCACAACTTGAGTTCAAGCCCCGAGTCTGGTTAAAAAAATTACAAAGGAAGAATCCTAGCTCAGAATTCACTCCATTTTACTGCCAGAGCTGGGATTTGAACTCAGTTCTGGGTTGCCCTGTTGCACTGTGGGGGAAGGGGAAGCTCACCGTCCTTGAAGAATACAAGATCAGGCCTGGTCACAGGGCCTGAATTGAAGCCCCAGCACTGGCAAAAATCATATGCCCACCTACTTTACATATAGGATCTCTATTTACATACATGTGTGGAATGCATCATGCTTTCAGTGTAGTTATTCATTTTATTGTGTGTCTTAGTCAGAGATGGATTTTGTATTTTATTGAGTATGATGACAGATATAACTGTGTTGACATGGATGGCAACCTATTCCCATGTCTATAGAGTTGCCTATGCCTTCTCCATCCTATATGAGACCCAGCACTTTCATAGGAGAGGAAAACAGGTGGCTTCTCACATCAGGATTCATGTTTCGTTACTGTTAGGATTTGAACTCAGAACCTAGAAGGTCCAATTGGTAAAAGGGTCAAGGTGAAGACACTGGCCTGTGAGCAACTGAGGAGCTAGGCCATTCACAAGACCTGACATTGAGCATCAGGGAGGACCAGGATAAGCATAAATTCATAATTTAAACATAGGATATACATTGATATATATGTGTGGACAGCATCTTGTGTTCGGTGCACATCTCCTTAATTTGTGTCTAATTCATGGAGGTATTGTGTATTTTCCTGAGTGTGGTGACAGGTATAACTGTTCTGACATGGATGAGGACCTGTTCTCATGGTTATAGGGTTGTGTATGCATTCATTCTCCATCCTTTCTGAGACCCAGGATTTCCACACGAGAGGAAAACAGGTGCAACAACTGGTTTTTGACATCATGATGAAACTTTTAGTAAGGGCTGTCATTTGAACTCAGGTCTGTTTAACCCCATTGCACTGTGGGGAAAGGAGAATCTCAACATCCTTGAAGACTAGAATGTCTGGCCTGGTCTAAGGCCTGATTTGAAGCCCCAGCACTGGATAAAATAACAAGCCAACCTTTTTTTAAACATAGGGTCTCTACTTCTATATAGGTGTGGTATGCATCTTGCCTTCAATGTAATTGTTTTTTTTTTTTTGAGTCTTATTCACGGATGCATTGTGTATTTTATTGAGTATGGTAACAGGTATATCTGTGCTGCCCTGGATGGCAACCGATTCCCATGAGTATAGACTTGCTTATATAGTATTCTTCATGCTAGCTGAGACCCAGGACTTTCACAGCACAAGAAAACAGGTGCAACGATTGGCTTCTTACATAAGGATGAATCTTTTGGTAGGGCTGGGATTTGAAGTCAAGACATAGCAGGCCCAAGTGGTGGATGGGTCATGGTGACCACACCAGCCTGTGAGCCACTAAGCATCTAGGTTGTTCCCGGGACCTGAAATCAAGCCTGGGTGGGGGCCTTTATAGTCATAAATTCATAATTAAACCAGAGGATCTCTATTTTCACACATGGGTGGGCAGCATCTTGGGTTCAGTGTAGTCATTGTTTTTATGTGGTGTCTTATTCACAATGTATTGTGTATTTTCCTGAGTATAGGATGACAGATATATCTATGGTGACCTGCATGACAACCTATTCCCATGAGTATACAGTTGCCTATGCATTCTCCGTTCTAGCTGAGACCCAGACCTTGCACAGCACAGAAGAACAGGTGCAATGACTGGTTTCTCACATCACGGTAAATTTTTGGCAGTGCTGGGGTTCAAACTGGGGGCCTAGGAGGCCCAACTTCCCAATTGGCCCATGTGAACACACCAGCCTTTGAGCCACTATGGAGCTGGCCCCTTCCCAAGAACTGAGATCTAGCCCTAGGGAGGCCACAATAATCCTCAAGGCATCACTGAAACATGGGATGTCCATTCATATCCATGTGTGGACTCTTGTGCAATGAGTGTAGTGATCCTTTCTATTTTGTATGCTATTCATGGATGTATTGTGTATTTTCTCGAGTATATGATGACAGATATAACTGGGTTGACATGGATTACAACCTATTCTCAGGAGCATAGGGTGACCCATGCATTCTCCATCCTAGCTGAGACTAAGGCCTCCCACAGGAAAGGAAAATAGATGTAACCACTGGCTTCTGACATTAGGATGGATCTTTTGGCACTGCTAGGATCAGAACTCAGGGCCAAGCATTCCCAATAGGCGAATGGGTCCACATGAGCACAACAGCCTGTGAGCAACTAAGGAGCTAGGCTGGTCCTAGACCTGAGATCGAGCCCAGGGGCCAGGGTCCTGGAGAGCACAATAGTCATCCATTTATAAGCTCAAGATATTATGATAATAAGCACAAATTTCAACAGAGTAGGAGAGATGGCGACCTGTGATGAAATCCAATCTACCCTGTGACTACTGATTTTTGGATCTTCCCCTATGCTTCCATTTCATGACTGTGATGATTATGGTCATGCTTCATCAACTCTTCATGAAAAATAATCGATACTCCATGAGTCTTGCCTATCATTTCCTACTTGCATCCTGCAGGAACTACTCATTCAAGGATGAGATCAATAGCATTCCATGACTCTTACTGGGTCCTGAAACGCATGTCTCAGGATCTCCCGTCATTCCCTCAATGTAGGGGGGTGGACCGGGATTCAAAATTGGGACCTCAGTTTCCTGGTTGGCCTGGGGCTCTTCCGATATCCAGCAGGCCTTCAGCCATGCCAAGTCACTTTCAATCTTCAGGCCGCCAGGTTCAGACCCAGCAACGTCACCATGCAAAGGAAAATAAACCAAAAACATTAGATGGAACTCCCTGCTGCGTTTTTCCTCTCATGGTCATTTTGTTGTTGTTGTTGTTTTCCTGTAAGCCCTGGGGTCCTAGGATTCGAGGATGCTCGGTGGGTCCAGAGTCTGCAGCCTAGGATGATCGGAGGTGAGACAGAATTGTCTCTACTTGAGTTAAAGCCCTGGGTATGGAAAAAAATTAAAAAATTATGAATGTAGCACCCTAGTTCAGAATTTGTGCCATTTTACTGCCAGAGCTGGGATTTGAATTCAGCTCAGGTCAACTGTGTTGCACTGTGGGGGAAGGGGCAGTTCACCATCCAAGAAGACTACAAGGTCAGGCCTGGTCCCAGGGCCGGAATTGAAGCCCCAACACTGGCAAAAATCATATGCCCACCAATTTTACACATAGGATTTCTGTTTACGTACATGTGTGGAATGTATCATGCTTTCAGTGTGTGTCTTAGTCAGGGATGCATTTTGCATGTTATTGAGTATGATGACAGATATAAATATGCTGACATGAATGGTAACAATTCCCATGTCCATGGAGTTGCCTATGCCTTCTTCATTCTAGCTGAGACCCAGGACATTCACAGGACAGGAAAGCAGATGGATTGATGGGCTTCTCACATCAGGATTCATGTTACGGTACGGCTAGGATTGAACTCAGAACCTAGCATGTCAATTTGTGAAAGGGTCAATGAGAGGTCACAGCCTGTGAGCAACTGAGGAGCTAGGCTGTTCCAAGGACCTGATATCTAGCCCCAGGTAGGGACAGGATAGAAATAGATTCATCCTTTAAATATAGGATCTATATTGACATTCATGTGTGGACACTATCTTGCATTCAGTGCTCTCCTTCTCCTTATTTTGTGTCTAATTCATGGAGGTATTGTGTATTTTACTAAGTATGGTGACAGGTGTAACTGTGGTGACATGGATGATGACCTGTTCCCATTGTTATAGGGTTGTGTATGCATTCATTCTCCATCCTATCTGAGACCCAGGATTTGCACACGAGAGGAAAACAGGTGCAACAACTGGTTTCTGACATCAGGATGAAACTTTTGTAAGGGCTGTCATTTGAACTCACGTCTGTTTAACCCCATTGCACTGTGGGGGAAGGGGAAGCTCAACATCCTTGAAGACTAGAATGTCTGGCCTGGTCTAAGGCCTGATTTGAAGCCCCAGCACTGAACAAAATAACAAGCCCACCTATTTTAAACATAAGATCTCTGTTTACATACAGTTGTGGTATCCATTTTCCATTAAATGTAGTTATTTTTTATTTTGAGTCTTATTCATGGATGTATTTTTTGTCAGTAAAGAAGCAAATTTATTGAGAAGGTTCCTACACTGACCGGCCAGGGCCGCAGCACAGACTCGGAAGCTGATACTGCGACTTTGTGTATTTTATTGAGTATGGTGACAGGTATATCTGTGCTGCCATGGATGACAACCTATTCCCATGGCTATAGAGTTGCCTATATAGCATTCTCCATCTTCGCTGAGGCTCAGGACTTCACAGGACAGGAAAACTAGTGGATTGATGGGCTTCTCACATAAGGATGAATCTTTTGGCAGTACTGGGATTTGAACTCAGGGCCTAGCAGGCAAAACTGGTGAATGGATCAAGATGAGCACACCAGCCTGTGAGCTCTAAGGTGCTAGGCCATTCCCATAACCTGAGATTCAGCCTTGGGGTGGGGCTGGTGCACCATATTCATCCATTCATAAGCTGGGACTTGTGTGCTAATAAATACCTAATTGTATAAGGAAAGAGATGTGGCAAGTTGTGTTAGAATCCTATCTACCATGTGAGTACTGATTCTTGGATCTTTCCCAATGCCTCAATTTCCTGAATGTAAGTATTGTCACACTTCATTAAGTCTTAATTAAAAATTATGGTTGTGCCAAAGGTCTTGCCTATCATTTCCTATGTGAATCATACATTAACTTCGCAACTCTTCCCTAGACTTGAATTCAAGCACCAGCCTGAAAGACGTAACATTTATAGACATTTTAAATATATGATTTATACTTACATCTACATATTCAGTCTATATGGTGTTTGTTGGAGTGATTCATTATATTTTATTATTGATTGGTTTAGCATTTATTTCTGGACTATCAGTGCACCTATATCATTTATTATATTTATTCCAATCTATTCCATAGCATGTAGCTTTGCAGATATATGATGTACATCATACCTGACACCTAGTACTCGCACAGAAAAAGAAAACAGGTGTCACACATGGAATCTTACACTAGGAAGAAATTTTTGGCAATGATGGGACCTAAACTAAGGGCCAATGAGGCACAATTCATGAATGGGTGAGTGTTATCACGGAGCCATTAGCCCATTCAACTGCCAAGTGGATCCCAGTACCTGGGATCAAGCCCTAGGTTTGGCAAACATAGCAATAACTTTCTATGCAGATGATGGTATACAAATAAATTTAGATATTTAGATACTGTCAGAAATGTCTATCTGGTATTCAATGACATATACTACATTCCTATGGAGTCTCAGCTCTTTAGTGAGGACTCCATTTAATCAATAGTGTTCTTTTAATGCATAATAAACTATGAATTAAAGTCAACATGTGTCCTGTGATTATTGGGTCTAATTTTATGCTAAACTGATTGATGAACTACTCATCCAACCATGACATAGATCACATTCCTCTGGTGTTCCTAGGGACAGGCAATAATTTCGTAGGCTCTCCAGCCCTTTGTAAGAGGCATAACCGGGATTCAAACTCAGGGCCTAAGTGTCCAGGTTGGCCTATGGTTTTGATGTCAGCCCTCCAACCTTCAGCAATGCCAGGTGATCTACAGGTTGCAGCCTTGCCATTTGGGTTGGGGATGGTCAACCCGAAAGGAAGGGAAACCCGAGAAACCACTAACCATCCGCAGTTCACAGCTTTTTTTGATGCCATTTTCATTTTGTTTTCCTGTCATCCCCTGAGGCTTAGGATCCCAGGATGGACTGTGGGTCCAGAGGCTGCACCATTCCAGCCTATGGTGATGTTAGCTGAGGCAGAGTTGCCACGACCTGAGTTCAAGCCATGTGATTGGCAAAAAAAGATAAATAAATAAATAAGAAAAACCTAAAAATCTTAAAAGGACTAATGAAGCTCCCTGGATTGGAATGTGTGCCCTTTATTTCTGCCAGGCCTGGGGTTTGAACTCGGAGTCTGAGTAACTCTGGTGCACTGTGGAGAAAGGGGAAGTTCACAGTCCTGGAAGGTAAGAAATTCAGGACAGTTCCTACATAAAGAAGGACGAGAAGAACAGGAACTGGTTATATAAAATGCTCCCTACCGGAGAACAAGGTAAATATATTAAGAGTAGATGAGGCACAGCTCTTAACAGTAGGTGTATAACATAGCAGGAATTATTAGATATTTCACAGTCTCAACTTTCAATATGAATGGACTGAAAGTTCCAATTAGAAAACATAGATTAGATAGTAGTATCAAAAAACAAGACACGTCCATCCAGTGTCCACAAGAGATACATGTTATTGACAAAACAAACATACTCAAACTGAAAGGCTGGAAGGAAAAATTTCAAGCAAATGGACAACATAAACAGGCCACAGTAGAATTACTAACATAAGATAAAATAGAATTCAAATTAAAATTAGTAGGAAGAGACATTACATTTTGATAAAGGCAACATCAATTAGGAGGATATAACCTGTCTAAATATCAATGCCATGAATCCTGGACCATGCCACATCATCAACCAAATATTACATAACCTAAAAACACATCTCAACCCATTGTCATCCATGGATTGGTTAAACTGGAAAAACTCAACCAAGAAACTGAAGACCTAAATAACTACATTGACCACCTAGCCCTAATAGACATCTACAGAATATACATTCAGTATCAGTTTATACATTCTTCACAGCAGGTCATGGAAGCTTCTCCAAAATAGAACCTATCCTATGTCACACAGAAATTCTGTCCAAGTTGAAAGAAAAATTAACTGAATTCTCATATCTTGTCAGACCACAACAGAATAAAACTTGAATTGAACAGCTAAAGCAAAAAAAAAGTCAAACCCATGAAAAGTGAACAACACATTGCTGTATGACCAGTGGGGCACTGAAGAGATTAGAATGGAAATCTGAAAGTTTCTGGAATTTAACAAAAATGAACACACAAAATACCAGCTCCCCTAGGACATATTAAATGCAGTACTTAGAGGAAAATGTAAAACTTTGAATGCCTACATCAAGCAATTGGGGAAATCTCAAATCAGTATCTTAGTTATGTACCTCAAGCTCCTTGAGAAGAGGAACAAGTCCAAAACCAAGTAGACAGAAATAAATGAAAAAATTAAATCAGAAATAACTAAAGACAAAGACCAACAAAACAGAGCTGGTTCTTTCAATAAATTAACAGACTTGACAGACCCTTACCAAAGCTGACTAAAAAGAGACCTTATGTAGATAGAAAGATAAATAGAAAGCATACAGATTGGGAGAAGAACTTTAGTTGCTCTGCAACACACAATGGCCTCATATCTCAAATATTCTTAGAGACTCAAAAGTTCACGCTGCCCCCAAAAAACAAATCCTCAAAGAAACTACAACCCTTATAATATAAGTGGGCTTAAGATTTAAAGAGATACCTCTCTGAAGAAGAAATATGAATTACCAATAGACACATGAAGAAATATGCAACATTTCAGTCCATAAAAGAAATGCAAATCAAAGCAACATTGAGATTCCACCTCACCCCAGTTAGAATTACCATTATGAAGAAAACTAATAATAACAGATACTGGGCTGGTGGGGAATGTGGCCAAAATGGACCATTACTGCACTATTGGTGGAAATGTAAACTTGTTCAAATACATTGTAAAGAAATATAGAGGTTCGTCAATAGAGCTCCCCTACGACCCAGCAATGATGGATCAAGAAAATGTCATAGATATTCGCAACAAAACTCTGTGCTTCCATCAGAATGAATGATATTGCCCCATTTGTAAGGAAATGGAATCATTTGGAAACATACAAGTCAAATAATCCAGACACAAAAAATCATAGGCTACATGTTTTCACTCATTTGGAAATGAGCTCCAAGAAATGGATAAAAGATGATTGTATAGTGAACTGTTTTTAGCTATTTCTAAGTATTTTTTTACCCTTTGGTTTATTCCCTTGAGTCACTGATTTTGATTTCTTTACCCTTTGTTTTACACATGTTAATCTGATTTGGGGAAGGGAAGGGAAATCACAGAAATCGTGGGGCAAAGATTAACCAAAGCAACGATGATATTCACTAGACACTATGTTAGAAATGAACTTTACAACTTTGTGGGAGTGGGGTGTCAGGGTTGGGGGAAGCAGGAAAATATGGGGAAGGGGTAACACTGTTAAAAATGCAGTAATTACTTATGTAACTGTAACCCACCCTTCTGTATCTCACCTTCATAAAAAATACCCAAAACAATAAAAGAACTCATCCAAATAGAGAAAATTAGAGACGAAAATGAGACAAAACAACAGATATAAGCAAAATTGAGAAGGTTATAAGAGAGAACATTGAAAACCTTATGCCAATCACCTGAAGAATCCTGGAAAAATTGATGCTTTTCTATACTCAATCTGAACCAAGAAGTGACACATAAGAAGAAATGAAAATGAAATGTCAATAAATCACTTCCCATTCCAGAAAAATCTAGGACTCAATGAATTTATCATGAAATTAAGGCCTGCAAAGAACTTACAACACTCAGATCTATCTCTTCAATGGAATAGAAAGGGAAATGAAATTATCAAACACATTCTATGAAGCTAGAATTAGACTCTTCCCCAAATAACATAGGGACTCACCAAAGAAGGAGAACTATGAACCGAACTGTTTGACAAGCAATGATGAAGAACTTCTCAATAATATTCTCACCAACCAATTTCAGCAGCTAACAAAAAAGTCATATTTTATAATCAAATAAAATTCATCCTAGGATACATTAGGATTCAATATTCTTGTCAATAAACATCATACAAACCATCAGCAGAAGAAGGGACAAGAAACACATGATTGTCTATAGGGATGTAGAAATAGCTTTGAACAAGCTCCAATACCACTTTATGATTAAAAGGACTTAGAAGCTAGGAATACATGGAACATTCCTCAATATAATACAGAGCATGTATATGACAGAGATAATTAGCATTTACCTATCGGTGGAAGCATGAAGACATTAAAATCAGGAATGACAAAAGGATGTCCATTCTCTCTACTACACTTCAATATGGTAGTGGACTTTCTAGCAAGAGCAATATGCAAGAGAAAAACATAAATGGGATGCAAATAGGAAAGAAGTAAAATTATCCCTTTTTACAGATGAAATGATTCTGCATTTAAAGGACCCTATAGCTTCCTCCCTCAAGTAGTAAAGGTGATGCTAAATTTCAGCAATGTAGCAGGGTATAAAACACACAAGAATCAGTAGTTTTTCTGTGTTACCAACAATGGAAAGATCTGTGCTGAAATCTAAAAAACAACCTCATATGTATAAGCCTCAAAATTAAATCAAATCTAAACAAAACAACAACAACAACAACAAAACTAGAAAGTAATTATTTTAACTAAAAATGTGAAAGACCTCTTCTCTGAAAAGTTTAAAAATATAAAAAGGGGAATTGAAGGAGTTTCAAACAAATGTAAAAGCTTTTAATGTTTCTGGTTGGCAGAATTAACATGATGAAACCGCAATACTGCCCCCAAGCAATTGACAATGCAATACTCATCAAAATCCCAACAATATTATTCAATGTAGTAGAGAAAGCAATCCAAATTTAATATGGAATTACAAAATTACAGACGAAACAGAAGGCTTTCAAGTGAACTCATGGGCCTTTAGTCATCTTACACACACACACACACACACACACACACACACACACACACACACACACACACACACACACAATGAAATTCTATTCACCCATCAGAAAGGATGACTTTTCACCAGTCTTTAGGAAAATGAAATGCTTGGGAAAATTATACTAAGAGCATAGAGAACGAAATGCAGACTCAGATCAATATAGGTTTCATTTATGATAGCTAGAAGATACCCACAAATCTACAATTAAACAAGACAGATTCTAACTAGTCCCAGTTGGAATGGCCATTATCAAGAAAACAAACAATAGCAAATGCTGGCATGGATGTAGCCAATTGGGAACTCTATTACACTGTTAAAGGGAAATTAAATTTGCTCAACCACTGTGGAATACAGTACGGAGTTTTCTAAAAAGACTAAATATAGATTTCTCTTAAGACCCAGTAATTCCTTCATGGGCAGTAATCCAATAAATAACAAACAAGCTCACATGAAAGCTACTAGCATAACCATGTTCAGGGCCGAGGCCCAGAGTTCAAGGAATGGTAAAAAGTTACCACTGCTGGGTTTGTTTCCACAAATACGAAGCTTTTGACAAGATACCAAATCATTCTACTTGCAGTAGCTAGGATAGGAATTAAATGTAGTGGGTTATAAAATGGCTTCTTTGTTGAATGTTAGGAAAAGATGTAGGTAGTCCAAGAAAAGGGAGGTTTTTTGTTGTTGGTCAAGGGGCTTGAAGTCTGGGCTTGGGCACTGTCCCTGAGCTCTTCAACTCAAGGTGAGTGCTCTACCTCTTGAGCCACAGTGCCACTTCTGATTTTCTGATTGTTATATGGAGACACAAGTCTCAGGGACTTTCCTGCCCAGGCTGTCTTTAGACCGCAGTTCTCAAATCTCAGCTTCCTGAGTAGCTAGGATTACAGCTTTGATCCACTGGCACCAGGCTGAAAATGGGGTATTTTTAGAAAAGAAAATCCACCTCTTCACCTTTGTCTAAACCTCAGATATCACTATTAGGATACTTCAACCTCAACTCATTTCATCAGACATTTGTAAATTTTCTCTTTTCCTTCATGTAGGATTACTGCAGTCAATATGAACTCAGCTGTGGGACTAGATCAATTGTATGTTAAATTGCTAGCACCTACATCAAGAACTATTACACAAAACAAATGAATCCCTCATTTGGAATAATTTTTTTCTCTTTTTATTACAAATCTTTGCTTGATTACTTCCTAATGTGATATTGGACCTCCTAACAAATTGATGATATTTTCTTTCTCTTCAGCAGTTGTCCTTCTTCCACATGTAGTCAAATATTTAAGATTTCAAAGATTTCCATTGATAATTCACTAAGCTGACATCTAAGAAATTGTGCATTTCTGGAATTTGGCCTGCTGTCTTGTTTTTTCATACACAAGCTTTATAAGATTTATTAGTTCTAGAAGAAATTCTACTTTCCAATCTTCATATGACCATTTTCAGTCTCTCTCATCAGTCTTTATGACCCTCTCTATGGAGTCTCATTGCAGTCTGCCTCATAAAAAATTTTATTAGTTATTAGCTAAATGACTCTCAGCTTCTATTTCTTGCCTGACTTCATGTCATCTGTGATAGCAGCCCTGACTAGCTGTGCTTACTGGAGTTTTTTGTTTGTTTTCTTTATTTGTTTTCTTTTAGAGGTCTAGGATTACTATTCAAAGTATTAGCTTCTTTGGGCCCCAGTGATCCCTTGACCTATATTCAATGGGTTTTTCTCCTAAAGATACAAAGAACAGCTGACTGAATTCCTGTTTTAATTTTCTCAAAACGAGGGAATCTGGCATACTTGCAAAGCCATAAATACTTCTATATAACCACATACAGAAATGGTCTATCAAATTGGCTTTTCAGGGTTGACTGTGAAAAATGTTCATTTCCAAGTCTCCACCATAAAACTGATCACATCCCTTGGAGCAGACTTTTGGAAGGAAGGTTCCCCTTCCTTCCTTATCTTATGATAGATCAAACCATAATATTCTACAGTTGTGGTCAGCCTGGAGCACATTTCCCCAAGAATATTCTGTTGTGTAAAAGAGGACCAACTATCAAAATAAAGGTGAAAATAATTGTCTACTACATAATGATTTATCTTGCTTATATCCATTGTTATTTTCATTACTTCCAACACATGGATAATTTATATTGGGATTAGACAACTGGCAAAGGATCAATGAAATAAACATTCAGTTTACTTTCATATATCCAATATAATATACTTAACCCATTATGGAAAATTAAATTCAATTGTAGAAACAATGTTAGAAATATAAAGTAAGCCTCAATACGTGTAATCTGGCACACATACACCATCTACTCAGAAATTCAGTCTCTTTGTAAATATTTATTTGGTACAGAATAATAGAAATTTAACTAATGAATATGACTTTTATGTGTCATCTGAAATACTCCTCTTGTACATAATTGTATGTAATTTTATAGATGTCACCTACACAGGAATTTAACATGCATGTAGAAATCAAATTTCCATAATTTAAACTAGATGAGAGGAATCATACCCTCATGTACTGTGTGGTGTAAATTTTCCCATAGTGCTGAACCTTTCCACCTGATACCGAGTCATGTGCAATAACTTATTATTTGATGTTAAGATGAGTGCTAAGTGTAGAATGCACTTTGAATTATTACAATAATTCCCAGAATTAAAGCAGTAATGATACATTATTTGTTTATATTCTAATGTTTGTCAATTTCACTATGCATGAAATATATTATTGAAACTAGTTTCACTTTCTTCTTTTTTGTAGCAGCTAAAAGTAAAATTATATATTAAATATACATTAAGAAATCAATAATAAGTAATCTATTATTAAAATGAGATAGTACTAAACTGTGATTTTAACCATAGTTCTAACAAATTGTGATGTAAACAACATTTAATAAAATTATGGGTAATATTTTTAAACTTACCAGCTTGTTATTGGTTTCCTAATTGTGTCATTTGTTATTTTTGGTCCAAGTTTTGTCTTAATTGTTTAGTTTTCTATTTTATCTCTATTGGTTTGCTGATTGTGTATTTTGTTTTCCCTTTTTAATGACTGATATGAGGCTGAAAATCTGTATGCTAGTTTATTACTTGCTATGTTAAATTAAAATTACTGCTCTCCACAGCTGTTCTAATCTTTGTATAGTACAGTATTTTCCCCAGTACCATATCCTATATTTTAATGAAATTTTAGTGTCAATTTAGTGTACAGAAGGGTTATAGTTACATAAATAAGGTAATGGGTTCATTTCTTTTCTAACTTGTTACCCCTTCACCCATTTTTCTCCTTCTTCCCTCCAAACGGCCCCTCCAAGTTTACTTCCAACATGTTGTCTTGTGTATTTCACTGTTGCATAGGTTACTCCTTTGTCCTTTGTCTCACCATTTTTCCCTTTTCCTTCCCTAGTTCAGATAAACATATTTACAATACCCAGGGTATAAAAATCCAATACAGTGGCTACAGGGTATAAACCATAGTTGGGGAAAACACAAAAGGATGAAAAAGAATCACATAGTATATTAAGAACAATAAAAACAAAGAACATATCTTGGAATTCATTTCACTTAGAATCACCTTATATGGTCAAATGTATATAGTTATAGAGCTATTCTGCTCATCTACTAAATTTATTCTTTATATACACAATAATGCTCCCCTATTACCCACTAATCCCATTTTTAACCAGGTGACCACAAACAAGGCCACACTAAAGCTACCAGAACAATTATGTTTATCACAGTATTATTTACTATAGGTAAGATATGGAATCAACCCAGATGCCCCTCAGTAGATAAATGGATCAAGAAAATGAGATGCACACACGCACACATGGAATACTATGCTTTCATCAGAAAACTGATACCACCTCATTTGCAATGAAATGGAAGTTCTTGGGAAAAATCATATTAAGTGAAATAAGCGAGACTTAACGAAACATAAGTCCCATGGTTTTCCATATTTGTATTAATTAGTTAACATCAAGGATAATCTCATGTATTTTAATTTGACATTTTATTCTATGTTGAGCATCCAACATTATTGCTATATTGTTTGTTATTATTTCTGCAAATAGGCAGATATATTTTTAAAAATGTTCTTCTTATCCTTTACTGAAGAAAGAACATCTAAAAGAGCAAACCCTACTAGGAAGAACAACTCCTACTTACTTAGCTTCATTCCTATGTAAAACTAGTGTTGTCCCCTATATCCTCATGTCATACTTTACAACTGTATTATTCATCATCATGTATATCTACTATCTTCTACATTGTGAACTAAATGCCTCAGAAATTCCACTTTGCTTCACTTAAAAAAATTCTCCCTTAATGTTTGAGGTTGGTTTGTGTGTGTGTGTGTGTGTGTGTGTGTGTGTGTGTGTGTACAAAAATCAGAAGACAACATTTTTCCTCATATAGAATAGATCTTTGAGGTCATTATAAGTTTTGGCTAATGGGAGAAGTCTCTTGCTATTTTAAGGATGAAACAGAAAAATATATTTGTGCATGCACACAGTTGCTTTATTAATCTGTAGTTGAACACTGAACTTCGATTTATATCTTGGCTGTTTTTGTGAATAATGTGAATAACAATGAAGTACAGATATGTTTATGAGTTACCCAGAGAGAAATAATCACATGATTGGTGGGTCAGATGATATTTCAACTTTTCTTTAGAAAACGGCATACTACTTTCTACAAGGAGAATTCTAACCTGTATTTTGACCACAAGTGTAGAAAATTTCCTTTTCTCCACACTCTCACCAGACAACATTATTATATTTTGAGTTTTTTAAAGGGAAGGTTTTTACTGTGTGCAATAGCTAAGACTGGACTTAGACTCAAATCCTTTTACTCCAAACTCCTAAATGCTTGTAATTACAAGCCTTTACCACCACATCTGGTTCCTTCGTTTTTGTTTTTTTTTTTTGATAAGAGTTATAATAGTTATGAAGTTGTATCATCATAATTTTAAATTGCATTTCTCTAATGACTTCTGTTCACAAAGCATTAAGCCAGCATAGAAGTTTTATTAAACACAACTTTGTAAATCGACTTGCGATATTCAGGGCTTTTTGGAAAACATGTCTATTCAGAACTTTTGTCCATTTTTAATCAAGTTTCTTGTTAATCTCATCTTTAATCTCTCTATACAAAGTCAATAATTAATTCAAGGTAGTAGAAAGGAAAAAAATTAAATTCCTAACATTTTTCAATTTCAATAACATGATACTGCTTAAATTATTTTCTGTTTATGCTTGAGACTTTATAAATCAATTTAGGTAGACCTTTTACAAGGCTATATGTGTTTTATTTATTTTACGTTGATTGTTCTCTCTAAACCTGTGTGAATAATTTCCTTTGGTTTCCTTCTATCTCATGTAGTTCAGATTTCAAAATGAAGAATAAATGGAAAAAAGCAAACAAAAATACAGTTCCTCTCATCTTATGATGCCTCTACAAGAACGAGGAAAGAGTTCATCTTTATAAGGACATATGATAGAATATCAAAAAGACACTTCATTCTTCTTGGTCTTCCTTATCTTTACGATGTAACTTAAATGATGTAAAACACAATATACTGTTCAGATACTTTTATGTTTTATCAGTTTTGCACATCTTCATATGGTCTTCAGCTCAGTCTACAACATTCCTTGATGATTCTCTCCCTGATATTTTTACACTACCAAAATATAAGATAACCAGTTTGATTTACAGCATGAGAATTTATCCACCTGTCTTCCTTGGAAGCAGAGTATGGTCAATAGATAACATTACTTCTGGTTGCTCACTGCATGTAATGGTTTCTCTAATATTTGTTGTATTCTATTTAGTATTTAAAAATCTCTTGGCTCAACTCAAAGCTCATTCATAGAAGTTTATTTTAAGTATTTCACGAGTTTATTGTTTCTAAATTCTTAAGATAACATTTGTTATAAAACTAATGTTATTACCATATTAGTGTTGAGAAAAATTGTAATTAAAGGCAGTAAGTGCATGGCCCAAAGACACACGGTGAGGAAGGAAATGAGTCAGTTTCCAAAGGTCTTTCAGCAATACAAAAAAGGTAGGTAAAATCTCTACACTTTCTTACTCTCTCAATTCAATAGTCATATTGTCCAAGAAATAATAGCATACAAAATATTGCCCATGGTGATTGTTTTCTGTCACATTTTGTCTTCAACACAGACTGTGTTGGTGACATTGGGTTATCATGCACAGAGCTGAGCCGATAAATTGAGGTCCAAATAGAGGCAAATTTCTTCTGTCTCACGGTTCCATTATCCTTTTTAAAAAGTACTGAAAATTTTAAATATTATCCATTACTGTCTTTTAAGAATCCAAAAAAGAAATAAATTCACCGATAATCACTCCTAAATGCTTTCAAAGTAGGAGATGATAAAACAGATCCCCATGAAGTAAATTTTCTTCATTTTTTAAAATTATTCTGAAAGCCTTGTATTGGTTGGTCACACCTGTAATCCTATCTACTCGGGATATTTACTCAGGAGCCTGAGATCTCTGGATAACAGTTGGAAGCCAATCAGGGCAAAAAAAATCATGAAATTATTTTTCAAATTTTTTAATGAGCTAGCAAAGAGCCAGCAATGGAGATGTAGCTCATAGTGTAGCTCAACAATCTAGAGAGGAAAGGCCTAGCAAGACCTTGAAACCCTGATTTCAAACTCTGAGAACGCCAACACACATGCATATGTGTGTGGGGGCATGCATGAGGTAACTCGTACATGCACATTTATTCATATTTGCTCCATTCTCTTACTGTCTCAATTCAATATTCATATTGAATATTGGGGTTATATTTACATGAGCAAGGTAATTCGTACATTACCTAATAAGCATTGTTATGTCCTCCTTTATATTTCCCCTACCATCCCTTCCCTCCCACATCCAGAATTATGCTCCCCTCCCCTTTTCTCCCCACCTAAATTTTAAAGTTTATTTTTCAACATAGTGTCTTGTGCATATCTCCTTGTTACAATGGGTCAAACTGTATCCTTATTTGAGCATTTTTCCCCTTCCCCTCCCCAAATTAGAGAAGCGTACATACAAGATATAGGGGAATCAACTTCAAATACAATGAAAACAGGGGTTATAGTGTGGAGGAGGAACATATAAAGAAACCAAAAAATCATATAGCACATTATAAGCACGTTAGAAACAATAGCAAGAAACAAACAAACAAACAAACAAACCACTTGTGTCCTTATCTTGGTGTTCATTTCCCTTAATCATCTTATCTCTTCGTATGCACATAGATTTTGACCTTTTCTGCTTATCCCAGACATATATTCATTATTGAAAATAAGGGAAACCATGGGACCTATGTTTCTTTGGACTTGGCTTACTTCACTTAATAAAGTTTTTTTTTCCAAGTCTTTCCATTTCCTAACAAAATGGGCGATGTCATTCTTACTGATGGAGGCATAGAATTCCATTGTGTATATATAACACATTTTCTTGATCCATTCATCTACTGAGGGGCATCTGGGTTGATTCCATATCTTAGCTATAGTGAATAATGCGGCAATAAACATAGTTGTGCTGGTAGTATTAGTATGTTGTTGTTTGTGATCATTTGGTTAAATCCCCAAAAATAGTATTGTTGGGTCATACAGGATCTTTATGTAGTCTTTTGAGGAACCTCCAGACTGCTTTCCCAAGTTGTTGAACAGTTTACACTCCCACCGACAATGCCGTACGATTCCAGGGTGGGCACATGTCCTCCAGCATCTGTTGTTGTAAAAATATGGATTGATCCAGGAATTTGCAAGTTATCCCAGTGCAGGGGCCATGATAATCTTCTCTGAATCATTCCAATGTTAGTGTATGTGATGCTGAATTGAGCGGGGAACATTTTTATATAAAAAGTGTAATTGATTTTATTAAACTAGACAATTCAACAAAAAGTAAGTTGAAAACAATTGTCATGAAATTTTAGAACCAAATATTTCTTACATAAACACACATATAAGTGTAAAGTCTAAATTGATATGTCAAAAACAAAATAATTCCAGATATTTGTTGTTCAAGAGATTTGTAGGAGGAGGAATTCAATTATTCTATTCAAGGCACCTGTCATAATGAACACTGCAGCAAGTGTTAAGGTTTGTTAAAATTTTTAATGTTTTAAATATGTTTAATGTTGGGAATTTGTTTATATATGCCAAAATTAGGACTGTTTCGCAGGTATAAACTTTTCTACAAAGTATTTAAGATTTATGGTATCAGATATATACTACTAAATATGTACATTTCAGAGTTTATAGAAACCTTATTAATGAGAAGTTGCAAAGTCTTTTTGTAAAGAAGCAGAGTGAAGAGTTAAGACTTTAACTACACAGTTTCTTTTAAAACTTTAGGGATTCCTAACAAATGATGATATAAGCCATAAACAAATGATGAGAAGAGCAATAAATGGTAATCTTAGTGGCTAATTTTAAAGACTACTCATATTCTATAAAACTCTTTTTGAACATCATAAACTTAGCCAGAGTTAAATTTACAGGAATATGAGAAAATAGTAAAATCTAATAGGCAGTATATTTCAAAGGCTGAAAACACTGGTAATTGGTTTGTTTTATTATGTTTTTAATTTTTAATATTTAATTATTGGTTTCATTTATTTGTAGCAATTTTTACTTGATGTAATATAGTACAACTTTTTGTAAGTAATCATTAGGAGGTCATCATTGAGAAGGTTACTGTGATGTACATACCAATTTTTATATGTGCATGTGAATTTACAAAGAGGAAAATTAAGAACAAAATATTTATTTAAAAATGAACAAATAGAATCTGAATCAGGAGTGTTGATAAATGTAAACACCTAAAATCTTAGCCCTAGGCTGACACAGCGGTATTGCTGAGTTGAGGTCACAAAAGTGAGAGATTGTGTTTTGTTTTGTTTTGTTGATTTTGTTGGTCATGGGGCCTGGGTTCTGTCCCTCAGCTCAAAGCTAGCCCTACCACTTGAGGCACAGCACCTCTTCCATCTTTTTCTGCTTATGTTGTGCTGAGGAACCAAATCCAGGACCTCATGCATGGAAGCCCAGCCCTCTAACACTGAGCCACCTTCCCCACACCTGAGAAACTGTGTTTTAAAAAAAATCATCTAAACAATATTTGCTTTCTGCTTTGGGTTTTATAATGAAAAATATGAATATCTTTTTATATTTTTGTGAATTGTCGTACTTCTAAATTTATACTAACATTCAGCCACTTTATCCTTTACAAAGTCATGAAATATCTCTGAGAATTTGCTTCTGTGAAGATTGTTTTTCCATTTATAATTTCTTCTGCGTCATTTTTATTTTTTATCAAAATAACATATGTCATGTTGATGGGTTATAATACATCAAATATGAATATTCTCATACTTCTCTTGTTTATGTGTTATGCACTTTAAGTATTATGATATTTTTCTCTCTCTTTCACTTTCTCTCATTTCCTTTTTTTTCATGCTCCATGTCTGCAACTTAGAATTTCTGCTGGTCTACTATTATCCTTATGGATCCACGGGTTTTGTGGCAACATGATAGTGACCATCAGTTACTTTTGCATTCTTTAAAAGTTATAAAAGTGACGTGATATTATTCTTTGCGATTCTAAATGGCAAAACACCAGATCTCACTTTTACTACTATTTATATAAATTTTATCTCATAGGAATCATTGGGATAAATAAGATACTTTTAACATGTAACCTAAAAGTACTTTTTTTTAACAGTCTTTTTCTTTTATTATCAGTTAGTAACTTCCTGTAATGAAAACAAAGCTATCCTATGGAAAGTAGACAGAAATTGTTCACAGGGATGAAAAACAAAGGAATGGGCGAAGTGAGTACAACGGATGCACATCATAGAGCACAGATCCTCAGAGCAATTTATCTTGTACACTTTGTGAGAATGAGAACTTGCTGGTAACTAGAGAGTAAATCACTGAACAACTGATATATGCACATATAGTTATATGTGTATATTTACTTATATATGCATATATGTGTGTATATGCTCTTATATATGTATACATGTACGTTACTATTCACACGCATACATATACACATGTATACATGCACACATGGAGAAAGACACCTAGGTACAGCCAACACAAGTTTCACTAGTTGTTGAATATGCCTTACACGGAATGCTTGGAACAATATATGTTGAAGATGTATTTGTCCCTAAGAGTTTTTTACCACTCCTCTTATTTCTTAAATCGGGTGGTTTTTGAGAGATTTGACTGGTAAAATGCAGTACAAGTGATAGCAAGTCACTCGGAAATCTCAGTAAGTATAAGTCATATGGTGTCTCCCTGCTCCTCACAGAATGCTTGCTCTTGTAGACACTCTCAACAACCAAAGCATCAGGAGAATACCCTGGTAAAGAATAGAGTTATAAGGCTTTAAATGGCATGCTTCCTTGAGATTCCTTGAGCTTACTTGATGCTTCCAACAGGCAGCATCAATTCCTAAGCAAAACAGTGAGTCCTCAGAAGACTGGATTCTACATATACATTTAAGCAGCCCACGTGAAAAGCCCTATGTGAGAAATGCTGACTGAGTTCTTGCTGATTTCCTGGTCAAGAAAATAAAGAAAAAAAGAAAGTATTTTTAATGTATTAAAGTTTGAAAATTATTTGTAACCAGTCAATAAATGTGTAGAATAAAATTATACGAACTGACAAAGAATGATGTTTCATTTATGTGTTCTTGGATTGGTGAGTGATTTTAGGTGTGTCTACACAAGTAGAATCAGCATAAATCAAGCCAGCATTACTTCAATTAAGATATAAGGAAAGAATACAGGTTGAGGCATTGTAACAATGAGATGTACAAGATACTCTATCAGCGTGGGGTGAGTGAATGGGGGAGTTAGAGAGGTGTGAAAGAAAGAGATGGTAGGGGAAAAACAAAGGAGGGGTAACAGTGCTCAATAAAAATGTGCTTATATCTTAGCTATGGTAAAAAATGCTGCAATAAATATAGTTGTACTGGTAGCTGTAGTGTGATCTTGTTTGCAATAACAAGTGTATGTCTGAGTCAAACAGAAAAGGTCAGAGAAGTTGATGATAGGGAAATGAACCCCAGGATAAGTATTTAAATGTTTTTTTTTTCTTTCACGGGATTTTTTCTAACATATTTATAAGATGATTCCTTTGTTGCTTTGTATGTCCCTCCCCTATGGTATAAACCCTGCTTTCATTTTACTTGATGTTGGTATAATTTGTGGAGGGGAAGGGAAAAAAAACAAATTGTTTAAATAAGGATACAGTTTGACCCAGTGCAACAATAAGATATACAAGTCTTTATGTCAAAAAACGAACTTTACAACTTTGGTCGGGGTGGAGGGAGGATCAGGTGGGGGTTGCAGGAGGGTGTGGGAAGGGATAGGAAGGGGAAACAAAGGAGGGGGCAACAATGCTTGAAAAAATGTACTCATTGTCTTGCTCATGTCATTGTAACTCCTCTATACAGTATTTTCACAATAAAAAGAAAGAAATGAACTCATTACCTTCCTTATGTAATTGTAACATTTCAGTACATTATATTTTATGTATACACACATATAGATAGATAGATAGATAGATAGATAGATAGATAGATAGATAGATAGATAGATAGATAGATAGATAGATAGATAGACAGATAGACAGATAGATAGATACAAGGAAAACTTCTGTACTTATAAGAAGTTTTATTTGTCACTCAATATCAGTAAGGTATTGGTTTTAGGACCAGAGGTATATTAAAACTTTGGATATTAAAATTCTCTACATGAACACAGTAAATTATTTACATAAGAATCTGCCCACAAGCTAGTGCAGTGTAATTGCTATGAATTTTTTTACTGCATTCTATGTTTGTAATGAAAAATAATAGTATATGCACTATCAACAGATTCAAATTTTTCAAATAAATTTTGTCTGAAGTTTGTAGGTGGAATTGGGACAGCAATTTTGAAAAGCACAAATTTCATCACCAAGACCGGTCTGCAAGTTATAACAAGGAGCTAATACAGCATCATTTAATAGTATGGCACTCCATACTATTATGAGACTTTTTTTTATTATAGTGAAAATCCTGTACAGAGGGGTTACAATTACATGGGCAAGATAATGAGTACATTTCTTATCAAGCATTGTAGCCTCTTTTGTTTTGCCTTCCCATCCCTTCCATCCTCCCTCCGCCCCCCTACCCAATCCTCCTGGCTACTCCCCACCCCCGCACCAAAGTTGTAAAGTTCATTTTTCTTTTTTTTCTTATTAAATAAATAATTATTTATTCAACATAATCAAATAAAGGTATAGGGTATTAAGTGAAATGAATGACAGCAGTGTTACAATGGATGGGAGAAGGGAAGATTTTTTTTTCAAAAAAGAAAGAACAAATGAAGTAAATACAAAATGGTTGCAAATATGACAGGTATTAACCCAACTATATCAATAACCACTTTAAATGTAAATTGTCCAAATATACAAATTAAAAGACAGAAACTAACATTAGTGAATATAAAGATATACACAGATTAGAAGTAAGGTGATGGATGTTAGCATAAACCTAAAGGAAGCTTAAAGTAACAACTCTTTTTTTTAATTTAATTTTATTTTATTTGTGAACATACTGTATAGAGGAGTTACAATTACGTAGCCAGGATAATGCGTACATTTCTTACCAAGCATTGCAGCCTCCTCCATTGTTTACCCTTCACATCCCTTCCCAACCTCCCCCCTCCCCCCAATCCCAATCCTTCTCCTTCCCCCCCTTTCCCTCCCTCCCCCGCACCGACTTTGTAAAGCTAGTTTTGGACATGACAACTTGTACTTCTCATTGTTGCAACAGGTCCACCTGTATCCTTAAACAACTGGTTTTTCCCCATCTCCTCCACAAGTTATACTGACATCAAATATAGTGAAAGCAGGGGTTATACAGTGGGGGAGGGATATACAAAGCAACAAAGAGATAATCTTATAAATGCGTTAGAAACACATGCATGAAAGAAAAAAACATTAAAATACACAACTAAGGGTTCATTTTCCTGACATCACATTATCTGACCTTTTCCGCTTGACTCACATATACTAGATATTACAAATAAGGGAAACCATGGGACCTATGTTTCTTTGGGCCTGGCTTACTTCACTTAATATAATTTTTTCCAAATTTTTCCATTTCCTAACAAATGGTGCAATGTCATTCTTTCTGATGGAAATATAGAATTCCATTGTGTATACATACCACATTTGCTTGATCCATTCATCTACTGAGGGGCATCTGGGTTGGTTCCATATCTTAGCTATGGTAAATTGTAAAGTTCATTTTTCGACATAATGACTTGTACATCTCATTGTTGCAATGGGTCCACCTATATCCCTATTTAAACGATTTGTTTTTCCCCTTCCCCTCCACAAATTATGCCGACATTAAATACAGTGAAAGCAGGGGCTATACTGTGGGGGAAGGATATCCAAAGCAACAAACAAATAATCTTATAAATGTGTTAGAAACAATTTTCAATATCTAGTATATGTCTGAGTCAAGCAGAAAAGGGCAGATAAGGTGATGTTAGGGAAATGAACCCTAAGATATTTATTCAAACCCAGGGACTTTTAAGAAATGCAGCTGCGAGTTTTCTCAAGGGGAGTTTTCAGAACACTTATTGAAGCACAATTCAGAACCTCAGTGATGTGTAGATGGTTTTCCCTCAACTTTCTGACATGCTCAGTCATTATTAATCAACATATAGCTCATCATGAATAATCCTCTAATATCGAAATGTTGATGTCTTGTTTATATACAGAAAACCTGGGAAGGCTAACTTTTTCCAATTAGGAGACATTCTGTATTCTATGACCCAGCAGAGAGAAAACTAGGTAAACATCCATTTAAAACCTTCTGAATAATTCTGATTCTGTCCACATCAGTTATTTATCCATATTTTTGCCTGAGTGAGATGATTTTAAAAGAATTTAGTCATTTAAAATTTAAATTGAAATATGAAATGAAATTAGTTCCAATGCATGACATTACGATATTTAGCAACAACTGAGAAACCTAAAGGTCTATAAGAATTTTTTTAATTGAATGAAGGGATGTTGGAATTTGGTACTCTCCAGTTTAAGCAATTTGCAAAAAGAATTGGCAAAATAAAATTTACATTTGCAGAAGACTTGACACTTATTAAAATTTGTATATTGAAAGGAACACAAGCCTCAAAAATATGTTAATGCTATCCTCTTATTTATCCTTAAAGGTTTATGCTTCTGTTATCTTAATAATAAAACTTCAAAAAATTTATTTTTACCTAGTTGTGCAAAGGGGTTTCACTTCATCATGTCAGTGTTGAATAAAGTGTATGTGCATTTCAATGTATAGTGCATCTGGATCATTGTCAAACTTTCCATTTTTCTTCCTTCCCTTACCCCAACCCCTCCTATCCCTTCAATTATCCTACTTATATTCTCACATATGTACATTGAGTGCTATATGTACATTGACTATATTAGTCCACCATTTCCCTCTCCATTATTCTGCCCTGCTCCTTTCAAGCCCAGATCACCTTTTAAGACTTGTTTTAACTTCATGGTATTTTGTTAAATATCTCTACCTTTGGCATTTGGCTATGGGCTTGCCACATCCACTGTTACATGTTAGACCTACATAAATGTGTATATTTCTCTCCACATTTCTTATGTCTGAATGGCCAAGATAAGTCTGCTTTACTATTCACCTTCTCTCCTAAATTTAGAATTTGACCTTCAGGGCCATCCAATAGTGCTCTTTTTTTCTCTACACTTTTAAGATGGAAGGGAAATAATTTCTATGCCCTTAGCATTATGGTTCCATCATGAATTTCCATCACATTACTTTAGCAGTCTACATTTAAAGTCATATTTTCTGCATTATATTCACACAGATTAAGTGAATATCAAGGGTAATTTACCTAGTATTGGATGACCTTCAATTTCTGATGATAGAAGCAGCAGTGAGTTTTAATTATGCAGATAACACTATTTATTGAGCCCTGTAGTCTTATAAATTTTTAATAAATTTAGAGTTACTTTTATTAATAATTTTAAAAGTTTTATTTCAGTATTTGAAATGCTGCTCCAATTATTTTAAAAGTTTCACAATAAGTTAGACTGAACTTTTCCCCCATTTTCCCCACTAGTTCAGATTGTCTCCTTTAGCTTTATTGTTTGAGAAGCCAAGGGAAGAGGATAAACAGAGAGATGATCATTACTCATGTATCTCCTTCCTTTTCTGTTTCTTCTATTCTTGCTCAGAGGAAGACTGGAGCAGAGTGATGCTTGACTTCATCATACGAGGAAGCATTCCTGGCATGTCAATTATTGTTTCGCAGAATCACTTAAACTGCTTACTCTTGCCTTCTCTGTAACAGTAACCTAACTGTGGCTACCTTGGTGCAGGAGGAAGCACACTAACAGGTTGTTACCTGTAAATTTTTATTTAATATCTCAGCTTACTACTACCACATATAGAAAGCTTTGTCTACATAAATGCAAAGGTACTGATTGCCCAACAATAACTTAGTGAGGAGTAGACAATACCACTCAGCTACCCCCTCCCTTCCACTCCCCTCCCCTCATTTCCCAGCCTTCCCTTCTTTCCTTGTGTCTCTCTCCTCCATATTCATCTCTATCTTCTCTCTTTTTCTTTTCCATTAGCAAGTGATGTGGTTCATCACATGACACATAAATAATTGAAAAATATTTCTTTCTCCTCTTTTGTGATTATTTATTCTTAAGAAGTGAGTTCTAGATCTCTCTGTTCTATTCTAGCTCTCTCTGCTACCTAGCTCTTTCACTGCTCTTTTCTAGCTCTCTCTGCTTTCTCTCTGCTCTCTCTGCCCTTTTCTGGCTCTTTCCTCTCTCTTTCCCAACTGTCTGTCATTCCCAGGCCTTTCCCAGCCACGTGGAGTTCTAATCTTGCCTCTTGCCAGCAGGTCTACTGAATAAAAAAAGGTGAGTTCTAGCAGAGCACCAGTGGCTTACACCTAGATACTGGGTAGGCTCAAATTTGACAATTGCAATTCAAAGTTATTCCAAGTAGACAAACCTAAGAGATTCTTTTCTCCAATTGTGGTAAAAGGAAAAAGTGAAGTTGTGGCCCAGGTGGTATGGAGCAAACATTGAGAATTAAAGCCCAGATAGAACTCAAGGCCAGGAGTTCAAAGCCCAGTATCAGCACAATATTAAAAAAATGAATCCTTTGTCCTTGAAAAGGGATATTTCTCCAAAAATTCATACCCAGGACAATTTTCAAGGTCCAAATCTATTTGAAAGTCTCTTTCACATATTAAACTGATTCAACTGCTTGATTCACATTACGGAAAATAGGAGTCACATTTCACATTATAAAGTATGCCCAGTGCTGAACAATTCTTACAATTTTTAATATAAAGGAAGCATGAGAGTGGAATTCACATCACTTGGTTGAGTTAGGTTTGAGTCACTGACATACTTTTGCAAGTAAATTACGGACTGTTTACTTGTAAGGAAGTCTATATAAATGGTTTTCTAGGAGAAAGAATGAGCTAGCTGCTGTCCAAGTTTGAATCAGAGTAAGTTTATTCCTATGATATGGTAAAGAAAAGCTCATCTCATAGAACACTATGCAGACAGTAATTTCAAAAGGATTAAAAATCCATGTCTATGTTTTGAACAGCCAAGTTTTCACAAACAAAAAACAGTTTTCTGTGTCAAGAAAATATGTTAGAGCAAAAGGAACTATGTTAAATATAGTTAATGGCTGAGTGACATGTATAATAACAACCGAACTATACAATTTTCATCATGTCCTTAACAAGAATCTCCAAGATAGGTCTTGCTAAATCTATCATTGAGGACTGGGTTTATGCAATTGTCAGTTTTGTTTAGGGTCCAATATCTTCTACAGTCACTAGGGTTGCAAACCGCTCACATCACATGCAGTGTCTAGAGAAAGGTGCAGTCTTGTAGGCACCTACGGTATTTTTGTCCCACTGTGAATATTGATCGTTTTTCTTCTTGTAATTATACACGTCAGTGTGAATCCTTTCATGTAAGAAAATGATTTACATGTTTTATAGAAATAGGTTGACTTTAGACCAATGAGTTATTCTATGCTGCATTTTGTTTACTTTATATCCAGAAAAGCTAACTTCTTACCTTATGATTTTCCTTAGAATTTATACACAGGTTTAAGCTCTGATGGGTGACAGATAAAGATATAAACATTTATTAACAGTGGCTAAATTTAGGCTGAGGAATCTAGGTACAACTATACTCGTGCAGATAGGCCTCATAAATCATGAGACCATGATATCCAAATGTTATCCTATGCTTCCTGAAATCATGCTTATGAGATTTTGTGTATTATAAACAGTGGTTATTCGCATGTTTTATAAACTACATCATTTCATGGATTAGGAATTGAAGTGAGATATTATACTCTGAACAAAATTTAAGGAGGCATCCAAAATTTGTTATCAATATATACATCATTTAACACAATGTTTTAAAAATGCAAGAATAAGGAATTAATTTATGAAAACAATAAACATTTACAATAAATACGGAATCAGTATGACTTATTTTTCTTTTATACCAGTTGCAATATGGCTTGCATGATGACTTTTATGGTTATATGTTTAGTTAGATCTTGATATTTAGTTGGAGAACTTATGTTCTTTGATTTATTCATTTGTCAGATCAAAGGAAATGAATTCCATGCCAGAGTCAGCATCCATAATACAGTTGTATTCTACTACTTTGCCAAAATTTCAAATCACCTCGAGTACCTTGGGTCTTTTTTGGATCTAAATAAATAGGTATGCAATTTTGTCAGTACTAGATTTTGACCACCCTTTATTTAAATAATATTTTCCAGAAACTTCTTCTATTCTCTTTTTTCCTGAGATTTTTAAATCCATTTATAAAATGTGCTGATGTTTTCCTTTAGATAACCCACATTCAGTGTACTATAAGCAGTCTAATTTAGAGTACTTTTAAATTATGTACACTCATGTGCACTTCTCAGATTCTATTCCTTGCATATTTTGTTGTTGTTAAGTCTGTAGTATTTAGTTCTCATTATGAGTATTTTGGACGTACTAAATGCATTTCTGAATTTTTAAGTATGTCATGACCTTTTTGATTTGATACTGTAACATTTTTAATTTAAATATATGCAGATCTTACTTCATATACAGTTACATTCGTTTGAAACAATTTGATCCATTCAAGATATTTGCTGCATTAGGTGTATACAGATAAATTTAATTACAAATTAACACAACCTTATTTTTGAGAGACAGTTATCCTTATAGCTCTACTCAAATTACCATGTATTTGAAAGTTTTGTAGTTTAAAAAATAAACTGGGCACAATATATTTTTGGTGTTGGGCAAGTTTCTATTTGTTGGTTGTTTTTCCAGCTGTGATGACTTCAATATATGTGTGCATTTTATTTCAATTGTTTTTTGTCTATATTTTGTTTCATATAACAGAAAATGCAGAAAGAATCAGTGATTTAGGATTTTTCCAAATTGAATTCGAAGAGAGAAGCTTGAAGTTTTGTGGCAACTGGGAACAGGGAGGTCTTCTTAGTGGAGGGGTTAGCAGAATAACAGAGACGTCGTTTGACGTGATTTGAAGTCTGCTACTTCTTGCCTCAATATTTCCAATGGCATTACTTCAAATTCTTTAGTGGAAAGAAAATAATTTAGTCTGTATGAACTCAGAATTTTTGGTTTAATTGAGACACATTATATATTCATATTTGATTTTAACTCTAAAATATTTTTTCCTTAGTTTAAAACCGCAGGTGTGAATTAATAATGTTAAATAGCACCTAGAATTTCTATGAAATGGTCCAAACTACTTTCACTTCACACTATATGCAATATGCAATGTAATAATAATAGTGTTTGAGATAGTATGTAATAATTGACCTTGGGGAAAGTCCATTACAGTGGATTTTTGTGAAATACTGCATAATAGTAAGAATTATATTTGATTCTATTAAAAATTCAGTTATATCTAAAAATAACTCATAGTTATAAACTAATCCTGAAAAATAAGATTGTTTACTGGAAAAAGCTAGAAGTTTCAATAAGCTTGCTTTTTTAAACATTGACTTTGACACCAGTAAGGAGGTAAGAATTGACTTAAATTGTTTGTTCCACGTATCTGTTTCTGTCCTCAGAATGTTCGAGTATGTATGAGATGGTATGAGTATGCCTTAAAAGACAGCTTATGAGTAAAGTTGGTATGCAATTTTTGGCTGTGATTTAACATTAAAACTAGCATGTCATTCTCTATTTTCATCTAAAGTCGTGTCTTTAAGCAGTCTGTGTATAATTTTGTAAGCAACTAAACAGGAGATTTGATCATTCATCTGAGGGATGCAGCCTAGCCCAGATCCTGCCTGGACCATCCCACCTCCACCACAGTACACTGGACTCCTGCCTGACTCCATCACACACAGCTTATTAATGGTAAAAGACTGCTTTACATTTACAAAAACTAAGACTTTTGTGGGACACTCTCTGTAAACTTTACCCAGTCTGATCTGAAAAAGCCAGATATGTTGTTATGCAATTGAAACATGTATAGGCCAGGAGAGCCTCTTATACACTTTGGTTATCAGGTTTTCCAGGAAGCCAAGCTATGCTCAAATTCTCATCCCATCTATTAAGTTTTGTCATTGCAGAGTTCTGCCAAGTATTTGTTGATCAATTCTTGACGGGATGCACCTAAGCTCTACTTGTTCCCATGGATCTCCTTTTTGCTTTAACTGGAAATAATGAAGGGTTTTTGGCCAACATTGCAGTTCAAAGCCAGGCCGGGCAGAAAAATCCCTCTGAGACTCTATCTCCCAACTAATCTGCAAACTGCCAGGCTGGAAGCTGTCTCAAAAAATTAACCAGCCAAATGCTAAATGTTGCCTGTGACTCAAAGTGGTAGGATGCTAGCCTCGATCAGAAGTGCTCAAGGAAAGTGCTCAGGCCTTGAGTTCAAAGCCCATATCTCAGCCACAAGCACCTAGATCCCAGGACAAAGTGGAAAAGAATGAGAAGATGATGTCACATCAGCCACTTTGTGCCTGCCCTTTCAAAATTAACCAGAGCCAGGAGGTCAATAGAAACAATTTGCGAAGCTTGTCCATCTAATATCCACATCTATCTAACTTCTAACTGGACAGGAATTTACATTCTTGCCTTTGTTACCTGCTATTTATAGGAAATGATCACGGTCTCTCACCAGGTCCTTAACTACTCCAATCCAGTCCTAGTTTCTGACTGGTTATGGGTTCATCATCCAAATGGAACTTTTCTGACTTGTTCCCAGGGTGTATTTTCCTATGTGACTCATATCAACTTGTCCTGCCACCTTGTCAGACTTTTGCTTGAGCTCAGCGTTTCCAAGTTTCTCTCTAACAGGATAACTGCCCTCACTCAAGACCTGGGACCAAGTCAAGGCCATCCTATTACTGCAGGCAACCAGAGGCTTAGCTTACAGGGCCCTGGAGAGAGCACAGACCTGGACCTGAAGACCACAGCCCCAGTAACTCCTTGACACCCCCATGCCAGCTGGAAATAGTTAGAAAAGACCACTATGCCCCTCCATCTTTTATACTCCAGAGTTCAAAATGATGGAATCCGCTTTGTTCTCTTTGTTCTCATAATTCCATGATACTTCTCTCTCAGCCCAATTCTTTTTAAGTATCCAAAGATCCTATATGAAGAACTTGCCTCTCCTCCCTTAGCCCTATCATTTTATGTATCTAAAGATGGAATATGAAGGATTGACTCCCACCCTACTGTCATAGGCCCATATAGACTACAGGCAAAATCCCAGGTATATGTGAACTCCTTTGAAGTGTAGGCAGGGCAATCCACCTAATCCCAGCTTTAAACATCCCATTGTTGCCCCAACTGAAAGGCCCCCACATTCCTTGAATTTGGGGCTTTTCATTAGCCTCTACCTCCTTGCTCAGACCTCCTATAAAAACCCAGATCCTGTCCCAGCTCCCTCACAAAACCTCCAAACCTGCTGGAGGGCTGTGCCCCTAGCTGTTCATCAATAAATTGTCCTCACCTGTTGATGATCAAGTCCGGCCTCTTCCTTTTCCAGTCTCCTCCATTTTCCTAACAAGGACAGTCTGTATTCTATGATCCAGAAGAGAGAAAATTAGGTAAGCATCCATTTACAACCTTCTGAATCATTTTGATTCTGCCCATATCAGTTATCTATCTATACATATGTCCAAGTGAGAGCATTTTTAAAGAATTTAGGGTTTTTGAAATTTACACTTAAATGTAGAATGAAATTAGCCCCAATGCATTACATTAAGTTATTTAGAAAAAAACTGAGAAAGCTAAAAGTCTATAAGAATTTTTTACTGGATGTGTAGGGATAGTGGAATTTGCTACTCTATGTTTTAAGCAATTTGCAAAACAAATTGGCAAAATAAAATTTACATTTGCAGCAGACTTAACACATTAATTTTTGTATATTGAAAGGAACACAAGCCTCAACAATATGTCAATGCTACCCTCTTATTTATCTCTAAAGGTTTATGCTTCTGGTCTCTTCATAATAAAATTTCAAAATTGTTTTCATCTTTAGCAAGTTGTGCAAAGGAGTTTTGCTTCATCATGTTAGTGTTGAATAAAGTGTATGTGCATTTCAATTGAATAAAGTGTATGTGCATTTCAATGTACAGTTCATCTAGATCATTGTCAAATATTCCACTTTTCGTCCTTCACTTACCCCAACAACACCTATCCCTTCAAGTTTACTACTTAAATTCTCACATATGCACATTGAGTGTTATGACTGTATTAGGCCACCATTTCCCTGTCCATTCTTCTGCCCTACTCACCTTAAGCCCAGCTCACCCTTTTAAGACTTATTTCCTTCATGGTATTTTGTTAAATTTCTCTGCCGTTTTGGCATTTGGCTTTGGGCTTGCAACATTCTCTCTTCCATGTTTGACCTACATAAATGAGGCTATTTCTCCACTTTTCTAATCTCTGAATGGCTGAGATAGGTCTCCATTGCTATTCACCTTCTGTCCTAAATTCAGAATTGGGTCTTCAGGGTCATCAATTAAAGCTTTTTTCCTCCTCCACACACAGAAGATGGAAGGAAAATAATTTCCAAGCTCTCAGCATTATGCTATTCATCATGAATTTCCATCACTTATCATTTCAGCAATCTAATTTTTTTATTTATCCATTTTTTATTGTACAGAGGGGTTACAGTTACATGAGTAATATTTTCTGCATCATATTCAAACACTTTAAGTGAATATCGAGGGTAATTTATCTAGTATTGTAAGGTTAGGAACAGTCTTCAATTTCTGATGATAGAAACATGAGTCAGCTTAATTATGTAGATTCCACTATGGAATGAGCCTTTTAGTCTTCTAACTTTTCAATACATTTAGAGTTACCTTTTATTACTAATTACAAACATTTTATTTCAGTATTTGAAACACTACCCCAAGTATTTTAAAACTTTCACATTAAGCTAAACTGAAGTTTTTCTTCCCATTTCCTCCATTAGTTCAGGTTAAGTCTCCTTTGACTTTATTGTTTGAGAGGCCAAGGGAAGAGGGAAAACAGAGAGATGATCATTACTCAGATATATCCTTCCTCTTCCGTTTGTGCTATTCTTGTTGAGAGGAAGACTAGATTAGGGAATGAGTGATGCTTGACTTCACCATACAAGGGAGTATTCCGGGCATGTAAATTATAGTTTCTGAGAATCATTTAAACTGCTTACTCTTGCCTTCTTTGTAACAGTACATCACGGTGTCACCCCTTGGTGCAGAAGGAAGCACAATAACAGGTTATTACCTGTATATTGGTATTTTATATTCCAACTTATTACTACCAAAAATATAAAGCTATGGCTACATAAATTCAAAGGCACTGATTGTCTAATAATACCTTATAGACAATTCTACTCAGCATCCCCCTCCTCTCACATCCTCCCTTCCCCTCCTCTCATTTAAACTCCTTTCCTTCTTCTTTCCTTGTGTTTCCATCCTCCATATTATTCTTTAACTTCATGTTTTCTATCTTCCAGTAGCAAGTGATTTGGTTTATCAGACAACACACAAGTAATTGAAAAACTATTTTTTCTCTTTTTTTGATGATTTATTTTTAAGAAGTGAGTTCTAGCAGAGCACCAGTGGCTTACACCTAGCTACTAGGTAGGTTCAAATGTGACATTTGCAATTCAAAGGTATTCCAAGTACACAAACCTAAGAGATTCTTTTCTCCATTGTTGTTAAAAGGAAGAAGTAAAGGTGGGGGTCAGGTGGTATAGTCCAAACATTGAAAATTAAATCCCAGATAAAATTCAAGCCAGGAGTTCAAACCCAAGTACCAGGACAATATAAAAAATGCGTCCTTCCTCTTTGAATGGGGATATTTCTCCAAAAATTCATACCCAGGAAAATTTTCAAGGTCAAAGACTCTTTCAAAGGCACTTTCACTTCTTATCCTGATTCCTCTGCTTAATTCACATTATGGAAAATAGGAGCCACACTTTCCATTTAAAAGTATGTGCATGGCTAAACATGCACATATTTACCATTTTTAATGTAAGGGAAACATGGAAGAGGAATTCACCTCACTTGGGTGAGTTAGGTTTGACTCACTGGCAGACTTCTGCAAATAAATGAGCATTTGTTGACCTATAAAGAAGACTGGACAGATAGTTTTCTATGGGAGGGAATAAACTAGCTACAGCCCAAGTTGGAATTAGAGTAAGTTTTTCCTATGATACGGTAAAGAAAAGTTCATCTCATAGAACACTATGCAGGCAGTAATTTAAAAAGGATTAAAACCTGGAAGATGGTAGAGGAGAAGCTGGATACTAAACAAGCTCTCGCATAGAAAGCAGTTTTAGAGTTCCAGGGAACAGTACTAAGCCAGAGAATCACACAAACTTTGCAATCACAGGACAGAGAGTTAGGCCACAGAGGGAAAATCCAGGCAAGGAGACAGATCTGAGCACTTGCCAGAAGCTGCCGCTGTGTCAGCAACACAGAGAGTCCAAGACGAAGGGGCAAGATGCAGAACAAGAACCGACAAGGAGCAGACATCTTCATCCTGCAGTTCGCAGACCAGAGACAACCCAGGAACCAAGACTCGGTGTGAGTAGAAACCTAACTTTGTTACTCCTTCTCAGGGAGCAGAGGAGGGAAGGCCACCAACCACTCCCTGCCCACTACCAGAGATCTCCATCTTGGATACCGACAAAGCTCGGCAGAGCTGCTAGCTCCAACTCAGGCCTTGGAAGAAAACTAGAGTCATTTAGCAGGTAGGAAGAACCTGACCTGACCTGCCAGACTCAGTTCCACCCAGGGAATAGTCACCCACCTCTGGTCGCCAGAGCCAGGAGTGGTTTTCTTCACTGGGTAATCAGAGCCAGAGGTTGCCCCTCCCTTTAGCAGCCTTGACAATCAATTGAAATTCAGTAAACATAAACCCTGAGAGTGGCTCCACGCTGGGATCTGTGAGTTTCTCACAAGCTCATCCCCAGGAAAAGATGAAAGGCCTCAACTCTACCTAGAACCTAGCCTCATCACAGCATCTCCAAACTTGAGGAAAAAGCCATCTCCCTCTTTTGTGATACTCAAAGCAGATCTCCCTCCTATTGAACTAATCTGGGAGGAGGATCACAAAATCCTGGGTAAAGCAAAGCATTTTTCTGCCTGTTCAAACAATCTGACTTAAGAAACCAACCAAGCCACAGGAAAATCAAACACCATAACAAGACCAGAGACTCCAACAAGAAGATGTTTATGGACACGAGGGTGATACAGGATTTTTCCCACCTCTCCAAAATAATCAAAGAACTTTTTTCTTCTTTTTTTTGTACCTTTTATAAATTTTTTTTTCTAATTTTTTTTAATTTTTAATTTTTTACCTTTTTTGAAAAAATTTGCTTTCTAGTATCTTTTATTTCCTCTTATAATTTTTATTTTAGGGGTATATTTGCGTGCGTTTTTCTTTCTTTTTTTGTTTTTTGTTTAACTCTACTGAACTTCTGATCTTTTTGCTTTCTTTCTTATTTTTTCACCTTTTCTTCTCTTTCGTTCTTCTTTGTGTGACTTAATTGTTGTTCTGCACATCCTCAGATATACATGTAGTCGATTATTAGACCTTATCCCCCATTGTGTGCACACTTAATGCACAAATTTCTTACTAATTTCTAAACCTCTTAGACTTAAATTCCTTAATAGCAGTATGACCTCTTTATACCTATATAATATATTAAGAATTTTTACTTTTAAGTTTTTCACATCTCCTTTCTATCTCCCCCTATTCTCATTATATCCACGTTCTTAAAAAACGAAGTACACAAATATATCCAAAAAAACCCTACTTTTCCTCAAATTCCAAATGGATGCAAAGACATTAATTGTTGGGGACTTTAACACACCACTTTCCCCACTAGTTAGATCAACTTGGCAAAAACTCAACAGAAAAACTACTATCTAAACAACTGAATAGATCAACTAGATTTAACAGACATCTACCGAATATTTCATCCAGCAGCATCAGTATACATGTTTTCCTCAGCAGCACATGGAACATTTTCTAAAATAGACCAAATTTTGGGCCAGAAAGCAAACTTGTCCAAATTCAGACAAACTGAAGTTATACTTTGCATTCTGTCAGACCACAAGGGAATAAAATTAGAACTCAACACCAAAAGCCACCAAAGAAAGTCCAGTAACACATGGAGGCTGAACAACCCACTGTTGAATCAAAAGTGGGTAACGGAATAAATTAGAAAGGAAATTCAAATGTTCATGCTAGTCAACAAAAATGAGCACACAAATTACCAGTTCCTCTGGGACACAGCAAAGGCAGTACTCAGAGCCAAGTTTATAGCTCTGAGCTCCTACATCAACAAATTGGAGAGATCTGAAATCAACAATTTAATGACATCTGACCTCCTTGAAAATGAGCAGCAAGATAAACTCCAATCCAGTAGACAGAAAGAAACAATTAATATTACATCAGAATTAAATGAATTAGAATACAAAAAAAACTACAGAAAGAATCAACAAATCAAAGAGTTAGTTCTTCGAAAAAATTAACAGACTTGACAGACCCTTAGCAAATCTTATCAGAAAAGAAGAGATTACACCCAAATTAATAAACTCAGAGATGAGAATGGAAACATCACCACAGAAACAACCAAGGTTCAGAACATTATAAGGGAATAATTCTCAAAATTTTATGTTAATAAGTTTGAGAACTTGACAGAAATGGACCTTTCCCTAGCAAACACTGACATGGCAAATCCAAACCAAGATGAGTTAAAACAGCTTAAGATGCCCATTTCAAGCATTGAAATAGAAACAGCAATAATACACCTCCCGTCCAAGAAACATCCAGGACCAGATGACTTTACAGTAGAATTCTACAAGGCGTTCAAATCAGAGCTCACACCAATACTCCTCCAAATCTTCAATGAAATTGAAAGGGAAAGTTCACTACCGAACACGTTCTATGAAGCCATCATAACCCTCATCCCAAAACCAGTCAGGGACTCATCAAACAAAGAGAACTATAGACCCATTTCTTTGATCAACATTGATGCAAAACTTCTCAACAAAATTTTGGCCAATCGTCTTCAACCATTCATCCAAAAAATCATAAACCATGATCAAACCGGATTCATTTCAGGGATTCAAACTGGTTCAATATACGCAAATCAATTAATATTATTCATCACATTATCAGGAGCAAGAATAAGAACCACATGGTTATCTCAATAGATGCAGAAAAAGCATTCAACAAGATCCAACACCCCTTTATGATGAAGGTTTTGGAAAAATGAGGAATCCATGGAACATTCCTCAATACAATAAAAGTTGTATATGTCAAACCTACAGCCAGCATTATACTTCATGGTGAAAAACTAAAAAAATTTCCTCATTACTCAGGACAAGAAAAGGATGTCCACTCTCTCCACTTCTCTTCAATCTAATATTAGAATGCCTTGCCACAGCAATAAGACAAGATGCAAACCTAAAGGGGATCCAAATAGGGAAAGAAGAAATAAAAGTATCCCTCTTTGCAGATGATATGATCTTGTATTTAAAGAATCCCATAGATTCCACTCCCAAGTTACTCAAGCTGATACAAAGCTTTGGCAAAATAGCAGGGTATAAAATTAACCCCCCAAAATGAATGGATTTTCTGTATGCCAACAAGGAGAAAAGTGGGACTGAAATTAGAAAGCAACTCGATTTGTAATAGCCCCTCAAAAAATAAAATACCTAGGAATTAACTTAACCAAAGAAGTGAAGCACCTCTATAATGAAAACTCTAAAATCTTGAAAACAAATCAATACAGAACTTAGAAAATGGCAAAACCTCCCATGCTCCTGGATTGGAAAGATTAACATCATGAAAATGGTAATACTTCCCAATGCGACACCTATCAAAATTCCAAGGTCATTCTTCAAGGAAATAGAAGAGGCAATCCAAAAATTCATATGGAACAATAAAAGACCCAGAATAGCAAAAATGCTCCTCAATGGAAAGAACACTACTGGAGGAATATCAATACCAAATTTCAAACTCTACTATAAAGCTATAGAAATAAAAACAGCTTGGTACTGGCATAAGAACAGACCTCAGGACGAATGGAATATAATTGAAAACCCAGAAATGAACCTACAGACCTATAGCCAACTAATCTTTGATAAGGGAGCTAAAGTAATAGAATGGAAGAAAGACAGCCCCTTCAGTAAATGGTGCGGGCAAAATTGGTTAACTACTTGTAGAAAACTAAAGGTAGATCCTTATATATCACCCTGCACCAGAATCAACTCCAAATGGATCAAAGCCCTGGGAGTCAGACCAGACACTCTGAAAACAGTACAGGATGGAATAGGACAAATGCTAGGTCTCTTTGGCTCAGGCTGAAGTTTTGTTAATAGAGACCTGGAAACACAACAAATCAAAGAAAGGTTGGACAAATGGGATTGCATGAAGTTGCAGACCTTCTGAATGGCAAAGGACATAGCTAGCAAGATCAATAGAAAGCCAACGGATTGTGAAAACATCTTCAGTAGCCTTACAACGGACAAGGGTCTCATATCTAAAATATACCTGGAACTCAAAAAATTAAATCCCCAACAACAAATCCTCAAAGAAACAACTGCCCAATAAATAAGTGGGCTAAAGATTTAAAGAGAAACTTCTCTGAAGAAGAAAGAAGGATGGCCAATAGACACATGAAGAAATGCTCAACCTCCCTTGCCATAAAAGAAATGAAAATCAAAACAACATTGAGAGACCACCTCACCCCAGTTAGAATTGCAAAAATCAAGAACTCTAACAACAACAGATGCTGGAGGGGATGTGGACCGAAGGGAATCTTACTTCATTGTTGGTGGGAGTGTAAACTTGTTCAACCACTTTGGAAAGCAGTACGGAGTTTCCTCAAAAGACTTCACATAGAGCACCCCTATGACACAGCAATCCCACTTTTGGGCATTTAACAAATTGATCACCAACAAGACCACACTAAAGCTACCAGCACAACTATGTTTATTGCAGCATTATTTACCATAGCTAAGATATAGAACTAACCCAGATGCCCCTCAGTAGATGAATGGATCAAGAAAATGTGGTATATATACACAATAGAACTCTATGCCTCCATCAGAAAGAATGACATTGCCGCATTTGTTAGGAAATGGAAAGGCTTGGAAAAAATTATATTAAGTGAAGTAAGCCAAACCCAAAGAAACATAGGTCCCATGGTTTCTCTTATTTGCAATATCTAGTATATGTATGAGTCAAGCAGAAAAGGTCAGATGATGTGATGGTAGAAAATTAACCCTTAGATATGTATTTAAATGTTTTTTTCTTTCATGCATTTGTTTCTAACGCATTTATAAGATTATTTCTTTGTTGCTTTGTATGTCCCTCCCCCACTATATTACTATATTTGATGTCAGTATAATTTGTGGAGGAGATGGGGAAAAACAAATCGTTTAAGGATACAGGTGGACCTGTTGCAACAATGAGAAGTACAAGTTGTCATGTCGAGAATGAACTTTACAATATTGTTCAGGTGGGAGGGGAATTGGGTGGGGGGGGTGGGGGGAGGCTGGGAAGGGATGTGAATGCTAAACAAAGGAGGAGGCTGCAATGCTTGGTAAGAATTGTACTCATTATCTTGCCCATGTAATTGTAACTCCTCTGCACAGTATGTTCACAAAAAATAAAAATTAAAAATGAAATAAAATAATAGATTTGAATTTATATATATACATATATATATATATATATGTGTATATATATATGTATATATATAATGCTAAAGTAGCATGTACTAATTTATATGAAATCTTCCAAAGTACTTTCACTTCACACTTCACACATAAGTTATCTCCTACTTTGTCCTGCAATGTTTCAATGTGACTCCGATGTCTTTCATTCATTTGGAGTTGATTCTTGTACAGGGTGATATATGTGGATCTAGCTTTAGTTTTCTACAACGGATTAACCAATTTTGTCAGAACCATTTACTGAAGAGGCTCTCTTTCTTCCATTCTATTTTTTAGCTCCCTTATTGATGATTAGGTGACTACAGGAGTGTGGGTTTATTTCTGGGTTTTCAATTCTATTACATTGGTCCCGAGGTCTGTTCTTGTGCCAGTGCCAAGCAGTTTTGATTACAATGGTTTTTTAGTAGAGTTTGAAATTTGGTATTCGGGGTCTTTTATTATTCCATATGAATTTTTGGATTGCCTCTTCTATTTTCTTGAGGAATGAGTTTGTGATACTAATAAGTATCGCACTGAATTTGTAGATAGCCTAGGGAATTATTGCCAATTTCATAATGTTGATTCTTCCAATCCAGGAGCTTGGGAGACTTTTCCACTTTCTAATTTCCATTTTGATTTTCTTTTTCAGGTTTTTAATGTTTTCGTCATAAAGATCCTTCACTTCTTTGATTAAGTTAATTCCTAATTGTTGTATTTTTTGTGGGGTTATTATGAATGGAGTTGTTTTCCTTATTTCAGCCATGCTTTTCTCATTGTTAGCATACAGAAAAGCCATTGATTTTCGAGAGTTAATTTTTCCCCTGCTACTTTGCCAACCATTTGACTCACCATGAATAATTTGGGAGTGGAGTTGGTGGGATTATTTAAATACAACATCATGCCATCTGCAAATAGGGAGAGTTTTATATCATCTGTCCCTGTTTGGATCCATTTTATGTTTGCATCTTTTCTTATTGCTGTAGGTAGGCATTCTAATACTAAATTGAAGAGAAGTGAAGAGATTGGACATCCTTGTCTTGTTCCTGAGTTAAGAGGAAATGGATTTAGTTTTCCAACATTAAGTATAAAGCTGGCTGTAGGTTTGTCATATACTGCATTTACTGTATTGAGAAATGTTTCCTGGATTCCTAATATTTCAAGAAACTTCATCATAAAGGAGTGTTGGATCTTGTCAAATGCTTTTTCTGTGTCTATTGAGATAGCCATGTGGTTCTTTTGTTTTGGGGGGGGGTATGGTCGTGGGCCTGGACTCTTGGCCTGGGCGCTGTCCCTCAAGTCTTCAGCTCAAGGCTAGCGTTGTACCATGTGAGCCACAGCGCCACTTCCGGCTTTTTTCTTTTTGCTTATGTGGTGCTGAGGAATTGAACCCAGGACCTCAAGCATGCAAGGCAACTGCTCTACCACTGAGCCACCTTCCCAGCCCAAACATGTGGTTCTTATCCTTGCTCTTTTATTTGATGAATTATCGTAATTGATTTGCATATATTGAACCAGCTTTGCATCCCTGAAATAAATCCTGTTTCATCGTTGTGTATGATTTTTTGGAAGAATTCTTGAAGTCCATTGTTCAAAATTTTGTTGAGAAATTTTGCATCAATGTTCATCAAAGAAATGGGTCTATAATTCTATATTTGATGAGTTCCTGCTTGGTTTTGGGTTGAGGGTTATAATGGCTTCATAGAATGAATTCGGTAGTGAATTTTCCCTTTCAATTTCATTGAAGAGTTGGAGAAATATTGGTGGGAGCTCTGCTTTGAAGGCCTTGTAGAATTCTGCTGTAAATCAATATGATCCTGTTCTCTTATTGCTGTTTCTATTTCTATGCTTGATATGGGCATGTTAAGTTGATATAATTCATCTTGGCTGAGTTTTGGCATGTTGATATTGGCTAGGAAAAGGTCCGTTTCTGCCAGGTCTCAAACTTATTAGCATAAAGGTTTGAGAAGTATTCCTTTATACTCTTCGGACTCTTGGTTTTTTCTGTGATGATGTTTCCATTCTCATCTCTGAGTTTGTTTATTTGGTGTGTTCTCTTCTTTTTCTGATAAGATTTGCTGAGGATCTGTCAATTTTGTTAATTTTTTCGAAGAACCAACTCTTTGTTTTGTTGATTCTTTTTATGGTGTTTTTGGGTTCTAATTCATTTAATTCTGATTTAATTTAACTAATTCTTTCTGTCTACTGGATTGGGTTTTATCTTGCTGCTCATTTCCAAGGAGGTTCAGATGTCTTTTAAATTGTTGGTTTCAGATCTCTCTAATTTGTTGTTGTAGGACCTCAGAGCTATAAACTTGCTTCTGAGTACTGCCTTTGCTGTGTGCCAGAGGAGCTGGTAATTTCTGTGTTCATTTTTGTTGAATATCATGAACATTTGCATTTCCTTTCTAATCTCCTCCATGACCCACAGTTGATTCAACAGTTTGTTTTTCTGCCTCCATGTTGTACAGGACTTTCTTTGTTTGCTTTTGGTGTTGATTTCTAATTTTGTTCCCTTGGATTTTGTTTCTTGGCTGTTACTGTGGTCGTGTTGGTTTTCTATGTGCAGGATACATTTAATGTCTTTTGTTGGGGTGGTTTGGTAGAGATAAGTTGTTTCAAATTTTCTTTCCTATGGGCAGCTTTTATTTGACTTTCAGTAATGAAGGAGAGTTTGGCTGGGTACAGTATTCTTGGTGGATAATTGTTAGTCTTTAGCACATGGCATTCCCCCATTCCAGGCTCTTCTTGCTCTAATCGTCTCTGCTGAGAAACCTGAGGTGATTCTAATTGATTTCTGTTTATAGGTGATTGTTCTTTTCCCTTGAGAGTTTTAAAGATCCTTTCCTTGGTCTGAATTGATCCTTTGCAGATTATAATATGATGGTGGGAAGTCCTGTTCTGCTATGGTCTATTTGGAGTTCTAAAAGCTTCTTGTATCTTAATAGGCCTAACTTTTTGCACGTTTGGAAAGTTCTCTGCTAGCATTCTGTTAAATAAATTTCCTATACCATTAACTTCTTTCTGTAGTTGCTCCTCTATACCCATAATCCTCAGATCATTCCTTCTGATGGTGCCTTCCAAATGTTGAATAGATCGATCATATTTCTTGGATTTTTCTTGGATACTTGTATGTTCTTTCTTGATAATGTCTAGGCTGTCTGCAATCCCCGAGATTCGATCTTCTGCATGGTCTAACCTACTGTCAAGTCTTTCTACTTTGTTTTAGATCTTGTATGATCTTTATTTCTTTAATTTGTTGTTCAGTGTTTATTCTCAAATCACTTAGTTGACTGGTTATGGTTTCCTTGGACACCCAGTCTTACTGTTGGACTCCATTAAGCATACCATTTGTGATCTCTCTGAATTCTTTCAGCTGTCTGTTTATGGATTCCATGAATGCCTCTATTGATCTTTTTCTATTCTTATCTTGCTCTCTCAATTCCTGTATTACTCTTTGATTAGCTTCTTCAGGGTCACTCAATTCCTATAATTCTCTATGACTGTTCTCAGCCTACTCACGCAATTCCTTTATTTCTCTTTTATTTTTCTCAACCTGCTTATGCAATTCCTGCATTAATCTAATCCTTAAGTAGCTTCCTAATGCTTACAAGATTCCTTTATTAATCTTTGGTTTGCCTTCTCTGGCTCCCTATCATGCTCACACTAGTCCTTTGCAAGTTTTCAATCTTTTCATTCACCATGTTTACCCATAGTGTTTGTACAGCTTTTTGGGATCTCCTCTGGATTATTCATTAACTATTCTGTCCCCTGATTATCATGAGAGGGAGTTCAGATACCTAGACTTGCCATTTTTCTTGTGGTTTTCGGCTTGGTCTGCCAATTTGGTATGAAAGTAACACCAATTTTGTACCAGAACACTATTTTAAGGCAAGCATCAACTGGAGTCCTGTAGTTTCACAATCAAAATTGCTGCAGATACAACCTATTCAACATCAAACAACTATGTGTTAATGGGCTACAAACAGCAAAAAATGATTTGGCAAACCAGAAATTATTATCTTTAGGAAGAAATGTGGGGACCAATAGGACTAGAGGGATGTGGAGAGGTAAAACGAGAGTAACTTTACCAAATCCTAATCTCAGATAGGGAAATCGATTGGACAGAATGATAGGTGTGAGATTAAAATAAAAACAAGAAAATTGGAAAAACAAAAATTAAATTTAAGAAGTGAAACACTTAAAATTATGTAAGTTTAAAGAAATGATATTGAGAATAGAAAAGGATAGGATGAGAGGAGAGAAGGGATAGAAAGGAAACATAAAAATGAAAAATTTAAAAAAAATTAAATTAGTTACTTGATAATTATGTAGGTTTATAGAGATAATACTGCTCTTAAAGCAGTTAAGCATAAGAAGTTCTGAATTGAGTAATAAATTTCTGGATTAAGTATGTACACAATGGGGAATAAGGTCCAATAATTGACGACAGGTATATGTCTGGGGATGAGCAGAAACAAAAATGAAAGAAAGAGAAAAAAATGAAAACTATAAAAAATGACCAAAAGGTAAAAAAAGGCTAAACACACACACACACACACACACACACACACACACACACACAAACACACACACACACACACACACACACAAACACACCAAAAATAAAAATTATGAGAAAAAAAGATTAACAGAAAACACATTATAAAAATAAAAGTTTAAGAAAAGTTTCAAAAAAGAGTTCCTTGATTTTTTTTGGGGGGGTGGTGAATAAGAAGATCTGTATATCCTCTGTGTCCCTAACTAGTCTCTTGATGGAGTCTCTGGTCTGCTTGTGGTATTTGGTTTTCTTATGGATTGATTGGTTTCTTAACTCTGTTTGGGCAGGCAGAAACTGCTCTGTATTAGACATGATTTTGTGATCCTCCTCCCAGGCTAGTTCAGTGGGAGATTTGCTTTGAGTATCACAAAAGAGGGAGTTGGCTGTTTCCTTTAGTTTGGAGATGCTGTGATGAGGCTAGGTTCTAGGTAGGGTTGAGGCCTTTCAGCAAACAGTAGCTTTTTCCTGAGGTGTTAGCTCCTAAGACACTCACAGAGCCCAGCTTGGACTGTTTCTCAGGGTTTATGTTTGCTGAATTTCAATTGTATGTCTAGTCTTCTGTAGGGAGGGGGAGCCTCTGGCTCTGTTTACCTGGTGAAGAAAGTCACTCCTCTGTGGGCTGAGTTTTCCTACTTGGGAAGGGTAACATTCTCCAGGGAGGAACAGACATCATAACTGATATCATAACTGTCATTATAAAGCTATTGTGACCTATTGTGACATCATAAACCTATTGTGACCTTATCACCATTATGGCATCACCAACTAATTATAACATCAAAATATTATTATATCTTGATTTTGTGACGTCATATTGCCATTGTGATATCACTGTCCCATTGGGTTTTTCAAAATTATTATGACCTTATAATATTTTACAAAACTCGTGGCCTTTGAGTCTATTAAATATTGATTAAAACACAAGACAATCCAATGAGGCACATTGAAGATAACTTTATTTACACTAGAAATGGGCCTGCAGTTACCTTGTCCTGGGCTGTACACTTAGTGAAAGGCCCGCCCCAACCACAAAATCTCAGACGTCCAATGGGGAACCCCACACGTAGTTAATTGATTTGCAAACTACCAACCCCACTAATTATCATCTCCACGCTCAAAACTTCAATAGTAAGGCTTTTTCCTTTTCCCTTACTCCCTCCTTCTTTATTGATCTTTCCTTCATTTCCCTTTTTTCCCTTCCATCACTTCTTTCTTCTCTTTAGGTTTCTCCACTATCCACAAGCCTACACTTCTCTGGCCTGGTGGCCAATTGGCATTCTTCCCCTCCTGCTCTCCCACACCAGTTGTCCAGGCAAGAAAGAAGGGTGGAGTTTCTTTTCTTTCTTTTTTCAACTCCATTTCTTAGCTTATTTCACTTACCTGAGGTCTAGTTTTTGAATTTATTTCTTTTTTATTTATTTATTTATTTATTTATTTATTTATTGTGAATTGTGGGGCTTGAACACAGGGTCTGGGCATTGTCCCTGAGCAATTTTTTTATTTTATTTTATTTGAGAACATACTGTACAGGGGGGCTACAATTACATGGGCAGGATAATACATACATTTCTTACCAAGCATTGCAGCCTCCTCCTTTGTTTACCCTTCACTTCCCTTCCCCGCCTCCCCCATCCCCCCACCCAATTTTACCCCCCTCCCCCCACCCAATAATACCCCCCTCCCCCCCACACAACGACATTGTAAAGCTGGTTTTGACATGACATTTTGTACTTCTCATTGTTGCAACAGGTCCACCTGAATCCTTAAACTACTTGTTTGTCCCCATCTCCTCCACATGTTATACTGACATCAAATATAGTGAAAGCGGGGGTTACACTGTGGGGGAGGGACATACAAAGCAACAAAGAAATAATCTTATAAATGCGTTAGAAACACATACATGAAAGAAAAGAAAACATTAAAATACATATTTAAGGGTTCATTTTCCTAACATCACATTATCTGACCTTTTCCGCTTGACTCATACCTATACTAGATATTGCAAATAAGGGAAACCATGGGACCTATGCTTCTTTGGGCCTGGCTTACTTCACTTAATATAATTTTTTCCAAACCTTTCCATTTCCTAACAAATGGGGAAATGTCATTCTGTCTGATGGAGGCATAGAATTCCATTGTGTATATATACCACATTTTCTTGATCCATTCATCTACTGAGGGGCATCTGGGTTGGTTCCATATCTTAGCTATGGTAAATAATGCTGCAATAAACATAGTTGTGCTGGTAGCTTTAGTGTGGTCTTGTTTGTAAACATTTGGGTAAATGCCCAAAAGTGGGATTGCTGGATCATAGGGGAGATCTATGTGAAGTCTTTTGAGGAACCTCCATACTGCTTTCCAAAGTGGTTGAACAAGTTTACATTCCCACCAACAATGAAGTAAGGTTCCTTTCTGTCCACATCCCCTCCAGCATCTGTTGTTGTTAGAGTTCTTGATTTTTGCTGTTCTAACTGGAGTGAGGTGATATCTCAATGTTGTTTTGATTTGCATTTCTTTTATGGCTAGGGATGTTGAACATTTCTTCATGTGTCTATTGGCCATCCTTGTTTCTTCTTCAGAGAAGCTTCTCTTTAAGTCTTTCGCCCACTTATTTATTGGGCAGTTGATTCTTTGAGTATTTGTTGTTGGGTGGTTTAATTTTTTGAGTTCCAAGTATATTTTAGATATGAGACCCTTGTCCGTTGTATGGCTAGTAAAGATCTTCTCCAAATCGGTGGGCTTTCTATTGATCTTGCCAGCTATGTCTTTTGCCCTGCAGAAGCTCTGCAATCTTATGCAATCCCATTTGTCCAACCTTTCTTTGATTTGTTGTGCTTCTGGGTCTCTATTCAGAAAATTTCGACCTGAACCAAGGAGACCTAGGGTTTCTCCTATTCCATCCTGTAATGTTTTCAGAGTGTCTGCTTTGAGTTCAAGGTCTTTGATCCATTTGGAGTTGATTCTGGTACAGGGTGATATATAAGGATCTAGCTTTAGTTTTCTACATGTAGTTAACCAATTTTGCCAGCACCATTTACTGAAGAGGCTGTCTTTCTTCCATTCTATTGTTTTAGCTTCCTTATCGAAGATTAGATGGCTATAGGTCTGTAGGTTCATTTCTGGGTTTTCAATTCTATTCCATTGGTCCTGAGGTCTGTTCTTATGCCAATACCAAGCTGTTTTGATTACTATGGCTTTATAGTAGAGTTTGAAATTTGGTATTGATATTCCTCCAGCAGTGTTCTTTCCGTTGAGGAGCGTTTTTGCTATTCGGGGCCTTTTATTGTTCCATATGAATTTTTGGATTGCCTCCTCTATTTCCTTGAAGAATGAGGGTGGAATTTTGATAGGTATCACCTTGAATTTGTAGATAGCCTTGGGAAGTATTGCCATTTTCACGATGTTAATCTTGCCAATCCAGGAGCATGGGAGGTTTTGCCATTTTTTAAGTTCTGTGTTGATTTCCTTTTTCAAGATTTTAAAGTTTTCATCATAGAGGTCCTTCACTTCTTTGGTTAAGTTAATTCCTAGGTATTTTATTTTTTGTGGGGCTATTACAAATGGGGTTGCTTTCCTAATTTCAGCCACACTTTTCTCATTGTTGGCATATAGAAAAGCCATTGATTTTTGGGGGTTAATTTTATAACCTGCTACTTTGCCAAAGTTTTGAATCAGCTTGAGTAATTTGGGAGTGGAGTCTATGGGATTCTTTAAATACAAGATCATGTCATCTGCAAAGAGGGAGAGTTTTATTTCTTCTTTCCCTATTTGGATCCCCTTTATGTCTGCATCTTGTCTTATTGCTGTAGCTAGGCATTCTAATACTAGATTGAAGAGAAGTGGAGAGAGTGGGCATCCTTGTCTTGTTCCTGAGTTAAGAGGAAATGGCTTTAGTTTTTCACCATTGAGTATAATGCTGGCTGTAGGTTTGTCATATACAGCCTTTATTGTATTGAGGAATGTTCCATGGATTCCTAATTTTTCCATAACCTTCATCATAAAGGGGTGTTGGATCTTGTCAAATGCTTTTTCTGCATCTATTGAGATAACCATGTGGTTCTTATTCTTGCTCCTGTTGATGTGATGAATAATATTAATTGATTTGCGTATATTGAACCAGCTTTGCATCCCTGAAATGAATCCTGTTTGATCATGGTGTATGATTTTTTGGATGAATTGTTGAAGTCGATTGGCCAAAATTTTGTTGAGAAGTTTTGCATCAATGTTCATCAAAGAAATGGGTCTATAGTTCTCTTTGTTTGATGAGTCCCTGCCTGGTTTTGGGATGAGGGTTATGATGGCTTCATAGAATGTGTTCGGTAGTGAGCTTTCTCTTTCAATTTCATTGAAGAGTTGGAGGAGTATTGGTGTGAGCTCTGCTTTGAAGGCCTTGTAAAATTCCGCTGTAAAACCATCTGGTCCTGGACTTTTCTTAGCTGGGAGGTCTCTTATTGCTGTTTCTATTTCAATGATTGATATGGGCCTGTTAAGCTGGTTTAACTCATCTTGGTTTAGTTTTGGCATGTCAATATTTGCTAGGAAAAGGTCCATTTCTGTCAAGTTCTCAAACTTATTATCATAAAGTTTTGAGAAGTATCCCCTAATAATGTTCTGAATCTTGGTTGTTTCCGTGGTGATGTTTCCATTCTCATCTCTGAGTTTATTAATTTGGGTGTGTTCTCTCCTTTTTCTGATAAGGTTTGCTAAGGGTCTGTCAATTTTGTTAAGTTTTTCGAAGAACCAAATCTTTGTTTTGTTGATTCTTTCTATAGTTTTTTTGGATTCTAATTCATTTAATTCTGATTTAATTTTGATTATTTCTTTCCGTCTACTGGATTGGGGTTTATATTGCTGCTCTTCTTCAAGGAGGTTTAGATGTGTCATTAAATTGTTAGTTTACAATCTCTCCAATTTGTTGATGTAGGAGCTCAGAGCTATAAACTTGCCTCTGAGTACTGCCTTTGCTGTGTCCCAGAGGAGCTGGTAATTTGTGTGTTCATTTTTGTTGAATAGCATGAACATTTGAATTTCCTTTCTAATCTCTTCCATGACCCACTCATGATTCAGCAGTGTGTTGTTCAACCTCCATGTGATACCGGACTTTCTTTGGTGGCTTTTGGTGTTGAGATCTAATTTTATTCCCTTGTGGTCAGAGAGAATGCAAGGTATAACTTCAATGTTTCTGAATTTAGACAAGTTTCCTTTGTGGCCTAAAATGTGGTCTATTTTAGAAAACGTTCCATGTGCTGCTGAGAAGAACGTGTATTCTGTTGCTGCTGGGTGAAATGTTCGGTAAATGTCTGTTAAGTCTAGTTGATCTATGCAGCTGTTTAGATCTGCGGTTTCTCTGTTGAGTTTTTGCCGTGTTGATCTATCTAGTGGGGAGAGTGGTGTGTTAAAATCCCCAACAATTAATGTCTTTGGATCTATATGGGATTTGAGGGAAAGTAGTGTTTCTTTGATAAATTTGGGTGCTCCATTGTTTGGCGAATAGATATTTAGAATTGTAATATCCTCCTGAAGGAGAGATCCTTTAATTAGTATGTAGCGACCTTCTTTATCTCTTCTCACGAATTTTAGTTTGAAGTCTATTTTATCTGATATTAGGATTGCAACTCCCGCCTGTTTATGAGGGCCGTTTGCTTGGTAGATTTTGTTCCAGCCTTTAACTTTGAAAATATGTTTGTTTTTACGGGCAAGATGTGACTCCTGCAGGCAGCAGATAGAGGGGTCTTGTTTTTTAATCCAACTAGACAGTCTATGTCGCTTAATTGGAGAGTTCAGTCCGTTAACGTTAAGAGATAGGACTGAGAGGTATTTGGGGGTTCCTGCCATGTTATACACCTTCTTGGGGGCTGTGAAACCTGGGTTCTTCCTAAGGTTCTTGGATTCTCAGTTTGGGTGCAGTTTCTTGGCCTTTGTTGCATTCTTGTTGGTTTTCTATGTGTAGAACATCTTTAAGAATCTTTTGCAGGGCTGGTTTGGTGGAGATGTATTGTTTCAGTTTTTCTTTGGTATGGAAGGTTTTTATTTGGCCTTCAGTTATGAAGGAGAGTTTAGCTGGGTACAGTATTCTTGGTTGATAGTTGTTTGTTTTTAGGGCATGGCATACGTCATTTCAGGCTCTTCTTGCTTTGATTGTCTCTGCTGAGAAATCTGAGGTAATTCTAATTGGTTTCCCTTTATAAGTGATAAACCTTTTCTCCTTGACAGCTTTAAGGATCTTCTCCTTGGTCTGGGTTGATCCTGTGTGGATTATAATGTGACGGTGGGATGTCCTATTCTGGTCTGGTCTATTTGGGGTTCTAAAAGCTTCTTGTATCTGAATAGGCCTATCTTTTTGTATGTTTGGGAAGTTCTCTGCTAGGATCCTGTTAAACAAATTTCCTAGACCATTAACTTCTGTTTCTAGGTGCTCCTCTACACCCATTATCCTTAGATTGGGCCTTCTGATGGTGTCTTCCAGGTGTTGGATAGACCTATCATATTTCTTGGACTTGTCTTGGATGGTTGTATGTTCTTTCTCTATAATATCTAGGCTATCTTCAATCCCTGAGATTCGATCTTCTGCATGGTCTAACCTGCTGTCAAGACTCTCTACTTTGTTTTTTATCTCTTTTCCTTCTAATTGGTCAGCTTTGATGGTTTCAAGTTCTTTGTTGAAACTCTGTTTTAGGTCTTGTATGATTTTCTTTACTTCCTTAATTTGGTGTTCAGTGTTTGTTCTCAAATCACTTAGTTGATTGGTTATGGTTTCTTTGGACTCCCATTCCTTCTGTTGGGTTCCATTCAGCATTCCCTTTGTGGTCTCCCTGACTTCCTTCAGCTCTTTGTTAATGGATTCCATGAATGTCTTTAGTGATCTTTGTGTATTCTCTACCTGGTCTCTTAATTCCTGAATTACTCTTTGATTAGTTTCCTCCCTTCTGTGGGATTCCTGCAGTTCTCTTTGAGTGTTCTCTGCCTGCTCACGCCATTCCTCCCTTTCTCTTTGAGTATTCTCAAGTTGTTCACGCAAATCCTGTATCAGTTTTTGAGAAGCTTCCTCACGCTTATGATATTCCTGTATAAACTTCTGGGATGCCTCCTCTCTCTCCCTATCACGCTCATACAGAGTCCTTTGTACATTGTCAAACTTCTCATTTATCATGTTTGCTATTAGTGTTTGTAGAGCTATTTGGGAACTCTCCTCTGGATTATTCTTTATCTGTTCTAATCCCTGATTATCAAGGTTGGGAATTGAGATACCCGAATTTGCCATTTTTCTTGTGTTTTTCCGGCTTACTCGGCCCATTTGAGATAAAGATTGCACCAGTTTTGTGCTAGAACACTATCTTAAGGCAACCATCAACCAAAGTTTGCACTTGTATAGTCAATAGTCTACAGATACAATCTAGTTCAACAGATACATCTATTCAACATCAAACGACTATATGTTAAAGGACTTCGAACCGCAGAAAAGAATTTGGAAAACCAGAAATTATTAGGATTAGGGAGAGATGTGGGTAAAAAATAGGAGTAGATTGGTGTGGGGAGGCACAGGGAGAGTTAACTATGTCCTAATCACAGTGCAGGAAATGAGTTGGGTAGGATGCAAGTAGAGAGAGAGAGAAAAAGAAGAGACGGAAAGGGGAATAAAGAGAGACCAGAAAAAGAATAGAAACGTAAAAATTAATGTTATTATAGAGGTTAAAAGACCGTCTATTTAGAGTGGAATGTGAATATGTTCAGAGAAGGGGAGGGACATAGAGGAGATGTGAAAAGCTTTAAGGATGGGAACGGGAGAAGAAAAGATCAGAAGTTCAGTAGAGCTAGATAAAAAACAAAAAGATAATTAAGAAAGAAAGAAAAAGAGAAAGAAGACAAGAAAAGAAAGGAAAACTCTTATTCACGTATTCCTAAAATAAAAATTATAAGATGAGAAAAAAAAAAGGTTACTGGAAAACAATTATTTTTTCAGAAGAGGCAAAAATTAAAGATTAATAAAAGTTTTAGAAGGGAAAAAAAATTTATATATATATATATATATATATATAAGGTAACAAAAAACAAAAAACAAGCAAAAAAAAGAAAAGAAGAAGAAGAAGAAAAAAAGAAAAAAAAAAGAAAAAGAAAAAAAAAAAAGAAAAAAAAGTCTTTTGATTTTTTTTTTGGGGGGGGGGAGGAGTGGGAAGAATCCTGTATCTCCCTTTTGTCTGCAACCAGTCTCTTGTTGGAGTCTCTGGTCAGCTTGAGGTCCTGTGGCTTGATTGGTTTCTTAAGTCGGTTGGTTGGAAGAGGCAGAAAAATGCTCTGCTTTACCCAAGATTTTGAGATCCCCCTCCCAGGTTAGTTTTCTGGGAGGGTGGTCTGCTTTGAGAGTTAAAAAAGAGGGGGATGTGGTGATGAGGCTAGGTTCTGGGTAGAGTTGAGGCCTTTCAATAAACAGTAGCTTTTCCCTGGGGCTATTTTGTGATAAAGCTCACAGCGCCCAGCCTGGAGCCATTCTCAGGGTTTCTGTTTTTCAATTGATTGTCGAGGCTGCTAGAGGGAGGGGCAGCCTCTGGCTCTGGTTACCCAGTGAAGTAAGGCACTCCAATGGCTGGCGCCTGAGCTGGGTGGCTTTTCCCTGGATGGAGCTGAGTCTGGCAGGTCACTTCGCCGTTAAGTTCTTGTGACCTGCTAAATGACTCATTTTATTCCAAGGCCTGAGCTGGAGCTAGCAGCTCCTCCGAACTTTGTCGGTATCCAAGATGGAGATCACCGGTGCTGGGGGGGGAGGGGTGGCCTTCCCTTCTCTGCTCCCTGAGGAGTGAGGATGTCGGGCTTGTACTCACGCCGAGTCTTGGATCCTGGGTCGTCTCTGGTCTGCAAACAGCAGGATGAAGATGTTCGCTCCTTGTCGGTTCTTGTTGGTGTTGAGTAGAATCCGCTCGTCAGCTGCGTCTGGCTCCTTCGTCCCCGACTCTCTGTGTCTCATGTATGTCTTCGCGGCGGTGGTCGCCGCCGCCCCGGCCCCGCCGCCGGAGCGGCAGCTGCTGCGTTTCCTTGGCTTCCCCTCTCTTGTCTAACTCTCTGTCCTGTGATGACACACTTGGTGTGATTCTCTGGCTTAGGACTGTTCACTGGAACTCTAAAACTCCTTTCTATGCAAGAGCTTGTTCAGATTCCAGCTTCTCCTCCGCCATCTTCCCGGAACTCCCCTGAATTTATTTCTGAAGTGAAACTTGCTATAGAATAAACTAAATTACTCTCCCCAAAGAAAATTTCCTTCCAACTGGATTTAATTCTTTATTTTATACTTGAAATTTTTATTTTCATCCTAATGTTTATTTTAAAACGCTTATTATTATTATCTTTAAGTAGTTGTACAAAGAAGTTCCTATTCTACAAAACAGTATACTTATACAAGGTGTCTGACAACATTGTCACCCATCCCTCATTACCTTTCCCTTCTCACACTTTTTTGTAAAAATTGAGATAGGTGATTACATATATTTCACATATTTCAAAGTACTGTGGAATTGTGATTCTTAGTTAAAGTCACAGACACATTTTAACCTTGACAAGGCAAATTACTGTTTTCATGGTATAAAGTTTGTAAATTCTATGAGCTTTGACAATCCAAATTATTTTTCCCACCTCAGGTGATGTTTACATTTTTTCCTTTTGCTTAATGTAGGCTATTCCCTCTTTCTCTTTCATTCCTCCCTTCCCATCACTGTATTTGGGTTGCTTAGTTATTTTTCTTCTCTGACCAGTGCAGCTGATGGGCCCCTTTGTTGTATGTTGTTCCATTTCCTCCTCCGGGCTTCCTTTCATTGCGTGCATATTTCCACCATCTAAATGGTCAAGAACATGGAGTCATTAATGGTGATACAAGAAAATGAGTGGCTGTCCTTTGTTTCTTGATTCCTGTTTACTTTGTCATACCTTCTTGCATTTTGGCGTTAGCATCCACGTATCAGTTGGACCCTGTGCCGTTTGTCTCGTTCTTGGCTTACCTCACTCAAATAAATTGGACTAGTTCCATCCATTTCCTTGAAAATACCATCATTTTGTCCTTTCTAATGGCTGTAAGGTATTCCATTGTATATAGGTCCCACAATTTTTGGGTCCACTTATCACTTATGGCTCATCTGGGTTGTTTCCAAATCTTGGCTATTGTGAACAGTGCTGCAATAATCATAGGGGTGTGTGTGTGTGTCTTTGTATACTGGTTCCTGTTGTTCAGAGTAGATGCCTAATAGTGGTATGGCCAGTTCATAGGAGAGGTCGATATTTAGCTTTTGTAGGTACCTTCAGACTGCTTACCAAAGAAGTTGTATTAGTATATATTCCCACTAGCAATGCAGTAATGTTTCTTTTTTGTATCCCTTCCAGCATTTGTCATTGGCTGAATTTAGGGTGTGGGCCATTCATTCTGATTGGGGAAAGGTGTTATTCTCAGAGTTGTTTTTATTTGCATTTCCTTTAGAGCCAGGGATGATGAACATTTCCTAATGGGTTTCTTTGCCGTTTTTATCTCTTCTTTTGAGAAGTCTCTCTTTAGCTCCCTTGACCATTTCAAGATTGGTTTGCTAGGTTTGTGAAGGGTTAGTTTCTTGAGTTCACCATATATAATGGATATTAGACCATTGTCTGATATATTGCTGATAAATATTTTTCCCATTTCTTTCCATTTCCTGGTAAACTCTATGATTCCTTTTTTAGCCTTTTATAGCTTTCATGAAATAGACCTTTTACATCTTTGGTTAGGTGAATTCCTAGATACTTTTTTTTAGGTTATTGCAAATGGAGTTTTTTCTTTGATTTCCCTTTCTACTTGTACATTGTTGCTGTACAGAAAGGATACTGATTTTTGTGAGTTAATTTTGTATCCTGCTACTTTGCCAAATTTGTTTATAAGCTGTAAGAGTTTGGAGATGGAGCTTTAGGGATCGTTAATTTATAAAATAATGCCATCTGCAAAAAGAGATGTTTATCTTCTTTCTATCCTATGTGGATCTATTTAATATCTTTTGCTTGCCTTATTGCTCTGGCTAAGAATTCCAGAACTATATTGAAGAAGAGTGGAGGGAGTGGACATCTTTGCCTTGTTCCTGTTTTTAGGGGAATTGGTTGTAGTTTTTCCCAATTAAGTATAATATTGGCCTTTGATCTGCCATATAAGGCTTTTATTGTCTTATGAAATGTTCCTTCTATTCATATTTTTCCATAGCTTTTAACATGAATGAGTGCTGAATTTTATCAAAAGCTTTTTCTGCATCAATGGAGATAATCATGTGGTTCTTGACCTTGGATCTATTGATGTAATGGATTACATTTATTGACTCACATATGTTAAACAATCCCTGAATCTATGGGATGAAGCCTACTTGGTCATATTGTATGATTTTTTATATTCTGGATTCAGTTGGCTGCAATTTTATTGAGGAGCTTTACATATGTCTTAATCAAACAGATTGGTGTGTAGTTGATTTTTTGTTGTGTCTTTGCCTGGTTTGGGGATGAATGTGATATTGGCTTCATAGAATGAGTTTGGGATTACTTCCTCTGTTTCCATTTCTCTGAAGAGCTTGAGTAGTGTGGTATTAGTTCCTCTTTAAAGATCTTAAAGAATTCTGTAGTGAATCCATCAATTCCTGTGATTTTTTTGTTGGAAGATTTCTGATTACTTCTACTATCTCATTGTAAGATATTGACATGTTTAATTGATTTATTTCTTCTTGGTTCTGTTTGGGCAATTTGTATTTCTTTTTTTTTTCATGTAGGAAAAGAATTTTATTTACTTAACTGCTGCCCATACCATGCATGGTGGAGAAACATGGCTGAAAAAGAAGGGGGGCAACCCATGTCTGGGCCAGGACTTATCTAGGCCAAGGACAATAAGAGATGTGGCCAGATGGTAGAAAGGTAATGCCACAATGGATCTGGGTGTGACCTCAGTGTCTGAGACCCTCCTAAGTTCAGATGGGAGGCTGGTGACCAGAGGTCGCCCAGGATGGAACCTAGCAGGAGGGGAAGGTGACTGCTTCCAGGTCTGCCAGTTATCTATGTAACAGATATTGGGCAGAAACTTAGCCAAGAAGGAGAGATGTCCCTGTTCAGACCTTACATTACAGCCTTTTGATAATTATGAAAAAGGGTGCTCACTGCTGGGATGGTTGTCCCAGTTGGTATTCAAGGAGGTTTGAACTCAAGGACTGGGCACTTTCCCTGAACACTTCTGCTGAAAGCTAGCACTCTACCACTTTGAGTTATATAACACTTGCAGTGTTTGCTGGTTAGAGATAAGAGGCTTGAGCCATGCTTCCAGACTGGCTCTTTGCAGGTTAGTTGGGAGATGGAGTCTTAGAGATTTTTCAGCCCTGGCTGGCTTTGAATTGAAATCTTTGCTACAAAAGCCCTTTGTTATTTCCAGTTAATGCAACAATGAGATCAAGTAGAATAAGTCGAGCTTACCTGGTCCTTATCAAGAATTGACCAAATATTATTCAATGACAAAATTGTTAGATGGGAGAATCTTAGCACAGATATACCAATATTTTAGAATCACGTAGTCAGTACTAGACTACACAATACAAAACAAAAAAGGCAAAACTCAAAACCTAAAATTTTTGACAACAATTATAAGACATCTTTGGTAACAAAGCACGTCAGATTGTTAGGCCTCAGTTACCAGGGTCTGTGAAAAGAGCGCCTTGTTAGCAAGGCACATTTGAATAAATGGATGGAGGAGAAGTAAGCTTGGGGGAAGGGTAAGGATTGGAGGCAGCTAAACCCTTAACCCACCATTTGGCCAATATGGTGAATTCAAGATGGCAAATATCTTTTAAAAAATGCAAAGAAAGCCTGAACAAAAAATGAAGCCTAGTTTGGCTAGCCTTTTAGAGGGAACCTAGAGGGGATCCCCTGGACCCAGCCCATGTCGCACTCTTCAGAGCACAATACAAATAGTTGTAGAAATGATAGGGAGAGATATAGAAAGTTGGACATGAATAGCAGAGAGCAAAAAGAGCTTGATAGTAAACAGACTTCTGATCATGTACCATTGCAGCAGCAAAAATTGTCTAAATCTGAGAACAGCATAAAATATTAGGTGCTCTGATACCCAGTGAGCACAAGAGGCATTTCAAAGGGATTTCACAGCTCAGGCATGACTCCCAACACACCATTAAATGTGTAGGAGAGTCAGTCTGGTGAGTGAAGGAGAGATGACCTGGCAGAAGTGGCCTCCTGACTTCTCCCAGAGCCCACTAGAGAGAAATGGCCAAGCCCCCCAAACCAATCATCCTCTGCTTTGGAGGTGAACAGCCTTTAGGCTAAAGGCCATAGGAGCTCTCTGGTGTGGTGCCATATCTGAAAAGAGATTGAGCAACCGAGAGCCATAGAGACTAGTTTCACTCACCAGAGTAGAGAAGTGGTGTGGACATGGATGTGAAGGCCAGCAATGGTATTGGGGAAAAGTCTTGCGTGGTGTCTCAAGGCAGTTTGGTTCACAGAAAAGGGTGGTTAGGAAATTCTAACATTTCCAACTCAAACACCCAATCTGAGTCATGGTCCCATATGTTAGATATATGAAATAGGCAGGTTTCATTAGTTAGCGTAGGAAGAGAATATCACACATGATTAAGGCAGGAAAAGACGTTTATTTACTGAACTGCTGCCCCCACCATACATGGTGGAGAAGCATGTGTGAAAAGGAAAGGGGGGATTAGTAATTTGTATTTCTATAGTAATTCCATCTCTGCTAGGTTTTCCTTCCTTTGTGAGTAGAGTCTGGAACTATTTCTTTATGATTGTTTGGATGTCTTGTATGTTTGTTATAATTTTTCCTGTGGTATCTCTGATATTAATGATTTGGGTCTCCTCTCTTATTTTGTTAGTTACTCTTGCCAGTGGTCCATCAGTTTTATTGATTTTTTTTCTTAAAAACAGCTTTTTCAACACAAATCAACTGCTTATCACAATGGGCTTTGGGAGTATATGAAGCCTTTCAACAATGGACCTTTCAGAACCCTGTAGGAAACAAGGTTATAATGCTAGAGTCTGAGAGGCTGGGCATATGGATGTGCTACACTTGAATCTTGAGCTCTGACTCCATTCTGGTGTACAACAGCATTCATTTTCCAGAAAATGTTCTCCATAATTAGCAAATAGGAAAAGTACTTTGATTATCCCTCACTCTTTTTCCTGTTGTGTGTCCCAAACTAAAACCTGGGCACTGTCGCTGAGCCCTCCAGCTCAAGGTGAACCCTTTACCACTTGACCCACAGCTCCAAATAGGGTCTTTTGGTGGTTCATTGGAAGTAAGAGTATAACAGGCTTTCCTTCCCTAGGCTGTCTTCAAACTGTGGTCTTCAGATCTCAGCTTCCTGAGAAGCTAGGATTTCAGGTGTGAACCACCGATATCTGGCCTGTTCTTTTTGCTAAACCTGGGGCTTGTACTAAGGGCCTGGGTACTGTCTCTGAGCTCCTTTTTATCAAGCCTAGTGCTGTACCATTTGAGCCACTCCACAGCTTCTTGCTTTGTCTGAGTATATGGTACTGAGTATTTAAACCCTGGCATTCATACATGCTTAGCAAGCTTTCTACCTCTAAGCCACATTCCCAGCCCCAACATTCCAATTTTATCCCTCAACTTGCCGATCCTCAAGGAAAGGCTTCTGAGTATAAATCATCTAAAGAAGTCCTTATAGGAAGTTTTTCAAAGATAAATAAGACAAAGCTCATACTGAAACAGACTCTATATATGTGATGACTGTGACAAATGACTCCATTTAATTATGTATCATGTTTAAACACAATAAAGTATGAATAAAACTGAGTCAATAGCCTAAATAATTGGGTATAATTTTATAATAGATGTACAAAATATAATTAAAATTGTGTGTATAATAATACTAAATACAATAAACAATAAAATGCATAAAATAAAAATAAAATAATACAAAATCAATAATAATAATCATAATATGAAATAAACATACATATGTATATATATCATATATTACACATGTATAAAAATATATTTTTCCCTTGCAGGGCCTTAATTCAGGCCCTGGGAACTCTAGCTTGAATTTCTTTTCCTCAAGAACAGTGAGCTTTCCCTTCACAAATGGTGTAAAAGTGTTACCCGGATGGTGAGCTCAAATCCTATCAATGCCAGACATACTGGCCTCAGTTCCAAGACAGTGACTTAATATTTGTATTGGAAGCAGTTATGTTTACTCAATTACATACTGAACATTAAAAATAAGCAGTGTATAATTTTGTACAGCTATTCAGACATCCTTCACTTACCCCCAAAATGCTTCTTCAGCACTAAATTAATTTTTGTACGTTTTTTATTGTAAAATGTTTTACAGAGGGGTCATAATTACATGAGCAAAGTAATGAGTACATTTCCTGTTGAGCATTGTTGCCTCCTCCTTTGTTTTCCCCTACCATCCTATCCCTCCCATGTCCACAGCTACCTTTGCCTGCTGAGTTCAGTGACTTAATTAAATATTTTTCACTTGGCATGGAGTTTGAACTCAAGTACTGGCAACTCTGCAACTTCCCTCACAATTCTACGGATTTAGCAAGACCCTGAGTTCAAATCCCAGGCTAGGAAAGAAAACTGGAAGAAATTCCAAAAAAGTGAGCTTTATTTTTTTAAGTTAGTTAATTAATTAATTATTTTTGCTAACCACAGGGCTTACACTCAGGTTGTGGCAACTCTGCCTGAGCTTTGATCTCCCTAGGCAGGGGTACAGCCTTGGGACCCATAGCCTATCCTGGGACCATAGGCCCAGAGGGCTTGCAGGAATTTAAAAAAACTGGGACAGCAGAAAAATTGGCAATCTGTAGAGGGCTGGGTGGGTTTATAATTTTTTTCTTTGCATGGTGACCATCCTAGGTCTGAATGACACGGTTGCAAAGTGGACATAACCTGCCATTGCTGATGGCTGGCAGGCTATCAGGGAAGCCATAAGCCAACATGTCAACATAGGCTCTGGGTTCAAATCCTGATCCTTACACCTACCAATGGCAGGAGACCACAAGAGACTCTTTCCTATCCCTAAGAATACCGATTGAATGAGTAGTTCATGAATTTGTCTAGTCTAAAATTGGATGCAATAATCCTAGGATGCTGATTCATCATAATTAATAGTTTATTAAGCATGAAAAGTATAATATTATTTCAATGGCAATATAGTACATACCTAAGAGTTGGTAGGAACGTAGTAGATGTCATTCAATCATAGAGAGACTTCTCTGGCACTCTTTACCAATATATATTTATTTGTATACTACCATCTTCTTATCTACGTATTGCTGTTTGGGCCAAACTTGTGGCACAATCTTAGCGCCTAGGAACTACCTGACAGCTTTGTTGGCTAGAGGCTGCTGTGCTCACAGTAACCCATTTATGGATTGGGCCTCCTAGGCCCTGAGTTCAGATCCCAGCACTGCCAAATATTTAATTTTGGATTAGGAAGCCGAGTGTGACACATGTTTTCTTTTCTGGGAGAGTCCTAGGTGTCAGGCATGATGGAGAACATATCTACAAATCTAGATGCTATGTGATAGTATGTAAATGTAATAAATGGTATAGGTGTCATCAGAGTCAATAAAATAAATGGTAAATAAATGAATAAAACAAGAGATAAAATGAATAGCCACACCAAACACAATATGGACTGAACATCTGTATGGAAGTATAAATCTTAGCTTTAAAATGTATATAAGGAGTATGTTTTCCACACTTGAACCTTGAATTCAGCAACGCTATGAGAAGGCAATGGCAGGAAATCATGAGATACTGGTTTCTGGACCAGTATTGATCTCATACTTGAATGAGTAACTCGTGCGTGATGTGAGTAGGAAATGATAGGCAAGAATCATGGGGTATTGTTTATTTGTAAAGAAGTGTTGATTAAGCGTGACAATAATAATCACAGCCATGAAATGGAGTCATCTGGTAAGATCCAAGAATTGGTAGATACATGGTGGATTGGATTCCATAACAGGTCATCATCTCTCCTATTCTATACAAATATGTACTTATTTGCATACTACCTTCAACTTAGGAATGGATGACTGCTGTGTGCCCTTCCACATGCCCCCCACCTAGGGGCTCCATCTCAGGTTCTGGGAAAGGCTTTGCTCATTAGTGGCTCACAGGCTGGTGATATGGACCAGTTTGTCACTTGGGTCTGCTAGACCCCGAGTTAGAATCCCAGCAGTACCAAACATTCACCCTGATGTCAGAAGCCAATTGTTGCACCTGTTTTCCTTTCCTGTGCAAGTCTTGGGTCTCAGCTAAGATGGAGAATGCATGGGCCACCCTGTGGCCATGGGAATAGGTTGTTATCCATGTCAGCCCAGTTATACCTGTCATCATATACTCAATAAAATACACAATACATCCATGAATAGCATACAAAATAGAATAATTACACTAAATGCACTATGCAGTCCACACACAGATGTGAATATGTATCCCATGTTTAAATGATCCATTCAGGACTATTGTGAACTCCCTGGGGCTCGATCTCTGTTCTTGGGAACTGCCCAGCTCCTTTGTGGCTCTAGGCTTGTGTGTTCACCATGACCCATTCACCAATTGGGCTTGCTAGGCCTTGAGTTCAAATCCCAGCACTGCCAAAAGATTCACCTTGATGTGGGAAGCCTGTCATTGCACCTGTTTTCTTCTGCTGTGCAAGTCCTGGGTATCAGCTTGGATAGAGAATGCATAGGTAACTCTATACTCATGAGAATAGGTTGTCATTTAGGTCACAACAGTTATATCTGTCAACCTATACTCAAGAAAATACACAATATATCAATGAATAAGACACAAAATATAGAGAATGACTACACAGAATGCAAGATGCTGCCCAACCATGTATGGAAATATAGATCCTCTGTTTAAATGATGAATTTATGACTATTTTGGCCCCCACCAGGGCTTCATCTCAGGTCCTGGGAACGGCCAAGCTCCTTAGTGCCTCACAGGCTGTGTGTTCACCATGACCTTTTCACCAATTGGGCCTGCTAGATCTTGAGTTCAAATCCCAGAACTACCAAAAGATTAACCTTGATGTGAGAAGCCAATAGATCCACCTGTTGTCCTGTCTTGTGAAAGTCCTGGGTCTCAGCGAGGATGGACAATTCTGTAGAGACAACTCTATAGCCATGGGAATAGCTTGTCATCCATGTCAGCACAATTATATCTATCACCATATTCAATAAAATACACAATACATCCATGACTAAGCCACAAAAATAAAAAGAATAACTACAATGAATGCAAGATGCATAGAATACCTGTAGGTAAAGAGAAATCCTATGTTTAAAAAAGGTGGGCTTGTTATTTTGTCCAATACTGGGGCTTCAAATCAGGCCTTGGACCAGGCCTGAAATTCTAATATTCAAGGATGGTGAGCTTCCCCTTTTCCAAAATGCATCAGAGCTACCCAGACCTCAGTTCAAATCCCAGCATTGACAAAAGATTCATTCTGTTGTCAGAAGCCAGTCGTTGCACATGTTTTCCTCTCCTGTAAAACTCCCGGGCCTCAGCTAGGATGTAGAATGCATAGGGAACACTATAACCATTGGAACAGGTTATCATCCATGTCAGCACAGTTATACCTGTCACCATACTCAGTAAAATAGAAATAACTCCATTAATTAGACACAAAATAAGAAGTGCACCGAATGCAAGATGCTGACCACAAATGTATGTAAATATAGATCCTACGTTTAAATTATGAATTTATGACTATTTGGCTCTCCCTGGGACTCAATGTCAGGTCCTTGGAACAGCCTATCTCCGTTACTCTAAGGCTGGTGTCCTCACCTTGACCCTTTCCCCAATTGGGCCAGCTAGGTTCTGAGTTCAAATCCCAACATTGCCAAAAGATGGATCCTGATGTGAGAAGCCCATCGATTCAGCTGTCCTGTGAAAGTCCTGGGTCTAAGCTAGGATGGAGAATGCATAGGAAACCCTATAGACATCTCAATATGTTGTCATCCATGTAAGCACTGTTATATCTGTCACCTTACTCAGTAAAATACACAATACTTCCATAAGGCAGAAAATAAGAATGACACCAAATGAAAGATATTGTCCACACATATATGTAAATATAGATCGTATGTTTGAATTACAAATTTATGACTGTTGTGACCCACCCTGGGGATCAATGTCATATCCTGGGAATGACCTAACTCCTTTGTTGCTCACAGGCTGGTGTGGTCACCTTGAACTATTTGCCAATTGGTCCTGCTAGGCCCTGAGTTCAGATGCCAGCACTACCAACAATTGGATCATGGAGTAAGAAGCAAGTGTGAAACTTTTTTTTCCTTTTCTCTGAGAGTCCTGGGTGTCAGGCATGATGGAGAAAACATCTACAAATTTAGATGCCATGTGGCAGGATGTAATCAATGTAATAAATGGAATGGGTGTCATCACAGTAAAATCAATGGTAAATAAATAAATAAAGCAAAAGTACAAGGAATAACCACACTAAACATGAATGGAATGAACATCCATAGGTAAGTACAAATAACTTTGGGGTGTGCATGGGTTTCACAGTTGAGGTTTGGGGGCCTGGAAGAGTGAGACGCTTGAAGGGGTCTCAGCACTGTTAAATTACAAGAACGAGGGATCTGTGTGCCCTGGAGCTGTGTACTCCCTTGGGCCTGGTTGGTGGCAGTGGGAGCTTGGAGCACCTTGGAGTGCAACCTATAGGGGGTGGCCTCCCAGGAGGGCAGAGAGCATGTCCAACATTTAATAAGGATATGAGTCCTGCTAGTATGGATTGTAACAGCATAGGACAGACTCTGGATCTTCTCATGATGAACTCTAATGGAGGAGGCCAACCCTATTTTAACTCTTGAGCTGTGATCTTCAGATCTCAGCCTCCTGAGTACCTAGGATTATAGGAATGAGCTTCTGGCTGGGACTCTGGTTCTTTTAGGTATATTAAAGTTTGACCTCAAGTCCTTAGGCTTGCCCATCAGGTCTTCTACCATGCGAGCCAAGCTTTTCTGTCTTGGGCATTTCTGAGATAGAGACAATATATGCTCAGGCTGGGCTGGATCACGGTCCTCCTATCGGTGACAGGCATGAGACACCAGGCTCGGTCCTCTGTAGTTGAGATGGTAGACATGTAGTGCCATGCTCAGTCATTGGTTTATATGTATTGTCCCAAACTCAGTCCACGGCAGCCCATTCTTGACGAGAGGTGAAGCTCTGGGTTGGGCCTCAACCACTGGACTTCAATCTCCTCATGGAACACTTGTGAGGAAAAAATGGATTAATACAGAGGGATCTCTAAATCAGGGCCAAGCATAGAAGGAGGGGCCGTCAGATACGGTTCTTGGTAATTCTGTGAGCATATGACAGGAAGATACCGGGAAAGATCTCAGATGGTGTGTGTTATTAATGTTACGACAGGTTTGGGAGTATGAATCAAAACATGGCTCTCTTTCTTTATTACCCTATCCTCATGAGCTAGGGGATCCTTCAATTTGTTCAGTTTTGAAGCTGGGGAAACTGAGGCACAGGGAAGCCTGGTGAACTACTCATGACTCCCAGCTGACAGGAAGCTCGGCATGACTTCCCTGCCATACACCCTAGGACAATGAGTGCTATTCAGTCCACTTTTTGTGGCGGGAAGTCCACTTTTTTCAGTAATGGGGCTTGAATTCTGGGCCTGGGACAGCTCCCCGAGCTCCTAAGCTCAAAGCTAACACTCTATCATTTGAGTCACAGTGCCACTTCCAGTTCTCTTGTGGTTCTTTGGAGATAAGAGTCTCACAGTTGTTCCTGCCCGAGCTGGGTATAAACCACGATTCTCATATCTCAGCCTCTATTCTACTTAGGATTATAGGCCTGAGTCAACGGCGCCTGGCTTAAGTGTAATTCTGAACTTCTTTCTTTCTCTCTATCTCTCTCAGGAACTGATTGAATGGGTGCTGGAGGAGGTGGCCCAGCATCCCCATGTGGCTGTAACCAAGGTGGCCTTCTCATTCAGGAAGTGGGCTGTGGGTCAGCTGCCTCACTCAGTCTGTTGCACCAGCTCCATGAAGTAAGTCCCTCTCTGCCTTAGCTAAACCATGACAGTTATTCATTGTCCATCTCACCTTACTAGACTCAGTACTGTGTTCAATGCCCTTTTCTAGCAAAAATTTTTGGCTAAAATTATGATACATAGTTATGGAATGAAAATTTAATGCCATCTTAAAAAGTCAGTTAGGGTTCTGGTAATGTGGCTTCATGGTATGGTAGTTGCCTAGCATTCATGAAACCCTGAGTTTAATTCCTAGGTACCACATAAACTGAAAAAGAAACACTAGAAGTGGTCCTGTGCCTCAAGTAGTAGAGGGTTAGCCTTGAGCAAAAAAAAAAAAAAAAAAAAAAAAAAAAAAAAAAAAAAAAAGCAGAGTTCCCAAGCCCTGACTTTCAGCCCCAGGATTGCGAAAACAACAACAGCAACAACAAGAATGAATATTTACTTAGTAAATGCAAAATTAAGAACCCATACTTGGAATATATAATTGCTCCTTCCATACTGATACCTGACAATAGTCGCTAATTCATGTACTTTACCTATCTTAGGATCCTGTGTTGAAAAAAAAAAACAAAAAGCTTTTGTTTATTAGGTCACGGCAATTAATGCCAGGAATGTGCTAAGATGTGAGGTGAAGATTAATTCTGGATATTCAAAGATTCCTGGCTTTTGAGTGGGTTCACTGCTAATCACAATGAGAAGCGTAGTCTAATTGAGATTTGGAAAACTTTTTTGCCAGTCATGGCACCAAAAAGGCAAAAGGTAATTAACAGTTGTGACAGAAGAGAAGGAATAACTCCAGATATAAGGGAAAAAATGATAGTAACTAAGGTATAGCAGAAACTGTTGTAGGGAACCATTTTTAGTTACTGAAGAGCTAGTTATCAACTAGGCTTATTCCTCATTGCCTGTAACATTATAATACTCTTTGGCTAGTTCTTAATCTCTGTGTAATAAATGTATCTCCTTCTATGCTGTTCTTTCATACCTGATCTCCTTTGCTTTCTAAAAATCTCAGTCTTTCAACATTTCTCTATGAACATTTCCTGATATTAAATACACCTACAAAAATGAATGAGGATGCTAATGTAAGGGTCCCATAGCACATGAGTCGTTAATGTAACAAAATGGAAAAGGAGGACATATTTATTGCTACGTCAATTATTCTGAAAAGCTGCAATGTCACATCATTTGATTCAGATTTCCATTCTTTGTCTCCAGAGTGACATTAACTACACATAAATGCAAATATGAGCCTGGTGCTGGTGGCTCGTGCCTGTAATCCTAGCTACTCAGGAGGTTGAGATCAGAGGATTGTGGTTCAAACCAGTCTGGTCAGGAAAGTCCATGAAACACTTATCTTCAATTAACCACCAGAAACCCAGAAGTGGTGCTGTAGCTAAAGTGGTAGAACCCTCAAATTGAGCTGAAGAGCTGAGAGAGAGTGCCCAGGATCTGTGTTCAATCCCCACAACCAACAAAAAGTGCAAATATGGTTTTAAGTTTCTCATAAAGGAATGAAGAAATCAATAGTAATATTCCCAAATGATTCAGTGCACCTACTTTTACTGAGTTATTTAAGTTATGGATACTTCGCTGAACATATTCGCTTAAAAATTGTCAAATATTAATTAGCTTTATAATAAACTTCATCTAACATTTCTTGGTTCAAAAGAGAAGTCCGTACAGTTGATATCATTTAGCTTTCTTACTGTCTTAGTTCAACGCCAACCCAGTCAGGAGAGTCTGTCAAACACTTATATGTAATTAAACACCAAAAAAGCCAGAAGTGGAGTTTTGACTCAAGCAGTAGAGTACTAGCTTTGGAGGTAGGTGGGAAAGAAAGACAACTGTTCAGAGACAGGATCCAGCCTCTGAGTTCCTGCCCCAGAAAAAGCTCAAAATAAACAAACAAGCAAACAATACAAACCCTGGGTATTTCTTTGGGACTTACCTTAAAGGAGTAGTTTTTGCTGATCATATTCAACTGTATCCTGCTTTTTTGGAATCCGTATTGCTATGGTAAACTCAGGACCAGAAAAAAGGAATTGATAACTGACTCCTGCAACAAGAGAATCATCTCAGGAGTGAAAAATCCATCCATAAGACACTTTAAAAACCTCCATATCTTTGTTTCTTTGCAGTAGAACACTTTTAAAACAAAGTTATTTCCTTTTGTTGTATGCTGGCCTTCAAATGGCATATTGTTTTCTTTTGTAATACTTTCAACCAGAAGTTTACAAAAAAGTTTTATATGAGTAAAAACACACAGAAAAATCAGGGACTTTTTTGTACAGTAAAAAAGAAAGCAAAAGTTAACCTGAACTTTGTCATTCTTTTATGTTCAATTCCTCTCCTGGGATCTATTATTTATTGGGCAGTTGTTTCTTTGAGGATTTGTTGTTGGGGGATTTATTGTTTTTTTGAGTTCCAGGTATATTTTAGATATGAGACCCTTGTCCATTGTATGGGCTAGTGAAGATCTTCTCTCAATCTGTGGGCTTTCTATTGATCTTGCTAGATATGCCCATTTCCATACAGAAGCTCTGCAACTTCACGCAATCCAATTTGTCCCACCTTTCTTTGATTTGTTGTGTTCCTGGTCTCTATTAAGAAAATTTCGGCCTGCACCAAGGAGACCTAGGGTTTCTCCTATTCTATCATGTAATGGTTTGAGTGTCTGATTCGACTCCGAGGTCTTTGATCCATTTGGAGTAGATTCTGGTGCTGGGTGATATATAAGGATTTAGTTTTAGTTTTGTACAAGTAGTTAACCGATTTTGCCATATACTGAAGAAGCTGTCTTTCTTCCATTCCACTTTTTAGCTCCCTTATAGAAAATTAGATGGCTATAGGTCTGAAGGTTCATTTCTGGGTTTTCTATTCTACTCCATTGGCCCTGAGGACTGTTCTTGTGCCAGTACCAAGCTGTTTCAATTACTATGGCTTTATAGTAGAGTTCGAAATTTGGTATGAATATTCCTCCAGCACTGTTCTTTCTTTTGAGTATCATTTTTGCTATGAGGGGTCCTTTATTGTTCCATATGAATTTTTGGATTGACTCTTCTATTTCCTTGAAAAAATGGCAAATCATATTTAATCAATTACTTTGACCAATTATTTTACCAGAAGAAAGAAGGAAAATATTATTCAAAATCAATTGACTTAAAAGTATGAAAAAAGGGTAGTGAAGAGAGATTAGAGAAAAGATAGAAGATTGTTTTCTCTCCAGTGTAGTAGTGGGTTCTTTTTCTTGTTTCTGCCATTCTATCTTCACAAGCTATCAAGTGTGCATGAGGAATGGATTATCCAGTTCAGACAGAGAACTCGTTTAAAAAAAATACTATTTTCAGCAGATGTAGGTGATTTATATCCTTAGACAATCTATTTAAATCTGTTAAAAATTCTCCCCTATCCCAAACTTCCCTCTTTGAACAGCTTTGTTTGCTTTCTCAAGACTGCTCTTCATTAACTGCTTAAAATTTTGAGAGGTCATTTTCATACACCCTAGAGATTGCTGTTTGGTTGTGATTTTTGTGTGTTTTTGTTTTTTGTTGTGTTTTTTAACTGAATTTGAAAAGGTTATGCCAGTTTGTTACAATTAAACCTGTCCATCTAATTGTCCAATCCTCCTGGATCAGAGTCACTCATTCCATCATTCTCAAGCAACCCTTTCTCCAAGATTTTGTTTTGATTGACCACTTCCTTTATCACGTGTGTACATTGAGTATTCTAGCTGTACTTGCCCCTTATTCATTTTTAATTCATTCTATGCCTTTACTATAATTCCGCTCTGGTTTCAACTTCCTGATAGTCATTCTGTTAAACTATCTGTTAATACTTTGAAAGGTTTATATACATTCCATGGAGTTTCAATCCTGCATATGCTTGAACTGTTGTCAGCTTATATTTCCATAATTCATTCATCGGCAGTAACAATTTGCAAGTCTGGAGACATGAAGCACCTAAACATGATTTTATTTCATCCATTTGGAAGATTAATCTTTAGTCAAAAAGAATGTTAAAAATGGCTTAGAATGTATTCCTAACTACAAATTTTTATAAATGGCTTTGTACAATCTTGTGATTGTTTTATTTTACATGGGATAATATTTTCTACTACCTATAAGTTTTCGATAAAGAAGAAAACTAAAATTTATTCTTATAGAGGAATATGATAGAAATAGAAGACAGATTTTATTTTTGTCATATCTCTGATGAGAACCCATATTCAAGACTTAAAGTCATATTTCTTACTATGTTGGACAGATAGGGTAAGCATACAATAACATTTCTTACTATTTTAGACAGATAGGGAAACATAAAATAACATATGATAAGGCAACTATTTGTGACTTTTTAAAATGTACCTTATTAAATGATGAAATTTACTTTATTAGCTAAAGTTTGGGTTGGAAATTTCAGAGGCTGATCTACTTAATGCACTTCTGGAAGGCCCCTACTTAACAACACAAGTTGTGTGTGGTTCTATTTCTACACTTTAATGAATGGTTGAACGTGTTTGGCATTAGTGCTGGGTAAATAATTCAACTCTATTGTAACTTGTTCCCTACACTTGAAAAACTTGTAATGTCACTAAATATCAACTACTTGTCAAATGTTATTTTGGCTAATGTGATTTTAAAAAGTTTATTTGAAAAGGAATACACTTTCAGGAGATTAAATGTAGATTAGCATTGGTTTGAGAGTGATATTTTCATTCTGCAGAACCATGTTGTACTGAAGGCCCAATGTTTTGAAGCACTAAGGAACTTCTCAATGTTTTTCTGAATTACATTTGACTTCTAAGTCAATTTTTCCGGGCCTTGGTAGACCAATTATGGATCTATCCTTTCAGGAACTATTTTTTAGCCCACTTATACTGGACTAAAATCTTTCATTAATCATAGGGAAGGGGAATCAAAAATAATCTTATGGCACTTTGTGATCTTGTTCAATCATATGGGCTGTTCATCTATAAGATGAATGTTTGAATGATAATACTTCTCTCAAATTTTGTGATCTCATCCTTCATTTTAAGTTGCCTTGCATTTTGAAATTGCTTACTGCTAATTCTTGCATCTCAAGGAATCGGGGCCCTGAAATAAAAGAAATGAGAAACTGAGATGGGTCTTCAATTACTTTGTGTTGGCATGTTGCATGGTCCTTGGTGAGAAGTCTTGCCCCTGTTATCTGATGACACAGGTAACTGGGATCTGGGATCCTGTGACCCATGGGTCCTGAAGAAGAAAAATATTTTTAGACATCTTATCAGCAAATTTGGGCATAATCTGTAGGAATGCTTCAGAAATACGGAGAAAAACAATTTGGGACCAGTGAGTTAAAACAATAAACAGAGCAGCAGTGTAAATCCCTTATAGATTAGAGGAAAACAAAATTTTTTTGGCCATGTGAATTCAGAAGACCAAGAACAGTTAGAATGTACCACAAGTTTATACCAAAGACATTGCATTGATACTTTTTCTATTCTAATACATATTTTAAACCTAATTATGTATATTCCAATCCTGTTTACTTGAATAAATAAATATCAATTTATTTGTCAAATTATCATCTAATTCTAGTAAGTTTCACAGTGTGAAATACAAAATCAGCACATATAAATATAAAATATATAACTATATGTAATATAATAAATGTCACATGTTTTGCATTGTTCACTTGTGGTTACTGCAATAAAGGCAACTCTGTTTTAAAGTAATATTCAATTATCTCTACATCATTGTTTGATAGAGTTAGACCTAAAGCTTTACCATTTGTAAATTTACAGCCTGGAGGCAAGAGGAAACACTGTGATTAAAACATTACCAATTTAAGGCATAGTAACAAGGAGAGACATATGGACTTCTCCTGAAACTATGAAAATATTTGGTGATAGAAAGGCAATAATGTAAGTTCCTGCCTGGTTGGATGGTAGGCAGGCAAGGATATTGTTAACATGCATATGAACAATTTTCTCACCTTCTTGGCTTTAGCTACTCTTGAAATGGTAGGTATAATAACCAATTGTATTTTGATAAAATATCTTTTAGTCTGAACAGTTCTGCCTGAACTGTTCATCTCTCTATGATCCCTTATAACTAAGATTAGTTTTGTTCAAGTAGGACCATCTATGCTGTCAAGGTAACATAGTCTGGTTGGTCTTTTCCTACATGGAAGAAGGGTAAAGGGTTAGGTAGACCTTTGTGCAAGTAAGACCTCATTTGGGAAAATGTCAGCTAAAGAATTTAGAAGTAGCTCTTAAGCAAGGCTTACTTTGAATCCTTTAGCTCCACAAAGCTAATTTGAGAAAGCCAGCACCTTTGGACCTAGATATAAATAATTGAAAGTACGATCAAATTCCAAGTGAAAAAGACTTAAAATAGTCATCGACAAAAAAAGATTTCAAATGTGATAAATCAACTGGACAATATAATTTTTCCCCACTATTCACAGAATTTTAAGGAAATAAGATAAATAGCATTGTTAGGAACCATAAGGTTTCCTTGTTATAGTAGGCACCCATAGATATAAGCCTCTATAAAGATTGCATCATTAACTACTTAAATTTAGAGAATACTACATGCTTCAGCAGTATGTATACACAAATTACAATACAGAGATTAACATGGCACTTGCACAAGGATGATATGAAAGTTTGTGAAGTATTCCATATTTTTCATTCTTCAGATGCAAGAAATGAAAAACAGTTATTAAAAAGTTGATTACAAAATTATAAGTGTAACAATACACGTAATTCATATAATTAAATTTAGTTTGACATCAGTGTATTAAATCTTCACCTTAGAAAGAAAGGTGTTTGCATAGCATAAACTTCACAAAACTTTTGAAATTAGATAACATTGTCATTTTATCCCAGAGAAAATTATTAGGACCTAGGACAAAAAGGAATCTTAAGCTGTTTCTATATGGAATGCAATCTGAAAGGACACATTATTGAACCTATATATTTTAAATAATGTAAAATTCAAGTATATCTAGGAGAGAATAAAATACATTATGAACATTATACAAACATAGAATATAGGAAATTTTAACATATACTTTTTCAGAAAAGCACCAGAAATACTTTAGTTTCTGTATTACTCATTTCAACAGATAAAGCTAAAATTATTTCTGATTAAAAAATCACAAACTCTGTATGAATTATTATACATGTATACAAAAACACTTGAATACATTTTGACATCCAATGCAGGCAATTCTCTTGGAAGAATTCCGCTGAATCCATGAATTTTTCCAGTAAGTTATTTGTGTTGCCAGGAGGTTGTCGCTCATGCCTGTAATCATAGCTACTCAGGAGGCTGAGATCTGAGGATCACGGTTCAAAGCCAGCCTAGAAAGGAAAGTCTGTGAGACTCTTATCTCCAATAAACCACTAGAAAACCTGAAGTGGAGCTGTGGCCTAAGCAGTAGAGTGCTCACCTTGAGCTGACCACAGGCATAGTGCCCATTCCCAGAGTTCATGCCCCATGTCTGACAAAAAAGATATTGCTCTTATTTGGATTGTGAAATTATTTTGTATGGACACAAAGGATAGGCTTGCATTTTTGAAATTTAAGAAACTTAACCCGACCGTTAGGACTTAGGAGAACAATTTGTTCAGCCTTCCACAACTTCATAGAGATAATGATATATACTTATCCTTTTGGCAATATCAAATGCAGTTTCTTCTAAATTGTACTTCAGGCCTGGTTTTATATAACCTTTGTTAGAAGGAGATCCAGCATATTTTTGCTATCTCAATTCACCGCAGCAAGATGTTAGGGGGTCAAGAGGCCTTTAGTTTGGGCATTGGTATCTGTATCATGATGAAGTAAGAAAGAAGCCACTCTGGTATTATTCTATGTATGTGCACTGTGCAGGGTTGTCCAGTCATCTACAGTTATTGCATGGGCCGCTTGAGCCACCAACTCATGGACAATGTCTAAGTTTCCACTGTAGGCTTCCAGATGAAGAGGGGTACACTCATCATCATCCCTAGTATTCACATGTGACCTTTTTGGAAAGTAGTCTCTGCACTGTAGTAAGCCTAATATTTGCGGCAGTCCAATGAAGAAATTTGCTTAGATCCTTCTCCATTTTTTTTCTTGTAATTGATACCATTCCTTACTTTTTTATCTTGTTCCTCATCTTCCTAAGAATTGCCAAACCAGAGACTTTGAGTGCCAGTGGGAATGAGGTGTCCATGTATTTCCCTAATAGTTCACATTGGTTGAACTGGTCCAAAATGTCTGGTGAATTTTCTGTATATGTTTTTTTCACCACGATTTATTTTCTCTTTTTCAAATTTTATTATTCAAAATTATTCTAACTGGAGAGTAGGGAATTGATGGAGTGCAGAGGAAAGATGTTCCTCCGTATTCAAAGGTACAGACTGAAAATGAGGACGAGTGATCTCTTCATGTGTAGCTTATTCTAGGAATGAAAAAATAGGAAATAATGCCTTCTATATAAATGATTTGTGAAATGGCAGAGCAAAAAGTGAAATGATGAAACCAAAAATATAAAAGCAAAATAAATTAGGATAATTATGGAACAATCATATTATCTATGAGAACCATGAAAGAGAGAGAAGTGTGACAAAGATGTGCAATGACATAGCTAGCCAAAAATCCATGCCTCTGATCAATTTATAGAGCAAACAAAATTTTATTTTTTAAAAGAGATGGAAATAGAATTTATGTATTTACTTGAAATGAGTAAATACATTTTTAGTAGCCTACATAAAGAGACATAGCTTTGACCAAATTACAGACAATAATTTAAATCCTTGATAATTCTCTTAACAGATACTATTGAAATTAGTTGAATCACACTTTTCCTATACAATGAAGAAATAGGTCAAAGCTAGTAAAGCAGCTAGTGAAGTTCCCACCTTTCTCCCTAAACCTAATAATTTCTGGTTTGTAAAATTCTTCTTTGCTGTTCTGAGCCCATTAATACATAATTTTTGATGTTGAATAGACTGTATCTTTTGAATTAGATTGTATCTGCAGACTTTTGACTGTGCAATTACAGGACTTTGGATGATGCTTGCCTTAAAATGGTGTTCTAGTACAAAACTGGCATTGCTTTCATACCAAATGGGAAGAACAAGCCAGAAAAACAAAAGAAAAATGGCAATTCCGGGTATCTCAACTCCCATTCAAAATAATCAGGTGACAGAACAGATAATGAATAATGCAGAGGAGAGTTCCCAAAAAGCTCTACAAACACTATTGGCAAACATGGTGAATGAAAAGATTAAAAACCTGCAAAGGACTCAGTGTGAGCATAATAGGAAGAGAGAGGAGGCAAACCAAAGATCAAAACAGCTCTTGGGCATGAGGAAGGTACTCTAAGGTTAATACTGGAATTGCGTGAGCAGGTTGAGAACACTCAAAGTGACATAAAGGAATTGTGTGAGCAGCCTGAGAACAATCAAAGAGAAGGAAAGAAATTGCATGAGCAGTCTGAGAACAAAGAGAACTACAGGAGTTGCATGAATGTGAGGAAGCTAATCAAAGAGTAATACAAGAATTGGTAGAATGGGATGAGAATAGACAAAGATTACTAGAGACATTCATGGAATCCATAAACAGACAGCTGAAAGAAGTCAGGGAAACCACAAAGGGAATGCTGAATGGAGCCCAACAGAAGGAATGGGAGTCCAAGGAAACCATAACCAATTAACTAAATGATTTGCGAATAAACACTGAACACCAAATTAAGGAAGTATAGAAGTTCATACAAGATCTAAAACAAAGCTCCAACAAAGAATTTGAAGCCATCGAAGCCGACCAATTAAAAGGAAAAGATAAAAAACAAAGTAGAAAGTCTTGACAGTAGGTTAGACCATGCAGAAGATTGAATCTCGGGCATTGAAGACAGCATAGATATTATAGAGAAAGAATATACAACCCTCCAAGACAAATTCAAGAAATATGATAGATCTATTCAACACTTGGAAGACACCATTAGAAGGCGTAATCTGAGGCTAATGTGTGTAGAGGAGCACCTAGAGACAGAAGTTAATGGTCTAGGAAATTTGTTTAACAGGACCCTAGCAGAGAACTACCCAAACATGCAAAAAAAACGGTCTATTCAGATACAAGAAGCTTTTAGAACCCCAAATAGACCAAACGACAACAGGAAATCCCATCGTCACATTACAATCCACACAGGATAAATTCAGACCAAGGAAAAGATCGTTAAATCTGTCAAGGAGTAAAGTACAATCACCTATAAAGAGAAACCAATTAGAATCAACTCAGACTTCTCAGCAGAGACAATTTAGAGCCTGGAATTATGTATTCCATGCCACAGTGAGAAACAACTATGAACGAAGAATACTGTACCCAGCTAAACTCTCCTTCATAACTGAAGGTCAAATAAAAGTCTTCCATAGCAAATAAATATTGAAACAATATATCTCCACCAAACCAGTCCTACAAAAGATTCTTAAAGATTTCCTACATATAGAAAACCAACAAGACCACAATAAAGGCCAAGAAACCAAACCCAAACAGAATCCAAGAACCATAGGAAGAACCCAGGTGCTGCAACCCCCAAGAAGGTGGATAAAATGGCAGTAACTCCCAAATACCTTTCAATACTATCTCTCAACATTAACGGACTTAACTTTCGAATTAAGGGACATAGAGTCTCTAGTTGGATTAAAAAGCAAGATCCTTCTATCTTCTGTCTTCAGGAGTCATATCTTGCCCATAAAAACAAACACATTTTTAATGTGAAAGGCTGAAATAAATTCTACCAAGGAAATAGCCCCCATAAACAGGTGGGAGTTGCAATTCTAATTTCAGATAAAATAGACTTCAAATTAAAATTAGTGAGAAGAGATAAAGAAGGTTGCTACATATTAATTAAGGGATCTCTCCTTCAGGAGGATATTACAATTCTAAATATCTATTTGCCAAACAATAAAGCACCCAAATTTATCCAAAAATTATAACTTTAAATCTCACATAGATCCAAAGACATTAATTGTTGGGGACTTATATACACCACTATCCACACTACATAGATCATCTCAGCAAAAAACTAAACAGAAAAACTGCCGGTCTAAACAGCTGCATAGATCAACCGATTTAGTAGACATCTAGCGAATATTTCATCCAGCAGCATCACAGTACACGTTTTTCTCTGCAGCACATGGAACATTTTCCAAAATGCACCACATTTTAGGTCACAAATCAAACGTCAAAATTCAGAAACATTGAATTCATATTTTGCATTGTCTCAGTCCACAAGTGAATAAAATAAGAACTCAACACCACCAAAAGCCAAAACACCAAAAGAAAGTCCAGTAACTCATGTAGGCTGAACAACACACTTTTGGATCACCAGTAGGTCATGGAAAACCTTAGAAACAAAGTTCAAATGTTCAAGATATTCAAAAAATGAGCACAGAAATTATCTGCTCCTCTGGGACGCAGGACTCAGAGCAAAGTTTATAGCTCTGAGTTCTTACATGAAAAAAATTGGAGAGATCTGAAACCAACAATTAAATGAGACATCGGAATCTCCTTGAAAAAGAGCAGCAAGATAAACCCCAATCCAGTAGATGGAAAAAATTAATTAAAATCAAATCAGAATTAAATGAATTAGAATACAAGAAACTATAGAAAGAATCAACAAAACAGAGTTGGTTCTTCAAAACAGTTAACAAAATGGAACCGTATTTTTTTTGATGAACATTGATGCAAAACTTCTCAACAAAATTTTGGCCAATCGACTTCAACAATTCATCCAAAAAATCATACACCATGATCAAACAGGATTCATTTCAGGTATGCAAAGCTGGTTCAATATACGCAAATCAATTAATATAATTCATCACATCAACAGGAGCAAGGATCAGAACCACATGGGTATTTCAATAGATGCAGAAAAAGCATTGGACAAGATCAAACACATAGAGCTCCTCCATGACCCAGCAATCCCACTTTTGAGCATTTATCCAAATGATCACAAACAAGACCATATTAAAGCTACCAGCACAACTGTGTTTATGGCAACATTATTTACCACAGCTAAGATATGGATCCAACCCAGATGCCCCTCAGTATATGAATGGATCAATAAAATGTGGTATATATACACAATGGAATTCTATGCCTCCATCAGAAAAAATGACATTGCCCCATTTGTTAGGAAAATGAAAGTCTGGGAAAAAATTATATTGTGAAGAAAGCCAGGCCCTAAAACATAGGCTCCATGGTTTCCCTTATTTGCAATAAATAGTATATGTCTGAGACAATCAGAAAAGCTAAGGTTAATTGATGTTAGGTGGAAGAACCCCAAGATAAGTATTTAAATATTTTTTTATTTTATGCGATTGTTTCTAAAGTATTTATAAGATGATTTTTTGTTGCTTTGTATGTCCCTCCCCCACGATATAACCCCTGTTTTCACTGTATTTGATGTTGGTATAATTTGTGGAGGGGAAGGGAAAAGACAAATCATTTAAATAGGGATACAGTTGGACCCATTGCAACAATGAGGTGTACAAGATGTTATGTCAAAAAACAAACTTTACAACTTTGCTGGTGGCGGGGGGAGGGGGATATTGGGAGGCTATGAGGGGTGAGATGGGAAGGGATAAGAAGGGGAAACAAAGGAGGAGGCCACAATGCTTGATAAGAAATGTACTCATTATCTTGCCCATGTAATTGTAAATCCTCTGTATGATATTTTCAAAATAATAAAAACATACCTTCATATCTATTGATGGTATATGAATGCTATGCACCGAGAAGGGTCTTTTTGTTTTCACAGACGTCTTTGGCATACACAGACAGATAATGGATTATATGAAGGTACTAAAACTACAGATGCTTGCCAGGAGGAGAAAAACCTATTATTTTTTTTTTTCAGAGGCTTCCCTTCTCATGAAAGAAATATGCTGCTTGAGGCAGGATTTCACAAAATTATATTGCTAGGAAGAACTTAAACATCCATCTAACATTACAGAGTTGAGGGAGATGAATTGACCTCCTGAATAATTTACTTTGGGTCAAATAAAAGCAGGCTTACAAAAGGAGAGTAGACTTTAGAGAAACATGATGAGTTGTATGTAAATAGGTGCTTAGCTGATTTTGTCAATAATACAGGGAAATAAATACAGCAAGGTAAAAAATTAAAGAAACTCTGCATTGAAATACTTATCTGTATGTGTGTGTGTGTGTGCGCGCGTGCACATGTGCCTGTACACACACTTGCATGTGCATGTGTTCATTCATGCATTCATCATTCCTGCCCTAAGATTCTGTGCCCAAGGATAGTGGTCTACCACTTGAGCCACTGCTCCACTTCTGGTTTTTTGGAGATAATCGCATGTATTTTCATGATTGGACTGGTTTTGAACAGTGGTCTTCAGATCTCAGCCTACTGAGTAGCTAGCTAAGCTGACTCACCCTCTGAGTAGCTAGTTAAAATTCTGTCTCTCCTCTATGCTTCAGTGGTCTTTTATTCTTTTCCTGAGATAATCACAAGCCTAAGTCATATATATGTCTAATTGCTTTAAAAATACTGTTACTGCTTGGCACCAGGGGCTCCAATCTGTACTCTTAACTACTCAGGAGGCTTGAGAACAGAAACCAGGACAAATTTTAGTGGACTTCCTTCTCAAGCCATAGTTGAGTGCATTGGATTATTTCCACCATCCTGCACGATCTAGAGACTAACATTGGAAGGACTACAGGATCCAGGCTATCCAAGGTAGGACGCTAGACAAGTTGGTGTGCAACTCCGATGCCAATGATGATGAGAAGGCTAAAAGGACAGATCAGGTGCATGTTTTTGTGGAAAGGGAACCCCTATCCTAATATTAACCACTTATATGATGCCAGACTAGTAAGAACAATACCCCAAGTTGAAATTCCCAAAACCAAAATAACTACATACATTAACATCCAAAAACCAAATTAACATAAAAAAATCTGTATTTTGCTCTAATATAATCTTTATCTGATTATCATATGATGCAACAGAATAATTTCTTCATTAAACATATGATATATTTTAAAAGACCTAGAAAATTCTTTCTCACTTAAGTGCAACTGAATGGCATATTGCCTCATTTCTTACATATTTGACTACCACTAAAAATCCATCTAATAATTATTATAGTAATATATTCTGATTTATTACTTTACTTTGTAACAGTTTTTAAACTTTTTGCTTCTCTGATAAAGTTTAAGTATTTAAATAGTATCATCAAACTATATTCCTTGAGTACTTGGGGCATCTTTTTACAAAGTTTTTAACCAATGGCTTCTAAGAATTCTTAATTGCTATATTATTGGTTTTATTTTTAATTTCAACATAATTTTATTGTAAAGGTAATATACAGAGGGGTTACAGTTACATAAATAAGGTAATGAGTACATTTCTTATGGAAAGAACATTGTTATCACCTCCATCGATTTTTTTTTGTACACTCAAATAACTACTGATGCTGTTGTTGTTGCTATTTATCAATGGGTACTTTTGCTTTTTTTGTACATGCATTTTTTATTATAAAGTTGATATAAAGAGGGTTTACAGTTACTTTACTCAATTAAGAGTACACTTCATTTTATTATTTAGATTTTAAATATTGAACTTAATTACTTATTTTCTTTTGTTTCTTTAGGGTAATTCTTTTTTCAGAGTTGTAGGATTAATTAATTTAATTTTGCATGGTTTTTACACATATAAATTATTTGGGCACACATATGTTGCTTTTAAAATATTTAACTTGTAAATATTTAAAATTATTTTCTTAATTTGTATATGGTTGGTGAATTTAAATAAATTGATTTACTTATAGTTCTAAACATATTTTTCCAGGTAACAAATAGTTACTGTATTTTCAAGAAGCACATAATTTATTAAGAAAGGCTTCATTTCCTAGTGACTTTTTAATAAATATTTTACTTGAATTAAAAAAGAATTTGAGCTGGGCATGGTGATTTGTGGCTTCCATTTTCTACCTATGGTAGGAACTACAAATAGGGTTTGCAACTTGGGAGATTCTGAGAAACTATGAAACCTTATCATAAAAATATCCAGAGGGAAATGATTAGAGATATAGCCATCCATAGCGAGATATAGAGCACCTGGTTATCATATTCTAAATCTTGAGTTAAAACACTAGCAACATTAATTATTTGTCAAAATTAAAGGATACATGTTTCAAAATGTTTATTTTTTGGGGGTGGTGGTTTGGTCCTGGGGCCTGAACTCTGGGTCTGGGCGTTGTCCCTAAGCTCTTCAGCTCAAGGCTAGCACTCTACCACTTGAGCCCCAGCACCACTACCGGCTTTTTTCTTTTTGCTTATGTGGTGCTGAGGAATCTATCCCAGGGCCTCAGGCAATTCAAGGCAAGCGCTCAACCACTGAGCCATCTTCCCAGCCGTCAAAATGTTTATTATATAAAACTTGTTTGCAAAGGTTCTCATGTCTTCTATTTCTTTTTTTGGGGGGGAGTCTGGTCATGGGGACTGAACTCTGGGCCTGGGTGCTGTCCCTCAGCTCTTCAACTCAAGGCTAGCGCTCTACCAATTGAGCGACAGCACCATTTTCAGCTTTTTTTCTTTTTGCTTATTTGGTGCTGGGGAATCGAAACCAGGGCCTCATGCATGAAAGGCAAGCACTCTACCACTGAGCCTATTGCCCAGCCCATGTCTTATATTTCTTAATTTTCAATTTACTTAATCTGTAAGAATCCAAGTATATTGTGACTATTTTATTTCTACTAAACTTTTCAATAGTACGAGCAATATTATTATTACACATATTAACCTACTTTAACTATTTGTGATACTTTCCCTCTTTAACTGATAATATCAATGTTCTAAATGTGTTTATGTGGTGTGTGTGTCTCTCTATGTGTGTGTGTGTGTTTATGTGGTTTTTGCGTGTGTGTGCTTTGTGTGTACTTTGTAATGCTTGGAAGTGATGCCATTGTTTCATATATGCTAGGCCAAGGTTTTACCACTGAACTATACTGTCTATTTATAATTTAATAGTGTTTTACATTATGAATTGAAAATTTTCATTCCTAGTATGTTTTTTTCAAAATTATATATGATAAAATGTGATCCATATTCTATCCACGTTAGCAATTTTAGTAGTTATTTTATTGTTATTTAGAATATTTCCACTGCCTTTTCACTTCCAAACGCTTGTGTTTGTTATTGATAAAGGTTTTACTTTGCTTCTTTTCTCTCTTCATTCTTTTTGCCTTTAGAGTTTACCTATTGTTTCTCTTATTTCTTTGGAAATTAATTATCATATTCCTATTACAAATTACTTACATTGTAAGAGGTCTATACAATGCGTTATTTTCTATTTTACTTTTTCCCATCTTCTCTGACTCTCATTCCACACTATTAGGTGGATTAAAAAGAAACTTGATTAAAGACACTTTGATTATTTTCCTCCTTGTCTTCTCTGAAGTCTTTCTGTTCTTTGAAACACAATACCAATGACACACTGCTCCTATGTGGTCCATCATTCTATCCCCTCTCACTCTCCTCTGTAATACAGCTCAAATCGTTATCATTGAACTTTATTATGCTATAGTGTTACTAAATCTTAGCTTATAATTAAATTAATTTTAGTTGTTTCAAGCATTCTCTAAAGACATTTTTTAATATAATATCTGGGGTCTTGTGTTTTCACAAGGTGCAAAATATGAGTGACTATCAAACGTCTAGATATCTATGTAGAATATTGGTCCACCTGCTCAATAAATTTGTATTAAATTCCAGGAATACAGGTCAGTCAGAACAATCTTGTTAAATGATGTAGCTTGAGCCGTCATACTAGATTTGAATCTTATTACCATGTTTATTAGTGAAATAACAGACACGTAGAAGAATGTAACAGATTTATCAAAAACAAATTCTTAGTTTTATGGTCAATAGAATTTGAAAACGATGCCATGACTTAATGAAGTAAAAATAGAATCTTAAATGGGTTTATTGGAAATATTTCCTCTCTAGTTTTAAAGAATGATCTTAGAATACTACCTCAAACCTTATACAAAAATTTAAAATAAAAAAATGATTATCAAGCTAAATGTGAGATGTAAAAACCATCAAAACATAAATGTAAAAATTCATGACAATGGATCAGTAAAGGTTTCTAAAAATTTGACATGGAAAGCATTAGTGGCTCAAGAAAAGTATGAACAAACTGGTTAACATCAACTGATAACCTTTCAAAATTCTATGAAAGAAGTGAAAACCTATAGAGGGCACATATTTGTTAATGCTACAATGATCCTGAGTCTTAAGTACTTTTATATCTTTCAATTCTGCATAATTTTTTTTCCTGAACAGGATATTTCTTGTTATCATTGTTTTTTAAACTATATTTTCTTAAAAGAATAGCTTTAGATAAAAGCAAAGTTGTAAAAATAACCCAGAGTTCCTATAGGAACACAGACTTTCCTGCCGAGGCTGGCTTTCAACCACAATCTTCAGCTCTCAGTCTCCTAAGTAGCTAGAATTATAGGCATGAGCCACCAGCGCCTGGATAACTGTTCATTTTTTTTGTAATAAGTTAGTTTTTTTTATAATTTTATTTATGTGTGTGTGAGTGAAGGAGAGAGAAAGAGACAGACAGACAGACACAGAGAGAGAGAGAGAGAGAGAGAGAGAGTGAGAGAGAGAGAGAGAGAGAATGAAACAGTATTGATTCCAAAAAGGATTATTGAAAAATAAAAACATTAACATCTGATAAGATAGTAATATATTTAAAGCACTTGGAAGTGGTGGCATCACAGTTTCTCTGTCCTGAACACACAGTGCCTGTGCCTCCGCAACTTTGTCCTGATCTGGTTTGTTGTGCAGGAGATAGCATAGCTGGCCAATGTTTCAGATGGCAGGCTGTGGCCACTGCTCAGTGTTTCTCCACCACCTTTTTTTACATTTTTATTGTGAAAATACTTTACAGAGGGGTTACAATTACATGGGCAAGGTAATGAGTACAGTTCTTATCAAGCATCGTTGCCTCCTCCTTTGTTTCTCCTTACCATCCATTCCTATCTCCCCCACTCCCCAACCAAAGCTGTAAAGTTCATTTTTGACATAATGACTTGTACATCTCATTGTGGCAATGGGTCCACCTGTATCCCTATTTAAATGGCTTGTTTTTGCCCTTACCCTCAACAAATTATACCAACATCAAATACACTGAAAGCAGGGGTTATACCGTGGGTGAGGAACATACAAAGCAACAAAGAAATCATTTTATAAATATGTTAGAAACAATCGCAAGAACGAGAAAAAAATACATTTGAATATTTATCTTGGGGTTCACTTCACCTAACTTCAACGTATCTGATCCTTTCTGCTTGTCTCAGACATATAACAGTTATTGCAAATAAGTGAAGAAATTGTATGTCTCCAGTTAGTCTTGTTTGAGTGTAATTTATTTTATCAGTGTGCATTCTATTTTCTGCTTCTGAAAAGAAGTCTCAGTTACATAGACCCGGGAAAGGGTCAGGAGCAATGGTCTTATCACTGATTGCCTTCCAACATACCCAACATATTCCTGAGAGATCTTCAACCCACACTGCATGTGAAAGTCCTCACCCTCATCCTGCCTCATTTGAATACATCTGTGATAACTTTAAATTCAGTGAGAATGCAGTTTAAAAACTCAGTGTAATGCTTTGATGACAAAATGACCGAGCCACATTTTCACTGTATAAGTTGTCTCTCTGATGAGAAAATAATTCTTGCCAAGGAGATGCAGATCACTTATCCAAGATGTTTGCCAACAATTCATGTTGTTATATTGCATTTCTCTTCCTCTTCCTGTCTCCTCTTCTCCTCCTCCCTGAGTCTTTTTCCCTCTTCATTCCCTCCTCTCCTCTTCTTCTTCCCTTTCTTCTCTTCCTCCTTTTTCTTGTGTTCTTCCCTTCTTCCTTGGTTTTCTTTTCCCTCCTCTCATCCCTTCCTCCTCCTTTTCTGTTCCTCTCTTTCCTCCTCTTTTTCAATTTCTTCTACTTCTTTATGGTCCTGGGGCTTGAACTCTGGGCCTTTGCATACTAAGCAGGTGTTCTGCTGCTTGGTGCACGCCTCCTGTCTGGACTTCATTTCATTGACACTACATTTGAGATTTGTTTTTAAGTAACAAACTTAATTTAATTCATTGTATATATTCTACACCATAATATGTGATACTTCATACATTGTGGCTAATAGGTTTTGATTATGCTTTGGACTTCTGAGAAACTCATCATAAACAATGTGTTTGAAGGCAATCTAATATGATCATGTGTTACTCCCAAATTAATGAACTGGTTACTTTGCATATTGCACAAGTACTTCCATATTGCTCCCAGTTTAATGAACTGTCACTTTGTGGTAGCACCGAGTAACACTAATCCAAGGATTGCTGGGATCAGAATACTAAATCCAGACAAGAAAATCCATGAGATATATATCTCCAATTAACTACTAAAAAACCATAAGAAGACCTGTGGCATTGTGGTGTACTGCCATCCTTGCACAGAATAAGCAGATGACAGGACCCAGGCCTGAGTAAAAGTGGATGCACACACACACACACACACACACACACACACACACACACACACACACACACACACACACACACACACAATTTCTCAGCTAGAGCAAGTAGAGTATCTGTTTTCCTTATAACATCTCTGAGTTCCTATCCTATGTGTTTGGATATTTTTGAAAGCTTCATCATTACCTTCCCTAATTTCAATAAATGACTCCCCGTTCACTATTTTTTATTCCTGGTTTGAAAATATTTTAAGACACTTTTTCATGTAGAAAATTGAGTTTGCTCCCAACACGGTTACTCTCTTGGATTGTAAGATCATAAATAATTATGCCTTTAATATTAGCTCAAAATTAAGTTACATGCTTCCATTAAGAGTTTATCTGTTGCTCAGTGGGAAGAGTTTGAAGTCACTTGTCTGAATTTGAAAGGTGGAGTAAGAGTTGCAGAGAAGCCTAAGGTAGTTAAGGCAAGAGACATGAAAGGAAAAAAGAAAATGAACTTCAGACTCTTCAGGCCAATTATCTTCCACAGGCCTGCACTTGAAATCAGTATGGAAACTGTTGCTCATTATCAAGCACTCAACCCACTGGGTCACATTTCCAAGCCCTGAAATAATTCATTAGTGAGGGACATTCCTGGAGTTTGAAGCCTGGGCCTGAGCTCTGAACTTGAGCTTCTTTTTTTCAAGCATTCTAACACTTGAGCCACAATTCCACTTCTGGATTTTGCTAGTTAATTCAAGCTAAGAATCTCAAAAACTTTCCTGCCCATACTGGCTTCAAACTGGGACCCTCAGATCTCATCTTCTGAATAGGTAGGGTTTCAGATGTGAGCCACACCCACCAAAAGATAGCCATTTCAATGAGACTCTTATTTCCAATAAAAGTCTCTAACACACACACACACACACACACACACACACACACACACACACACACACACACACACACAAGCCAAAACTTGAGCTACTTCTCAAGTGTTATAGTGTTAACCTGGAGCAAAAACACCCTGGGACAGTGGCCAAGCCCTAAGTTCCAGTGCTAGAAGCACGAGAAAAATAAATAAATTTATTAAATAAAAAGTTTAAATGTCAAACAAAAAATAAAAGGAAAATTGAAAGAAAAGAGGCATTAAGGGGGTAAGGAGGCCTGGCTAAGTTAGTATATCCATTGATTGAAAGCATCAGGTGGCTTGTGGGAGTCCTGGTCCTGAGGGTAAAAATATGAAAAAAAAAGAAATGCAATTAATGCTTCCCAAATGAGCCAGGCAGTTGTGGCTCACATCCGCAATCCTAGGTTCTTAAAATAAGCAATCTGAGGATCTGGATTCACGTTCTGCCAAGGAAGAAAATCCTCCTGTCTGCCTTCAACCAGCAGACAGGCAGCTTTTACACTATGCCTGTAGCACAGCTGGACCATGCCTATCTGAAGACAACTTCCCTCAACCAACCTCTACCCAATGACAAAATCCAAGGTTTTCCCAACTGGATTCAGAGCTCAGAAGCTTTTTCTGTGCTCCAGGTACCCCATGGTTTTGCTGCTCCAGGGCAACATGTGGGGCATCAAGAATCTACTCTACCTTAACTTGCTGGTTCCCTAGGTCTAGGGGCCCAGCCCAGGCTCCTTTCTTGCCCTACAGGAGCAGAGACTCAACTCTATTCTTAGCTCCCACATCACCTGCTCCCTGGAGCACTAGATGCCCCTGCACAAAATCCACTCCTGACTCATTTTTCCACTGAAGCTGGGGGCTGTTAGCATCTTGAAGGTTTCCTAAAGCCAGCAGTTTCTTCCTCCTCCTCCCCATCTAGTTTGCCTGCCTCTGCTGTAAGCCAGATGGTGAGGGGGTGGGGGTGGCAGGAACCACACATGTCCAGATCAGTACAGGACTCCAGCTTGGTACCTACTGTTCATGCTTATTGACTAGCGCACAACAATCTTAGTCACTCCTCAAAGCCCTAAACATTTTAATTTATTTATTCAATTGGTAAGGTAGTCCCTGAGATAGAACTCATGATCCCTGTGCTTGATGATCCCTTGCACATGATGATCCCTGTGCTCATGATCCCTTGAGCAAAAGGCTCAAGTCTAGCAATTTTACCACTTAAGCCACAGCTCCATTTTGTCTTTTCTACTTATTTCTGATAAGAGTCACCCAAACTTTCCCGTCCAGGCTGGCATCAAACTGTGATCCTCAGAATTTAGCTTCCTGACTACCAAGTTTATAAGTGTGAGAGACCTACACTGGAAAGTCTTTATTTATTTGTTTATTTATTCATTGTTTATTTATTTATTTTGGTCTTGGGGCTTGATTTCAGGGTCTTGGTGGTCTTACAGCATTATTGTTGCTCATGGCTAATGCTCTACAATTTTGATCCTCAGTTTCACTTTCAATTTTATGGTGATCAATTGGAGATGAGTTTCACAGACTTTTCTACCAAGGTTGGCTTTGAACTGTGATCCTTAGCTCCTGTTTAAGTAGGATTACAGGCATGCGCCACCAGTATCCAGGAAATCCAGAGTTTTAAGACACTCTTCTTTCCAATAACCCAACAAGAAAAATAAGTCAGACGTTGAGATGTGGCTGAAATGTTATTGTGCAGTTTTCTTGAAGAAAAATGGTCTAGGACAGGCACGAGTGGCTCATGCTTGAGGTCTGAGCATCGTGGTTCAAAGCCAGCCAGGGCCAAAAAGACTGTGAGACTCAATTCCAAAACACCACCAGAAAACCGAAAGTGGCACTGTGGCTCAAGTGGCAGAGCACTTGCCTTTAGCTGAAGAGCTGAGGGACAGTGCCCAGGTCCTGAGATCAAGCCCCATGGCCAACAAAAAAAATGGTCTTGGACATGGCCAGTCCCTGAGTTCAAGTCCTACCTAGAACCAAGGACAAAATAAATCAATTCATTAAAAAATTAAAAGAAGAAATTGTAAAAAAATAAAATAAAATATGTGTTGGAAAAAATAGACATTGAGGGTGTTGGGAGGTATGACCATGTTGACAGAGAGCCAGCTGCCATGAGATGAAGACTAAGGCAGCAGCAACTCTGGCCTCTCCCACCCAATCCTCTCTTTCCTCGTTGACTACTTGAGATGGGGCCTGGGGGCATTGGTACTATTCCCCAAGCCAGCAGACTCTTCCACTTGCCTGCAGGTCAGTATAGGCCACCATCTGCTGAGGCAGAAAAGGCTGGAAGATGGAGGAGTGGAGGCAAGGCCTGCCTATGCCCTGCAACCACCCCTCAGTTAGTATTAGTCTATTTCTTTATTTTCCTTTCTGTTTTATTGTAGTCTGAAACCAGGACGTGAACTCAGTACCTGTCACTTTCAAGTACTGTCTAGTGCTCAACAGACTGAGCCATGTCTCCAACAATTAGAGATATTTCATTTTTTAAATTAATTTACTTTTAAATTTATTTACAAATTGTGGGATAGGCCTAGAACTTGAACTCTTGGTTGGGTGTTATCCCTGAGCTTCTTGCACTAAAGGCTAGGACTCTGGCACTTGAACCTCAGCTGCACTTCTGGCTTATTGTCATTAATTTGAGATAAGAGTCTCAGACTTTCTGCCCAGGCTGGCTTCAGATTGGAACAGATCTCAGTGTCATGAGTAGCTAGGGGTATGGGTTGAGTCACCTGCACCAGCAATCCATGTTATTGTTTTTTTTATTTCTTTTTTTTTTGTTTTTGTTTTTATTTTCGCAGTCCTGGGGCTTGAACTCAGGGCATGGGATCTGTCCCTGAGCTACTTTTTCTCAAGGCTGGTGCTCAACCACTTGGGTCCAAGTGGCATTTCTAATTTTTTATGTTTATGTGAGAAAGAGGATTCGAACCAATTTTTTATGTTTATGTGAGAAAGAGGATTCGAACCCAGGGCTTCATGCACTCTACAAATAAACCACATTCCCAGGACCCGAATCCATGGTTTTATTGAAACTATTAATATCTAAAATATCAGCAGGATAAAAAAGTGAAAAATAAGATGAAACAAGTCTTAAGCTATTGGCTGGTGGTTTGAACCTGAAACCCCTGATTCTGAGGAGGGTGAGAGGTGAAGGATATGGGTTACGAGCCACAGGAATAGCCTAGTTTTTGAGAAATGATTTGGAAGACCACCAGCACAAATCACAGTAGAAGTCAGATGCTGCTGGCTCATGACTACACAAGTCTGGAGATTGGTATCTGAGAACCACCATTGGAGACCACTTCTGGCAGAAAATTACATGAGGTTGGAAGAATCAAATACAGATACAAAGGCAAAAAGTAGGGATGTGGGCAAAAAGAGATGACGGACAGAGCACTGATCTGGACTTCAAGCTCTAAGAATAGATGAAAACAAAAATGAATGAAAAAAAAACAGAAAAAATGGAGTGGAAGTATGATTGATGAGGTCCTGGGTTACTAAATACAGTAATGTAAAAATGTAGCCTAATCCATACACAAAAGGAATACATTTATTACTCATGGGTATATAGAGATGTATTTACTGAAAGTACAGAAGGAATGTGAAATGTAAAAAATGCCACAAAGGGATATTTTTTTCTTTATTCTTTGGGGTTTGATGGGGACTTGAACACAGGACCTGACTCTGGTTCATTGGCTATCAGTCTACCAACTAGGCCACACCTCCATCACCACATTCAAATGGTCTCAGCTTCTCATGCTTCTGTTCAGCAGCACATGTATCCTTTTGAGTGCCCACTGGGTTTGCACATGACTTTCCAAGGACAGCTCCAGCTGCATCCTCTTGAAGAGGTAGGATTAATTAGGGGCCCACTGCAAAATCTCTTCTAAACTGAGTGGGGTGCCTCTTGCCTATGCTCTTGATATAGACGAAGTGAGGTGTGTGGATGATGGTAGGAAGGCAGCTTAGATGGGGAAAAATAAAGTTTTCCCTGTCAAATGACACCAGGGCTTAAGTGACCACTATGTGTACCTACCTTCCAGCCACTGCGCCTATGGACTGACCACCCTCAGCTGTCAATCCTCAGTTTGCATGGTCACAGCTGTCAGGAGGTTGGCTTCAGGATACCCCCACTTATCCCTACTCTGTACATTCTAATTGAGCTCCCCATGAGCGCATGATTTCCAAAGGTTGCAATGACCATGCTGCAGCTCCTCAGGTTTCAGGCTGCGACTGTAGCCATTGCTTCAGCTTCCCCTACATCTACTGCTGCCTCCTTTTTGGCTGCTTACTCTCATTCCTGGCCTGTCAGAGCCAAAAAGGGCCTCTAGGAGGACACCTCCAACCATGCCCCAAATGTACCCTGGACTTCCAGTGACTCCTGGTGGTCAGTAGGAGTTATATGAACACTAGAAGTGCCTGAGGGTAAATGTTAAACATACATGAAGAACTAGTATGATGGCTTGACCAAGGCCTGTGAAAATAGAGGTTTGAACCCCATAAATTTTGCTTCACTATGAATTTTCTATTTTCAGACTGAACACCATATACTTTCCTTGTGCTTCCTTTATTGGGTTTTGTATTATTCTTTCCAAAGACTTATTCTAGCATGGGCTGATACCATGTCTCTGGTGATGGTACCAGCAGAAAAGGAAGTGGGACATTGAGTACCGATCCTTTCCAAAAGAGTTCAACACAGGTCAAAAGAGCAAGTCTTAGGACAGTGGGCACATCAGGACACCTGAAATTTAGAATTATTGAAATACTGAATTATCTCCAAGACCAAAGAAATAACCACATCTAGTACCTTGAGCTCACAAATATACCATGGAGTTCCAGTGAAAATGATCACTCAGATGAAGATAGGACAATGTTTAATATACAGAGAAACAATGGGAATGGCACTAGAATAGGCAGCAATCATTTGTGTGCAGAAGATAGGACCAAGGGAGATGAATTGCAGTTGATTTTCTGGGAAATGGATAGTGACAGAAAAGAAACTAGAAAAGGCAATTAAAGTGAGGATGGAGAGAGTGCCATGGAAATCTCAGTTGGGGCGTCTTGTGCAAGTAATTTTTCTTTAGGAAGTGATGATAGGAAATGTGAACTTCCTAAGGCAAGACCTGGCTTTATTGCGTAGCTGGACTAAAAGTGAATATTCTCCTGCTTCAGGTTCCTGAGTTCTGGGATTATAGTCATGCACTACCACATTTCCTGTTTGAAACATTTAACTCTTAAGCTAGATGATTGCTCTTTCACCTTTGACCTTTATAAGCCTTTCTTGGACATTTCTGGACATTGCCATGAACATGTGTGTGTTTGGATTATGAGAAAAGGATCATTCTAACAGCTTTCCATACTAAAAACACCTACCCTGGGTACCTGTCAACTCACACTGCTCATCTGGCCTTTGTGGAGACTATCCCATCTGCTCTGGTCCTTAAGAAGTTTGCTAGATTCTCATCTGCATACCAGAAGACACAGAGATGGAGGGTTTAAGATGGCAAAGAGAAAGAAGAAATTTACTTCGTTGAAACTTCTGTTATTTGCCTTAGTTTTGTTTGTCATGTTTAATAAGACACACTTATTTGTGATGTCAGTAGGATTTGGATTTTAAGTCACTAAAATGTGTGTGACTATATTGAATCTGGTCCACTCAGATGAGAGCATTCTTCTTTACTAAGTTATTAACAACTGACAAACTTTTGGAGTTTTTGTATTTATTTTCTTGGCAGACCATTAAACATTTCTTCAGAGAACACAAAAATCAGACGTTCTGATCTTCATAGAGTCCATTATGCTTCAGGTAATTTATCTGTAACCCTTAGCACAAAATCCAGTGTATTTGCTTTTGGATTTATTGGAGCAATCTAGCTGCCACAAATAAGGGAAACCATGCAGCCTGTGTTCTCTGAATCTGGATTACTTCCCGTAATATAATGCTTTCCCAGTCTTTCCACTTTGTTACCAATGGTAGTTAATCATGCTCTCTGATGGATGAGTGGGGTCTCTGTCTGTGTATACATATATATATATATATATATATATGTATGTGCATATATATATATATATATATGTGTGTGTGTGTGTGTAACCTCATACATATATACCAAATTTTATTGATCCATTCATGATTTAAGGGTTTTCTAGGTATTGGAAAGTGAGAGACATGAACCTTATCACCCTGTTTGTGGGCAGAGACCTGAGCTCTGAGGGCAACAGTCCTGAGCCTTGTGACCCATTTTTATGGCCTGAAGTGGCAACAGCTGATCAACTATTAATTTATTCATTTTTGTAAGTTCTGGGCCCTGAAATCAGTGTCTGTGCACTGTCCCTAAGTTTTCTTTGCTTAAAGCTAGCACACTAACACTTGAGCCACAACAACACTTCTGGCTTTTTCTGGATATGTGGTTACTGAGGAATCGAACCCAGGGCTTCATGCATGCTAGGCAAGCACTTTACAGCTGGGCCAGCTTCCAAGTCCAAGATTTTATTTTTTAAACTAACATGTAATAGAACAAACTATATAAATAACTGTATTAAAGGAGGCAAGCTCCTTAATTAGAACCATGACATCCCTGGCCAGAAACCTGGGACAACAGACCTTTTCCATATATCTCCTGCACAGTGAGCTTCTATCCACTGATCAACAATTCATTGGCCTGAAAGGAAGCAGAGTGATGTGGTGTGAAACGTGATGCAATCAGATAGAAGGGGCCCTATCCCTCAATGTCAACACTGAGGATGGGTACTCACAAACCCTAAATCCTCTGGGGGGGTGCTAGTGGACACCAAGTATGAATTGTGTGGGGTGACAATCCAATTGGCAGATGGGCTAGGCGATTTAGAGAAACATAACTCATTAAGAATCACATGGACTCCAAAAATGTGAACTAAAAATGTCTGCTTTGTTTTGAGGTTATTTTTCTAACTTCCTTTATCTGCACTCTGTCCTCTAAAGCCAGCTCCCATGTGTGAACTCTTCATATGCAAGACAATGAGCCATTAATAATGCCAAGTAATTGTTAATCTTATGGAAGTGAGCCAGGAATAGAATGGTTGTCTGGGGTTTCTTTTCCTATCTGAGTTATGAATAGTGATTTATTCCTGAGCAGAGAGCCCATGTTCTAAAGGCTGAGGGTATTGCTGCTGGATATCACCTTAGATTTCAACACGTTGATAGATTTCACATTTCACCAAGTGGATATAACTATAAGAGACAAAGCAACCAAGACATTCATATTCCCAAAATCATTGCCATGCTGAGTCAGTCTGACACATGACTTCCCATGACTGCATGGAGCAAGTGAACACTCTTTTGTTTTTAAAACATGTAGTATATACATCTATACATGCTTAGAAATATTACATTGACTTTAACTTTGTCCCAGGTTTTTATGTTGGTTACAGAGTATAAAGGAGAAGGACCATAAGACCACTGAATTTTCCCATCTTAGAGCATCATTTTCTTTCTCAACATACAGTAGAGAAACCACAGCCTAGTTCCTCCAGTCAAGCAGGAAGTATATTCTAAACACAGTATATGCCAACATGTTCAGGTCCAGAGAACCCAGTGAATGTGGTTCCACTCTGTTCTCTTCATTCACTTTTCTCTTTTTTGAGATAGGGTCTAAGTAGGCCTTTGGGCTAAGCTACATGTGTATGTGGATCATAGGCACGTACCACCATGCCTAGCCTAGTCTCTACTTTTTATGTTTTCTTCCCTTTGTAGATCAGTCAATAGCTCTAACATGGCTCTCTACCATTTACCTTCAATTCATGTCCTTACCTCGTTCTCTTCATCTGATCTAACTGGAGCCATCTATCTCTAGCCATCATACTGTTATGGTGGTCCATCTTGCTTCCTTCAACCTAGCTCCATACACATCTGTTTGTTACTAGGGAGCCTTTCTTGACTTGTTCTTTTCTCTTTTCCAAATGGCTGCATGTGCAGGACAATAAAAGGAATTCCTGAATTTTCCCAAGAGTGTGAATTCAAGGCTGTTAACCATTTCCCATTAAACACACAAGCAGTAGGCCAGGGTTGGTGGCTCACACCTGTAATCTTAGCTACTAAGAAGGCTTATCTGGAGGATGGTGGTTCCAAGTCCAGCCTAAGCAGAAAAGTCTTGAGATCCAACGATCAAAATCATCATGAAAAAAGGCTGGACGTATGGCTTAAGGTGACCATACAATCTGAGCAATAGCTGTCATAGTTTAGGACACTTTGTGCTGCTTGTAGCACAGGCTCTTTAGTCCCAGGTCGGTACTAAGAGCATCTCTTCAATTCCATCTTCGTGTATGTGTGTGTATATCTACAACTTCACTCACTCATGCACTTTTTGTATACACTGAGTATTAATCAAGGTGCAGGTGCTTCAGTTGCAGAGACTTCAAACAATTTTGAGTCTTTCCAAACACTATGAACCATCAAGAATTCTACCACTGTCAGCATTTAATACAAAGATTCCACTTCCAAAATGCCATTTGGCTAGATGGTGTTTATCTATCCAAATTTACTTAGTCTTTCCTCTAGTTCCCCCTCATCCTCCCATACCATTTCATATCCACACACTCCCCAGATTATTGCTTGCAATGATCATAACATGTTCCTGAAATAAGGATTCTTTTTTATTTTGAAAATACCATACAGAGGAATTACAATTACATGGGAAAGAAAATGAGTACATTTCTTATCAAGCATCATTGCTTTCTCCTTTGTTTCCATTTCCCATCCCTTCCCATCTCCCCCCTCTCCCTCCGCCCCCCACCCTCCCCCCTGCCAAAGTTTTAAAGTTCGTTTTTCGACATAACTATTTGTATATGTCATTGTTGCAATGGGTCCACCTGTATCCCTAGTTAAACGATTTGTTTTTTCCCTTCCCCTCCACAAATTATACCAACATGCAGGGGTTATACCTCGGGGGAGGGACATACAAAGCAAAAAAGAAATAATCTTATGAATATGTTAGAAACAATTGCATGAAAGCAAAAACATTTGAATAGTTATCTTAGGATTCTTTAGTGAAAGAATTAGCATTTACTTGTTAGCAAGTCAACTTCTTCAGTAATAACTCAAAACGAGCTTAAAGATCTACCCTTAATTTGGTGGGGCTGGTACACACAGCATAATAAAATGGACAAATCAGCATTTCAATGTCAGGTGGAGCAGTATGGGACCTGAACCCATACCATCATGTGCTAAAAATGGTCCTCACAGTTGAGGGCAGAATACCTTCTTGTCCTTGTGGGACTCCTGGATTTCAGGGAAGCAGGAGGCTGAGACTGATCTCAAACCTTACACTTCACAGATTGCTGGTCAAGTTTCAGGAAAACTCAGAAATCTGTCCAAGGATGATTTGCCAGGCTACAGTTGAAGAAAAGACAAGAGCCCAAAACTTGGCATGGAATTTCTTAGAAGACAACTTTATACTTACTAAGAACTTATGGCTTTTAGAAATGGCTCAGGATTGGGTGTGGTCAGACATTGTGGGCATGCAATCCAATGAGGAGACTGGCAACTTCCATACATTATCATCCTATAGTGACAAAAAGAGGAAAATAACCCCAAATTGGGCTGCACTGGTCATCTACTTGACGTCAAAGTATTGGGTCTGAACAGTACTGACTGAAACTGGACTGCTGGACATAGGGCATAGGATGTGAATTGAGTTATAAATGGAGGGATGGTTTGATGGAAATAATTGTCAACTTAACAGTACATTCACATCTACTACGGATCTCTCATAATGGGACAGTGCACTCAGTCATATGAACCCATTGGCACTGGTCATTCTTGGTTGCTGGTCAATCACTTCCTGGCTTATCAGAAAACACACCAAGTGGTCATGGTTTGTTGGACACAGAGGGCCAGCATATAAAGGTCAGTGAATGCCTGGCATGTTAGCATAGATTATCATGGTTTAGCCACCCTGCACTGCTCATTCTCAAGGTTCTCATCTTATTAGCTCCTTCGGGCAAACTCACTACTCCAATGGGAACAGATGATGCCTCCATGCCTTCCTGTCTTGCCCTCCAGGTCTCAGAAGTCCCCAAAAGGCTGTTCTGAAGTTGTGGGGGCCTAATGCAGGCAAAGCCCACGTGTTGGAAGCTCTAATTCATAGCAATGATAGGATGTTGCAGAGATCTGTAATGTGTTGTGCCTCCAGGGGAAGGAAGCACTGTTGGTATATAAGTGCATCAGGGCTCCCTGATACTCCCTGCACAACAGCAGTTCTTCTGGCTTGAGCAGCACAAAGGGATGGAGCATGAGGCACCCTGAGAACAAACACTCACCAGTAGAAGGGTGGATAGGGCAGGTACATCTACAGAGACCAGTGCCAGAATTGGGGGGCTGTGCTCTTTTATAAACTTCTCCACATCTCAGTTTTCAAAAACAACTTCTACATTAGAGTAAGTTTCAACCTATGGAAAATTTACACGAGTGTTTCTCTGGACTGCCCCAGCTCTCCCTCAATGCACATGTCATAAAACATATTAATCAAAGAGAATATTTCCATTGAAGTCATATTAGTCACTAAACACAAACCCCATACCAACCTCACCATTGCCTCCCTCTGCCCTTCTCTCATGCAGCAGTCTATCTGGTCCTGATGATCCCTACTCTCTTTCCCTCCATTCTTAGATATTGTGAGTGGTTCTGCTCAGCATTTGTTTTCTTTGTAGGCATAGATTGAGGGATGTCGACGGACTCTTCCTCTTTGCCAGGAGTACACAGAGCAACAGATGCAACAGCCATCTCAGTGAATCACACTGGGACACCGATGTCACCAAGCTTATACTTGTTCATGGTACTTGTGTTAGAACTGAATCTTGTACTTGGTAAATAGGTGAGCTATACTCCTATTTTTTGCTGTTCATTTGTGGTTTTGCTTCCTGTCCAGGTACATGCCAGGGCCTGGACACACCTTTTTTGGCTTCCTATTGTAGTGAAGTTGATATGCGTCCCTAGCTTCAGAGGAGATGTTACCCACTTTTTGGCCTGGTGTGGCCCTGAATAATGATGGTTCACATCTCAGTATCCTAAATTGTTAGGATTATACAGGCGACTCCCAGATCCAATGTGCCTTCCTTATCAACCCTACCCACTCAGCAGTGACTTACAGCTTTCTCTCCTCAGTTACTCTTACCCTCTGTAATTTCAGAGAGGAGACACAAATTTCCTTCTTCATTGTACTCTAATTGCTCCCAGGATTGCCTGAAATTGTACTGTCTATCTCCCTTCATTGTAGCCTCCCTAAGGAAGTGATACCCCCAGATCTTGGATGTTTTTGCATGAGGAGGTAGGTCCCAGTGACACAGAGGTAAACTTAGTTGTGAACTCCAAAGGGAGGTCCTGCTACTCCAGTTGTGCGCTGTCAGTTCTTTCTGCAATTCCCTCAGCTACAGTGATTCTCCATGACACAATGGCCTTCCTGCACTCCCCACACTGATAGATATGAAGACAGCATCATGTCAATTGGCAAGATCAAATTCCAGGCACTCGGTGATGGAGCTGGAGGAGTTGAACTTGTCCCCCTATCCAATCTGACATCCAATTCCTTCCTTCAACAAAGTTCAATCTCTGTGGATGCTCCTCTCTACCAACTCTCTCAGCCTGTCTGTAGAACTAAGGAACAAGGTATATGTAATTGAGAAAATGCAAACACAATCTCTCATCATGAATGGGATAATTTAAAAAATGAAAACAATGAACCACAAATTTATACTGAACCTCTCTCCCCACATCATTTATTTATACAAGTTTGCTCCCTAATTGCTTTTGTGCGTTTGTTGGGGGAGGTGTATGGGTACAGGTGCAGGGGGTGGAGTTGTGAATACTAGGACTTGAACTCAGGTCTTTTGGCTCAAAACCTGACTCTTTTTGTTCAAGTCTGGCACACTTACCATTCCAGCCACTGGTACACTTGTGGCTTTTTCCAGGCTAGCTGAAAGAAGAATCTCTTGGGTTTCTCTGCATACAGTGTGGCTTCAAACTGAAATTCTAGTATTAGCCTCCCAGAAGGCTAGTATTGCAATTGTGTGTGATCAACTGGTTCATGGCTTCCCACTACCACTTTAAAAGGGCAGCTTTTAGCTTATGAAGTAAAAGAGCAATTCTTGATAGAAAACTGTGTATCAGTGTGATTTATGAAGATCTGGAGGCTCCTCATGGGAGAAATGGCCTTCTCCTGGGAAGGATCAGAGCACTACACTAACCAAATAGATTTGATGAAATGTCCCCAGAGAACACACCATATACTCTGAGTAGAACAACACCCAAACCAAAGATCTTTAGGACATTGTCTAAAAAATTTTTAACCAAGGTACTCACAGACGTGCCTCCCATAATCTTGGGAAATATAAAAGTAGAGCAGCCACCTACATCCTGTCTGAAGGGGGTATAGGGTGTTTGGAACCAAGCCTTTTCATTGGCCCAAACTACATCCCAAAGAGGCAATATGGATTCTCCTAGTCCAATGGCTGGGCCCTTTACTGCTACAATATTAAGCTTCTTAAACTGAATGAAAGTATTCACTAAGTTTCTAAATTTAAAAAATAAACGGAGAACAAGTAAAAACATTGCATGTGTGAGGAGATGACAAAAATGTATTCTAGATTGCACGTTGCCAAACAGAAAATGTGCAAATCATAAAAACTAAGATTTGTTAAAAAGCCCCTGTGGTAGACTGTGGATCTACCTGCTGCAGATTGTAAAGGATTAACTGCAGCCTGGATATCATGCAGGCGGGCTGCTGCCACCGGTTGTAGGTAACAAAGCCAGAACTGCTATGGTATTTACAGTGGCTTTTGGCCACTCTGTCCACTACATATAGTATTTCCAACTTTCTCTCTTCGAAGACCCAAGGATCACACTGAATTTAGGGAGTTGTGGTGTCTGAGAAAGGCAAAATTCAGAGTGAACTTGGCACCAAGATTGTCTGGCAGTTACTGAAGGGTTATTGACTAAGGGATATAACCTGCTCCAGCTAGGAAACATTACACATTGAATCTGGAAACAACATGTATTCCTAAGGTCTTATGAACTGGACTAAATTAACTTAGGGACATGAAGCTAGACGAATTTAAGACATGAGGTTGGATAGAAAGATCAGCAAGCATCCCAATGCCTGTATCCCATTATGTGTTGATGTATGCTACTGACACAGGAGATTGGAGAGCAAAGCAGGCATGGGGGAAGGTTGCCCTGGCAGGGAACAAGAACTTGCCGTAAATCACAGCCAATGCTTTGTTGGAGTTTGGTTTTACAAGCTTTGTAGTTCCAGGGAGGTTGATGTTATACTATCTAGGGATTCTGTTTCTTCCTCCCTCCCCCCATACAGCTGATTCTGTTTTCAGAGGTGGATTCTTGTTCTGATTTCCCACAGTTGAGCAAAGCATAAACTTATACCTATATACATACAAAGTGAGTCTTTTTTTTGTAGTTTGAGTGTTACCATTGAAGAACAACTACAATTTTTCAAATACAGAGTTCTAGGCCAGGGCTTGATTGACAGCAGCCATTGAGACACTTCCTACTAACTACCCGTCCTCTGAACAATATCAAGTTTGAATATAGTCCTGCATCTCAACTTGCCACCCTCTTTTCCCCCCTTAAGTCCTGAGGGTGGAACTCAGGGTCTTCTGTTTAGTTGGCTGTAAGTTGACTAAATCACACTTTCAGCCCTGTTGGCACTACTCATTGGAGGCTCAATTTTAACACATTTTCCTAATTGAGCTGGTCAAGATCGTCTGCATGGATTTCAGATATTTGTGTAGCTAGGATTACAGATGTGAGCGACCTGCATCCCGCTAGATTATAATGTAAGGAGCGAGGTTGGGAGGTTTGTAAAAAACACAGGAGAACAGGGCTTGCAGATTCAGATTCCAGCAACTGGTGTGAGGTGTAGTCCATTAGGTGAGGCCGACCTCATCTCATTCTTGCCATGTGCCCCCAAGTTTAGTAATGTTATCGCTCTATGAAAGAATTGATTTCTTTACAAATGGAAAGACTTGGAAAAAATTACATTAAGTGAAGTAATCCAGGCCCAAAGAAACATAGTTCCCATGGTTTTCCTTATTTGCAATAACTTGTATATGTCTGAGTCAAGTAGAAAAGGTCAGATACGTTTATGTTAGGGAATGAATCCCAAGATAAGTATTCAAATGTTTTTTTTTTCTTTCATGCCATTGTTTCTAACATATTTATAAGATGATTTCTATGTGCTTTGTATGTCCCTCCCCCACTGTATAACCCCTGCTTTCATTGTATTTGATGTTGGTATAATTTGTGAAGGGGAAGGGCAAAAATAAATCATTTAAGTAGGGATACAGATGGACCAATTGCAACAATGAGATGCACACGTCGTTATGTCGAAAAATGAACTTTACTATTTGATGGGGGTGAGGATGAGGTGAGGGGAGGTGGGGGTAATATGGGAAAGGATGGGAAGGGGAAACAAGGAAGAGGCAACAATGCTTGATAAGAAATGTACTCATTTATCTTGTCCATGTAATTGTAACTTCTCTGTACAGTATTCTCACAATAAAAAAGAATTGATTCCTTTAAATGAGCAATCTACACTAATATCTAAGGATGCTAAATGAGTAGGCCCAATGTATTGTTAGAAATCTCACACTGGGATTTAATGATAAAGCTGTGGTTCATCAACACATAAGAATCAAGAACGGTTCATTATTCCATGCTTCTCCCATGATATATTTGTACATATATAAAAAATTCTGGTCTCATAGTCTATGAGGAAAATCAATACCAGGATTTCAACAGGATAGATACATTGTTTTATAACTACAATTTCTATTTTTTCCTGGAATGATAATAATGTCAAATGAAATTATGTCTCTGTCTCAGAGATCTATGTTAAATTCACAAGCAGCCCTGGTCAGAGGAAGGTTGCCATGAGGATGTGTGAATTCATTTGTAAACAAGGATTGAACAGAAACTCATTTTTTAAAAACACAGCCACCCATCAAAGCTTTGTAGGAATAACCTGTCAGGAGAGACATCCCCAGGCCAAAAAGCTGTAGTATCATGTACTACAATGATACAGCTGCAGTTAGTTTACTGGTAGGAGATCATGATGGACCTAAAGAGGAAAATGTGTACAACTTTTTAAAGTATATATAAGGTTTTGTTTGCTATTCATGGGTCTTAAACATAGGGCGTAGGCACTGTCTCTGTTTCTGAGCCTCTTTGTGCTCAAGGCTAGTGTTCTACAAACTGAGTCCCAACACCACTTCCAGCTTTTTCTGAGTACTTTAATGGAAATAACAGTCTCATGGACTTTTTCCTCTGGACTGGCTTCAAACTACAATTCTCAGATTTCAGCCGCCTGAGTAGCTAGGATTACAGGCATGAACTAGAAGCTCCTGGTTTTTATATGTAACTTTTAAAACTTACAATTAAAGCCCATAAACATTGAAAGGTGTACAATGCAGCATACTCAATTAGTATTTGTTCCCACTGGATCATCTGTGAACTGAGTTAAAGATTTGCCACAAAGTTAGTTTTTGAAGACAGAATTCCTTCTGAGAAGACACTTGACAAGGTCAGATGTGAAGTCAGACCCTCATAGAAGGGAGTAGGAAATGTCTGGGAAAACCATGCAACGAGATCTGAATTAGAAAGTAGTGTGCTGCCTTCCTCAGCTTACTCAGCTTTATTATCTGAAGAAGGAAAGATTGAGTGGAAGAGGTCAAGTTCTAGGGGCAGTTTATGGGTTTGTTTTGCTCTCTCTCCAAATCCTCTAATATAGGAGTGCTGAGTAATAGCCTCTTCCTTTGAAAACTCCCCACATTATCTCACTCTATCAGGAGAGGAAACCTCACTTCTGTAGAGAGGAGCTTGGATTTTGGGTCCTTCAGAAACATAGTATGCAGACATCAAAAGCACAATGCTATAAAGGGAATCCTACCTACTCAATTTTATCAATGATGTAAGGGCCATTTCATGACAATTAATCTGCAAACTGGATATCATCAATTTCAATAGTGGAAATAGCAGCCCTCTAGGGCTGTTATTTGATCTACATTCTCATTTCCCTTCCCTTCCATTCTGGATATTTGCCAAAATGAGGATGTTACCATCAAAAAGTTTAAGGAATTTGAGACATGACACCACAGAAACAAGCAAAAAATATATACATAGAAAGATTGTTTTGTGTAATGTCCCTCTTAGGCATATAAAGTTAATTTAAATAAACTGAGTAAGAAAGAAAAAGGTTAAATGAAACTGATTTAAATTATTATTTTTTCTGAGGGAGGACCTAGATGGCCATAGGGCAGTAGGAAAATGTCACAGCTCCTCCCACCAAAAAGAGAGTTTGAGTTCCAATGCTTAATCTCCACAAGAGACCGACAACAACAAAAAGTCGAACACTGAGAGAAAAAAAGGAGGTGAAAAAAAAACAAAAAAAAAGAGAGAAAGAAGAATTTCAGAACAGAGAAACGCGAAGAGCCCTCGCTCAATCTTACTGGCCATGAAGCAGCGCACCAAGCCGCTGCCAGCCCAGCCCTGCGGGGGCTGCCAGAGTCCCAGAGACACAGGGGGATGTCTGCAGATCATCTGCGCAGAAGCAGCCTGAGGTACCTGTGTCAGCCTACTGTGATGAAGATAGAAACCTCCAAGCTGGGAATTAGGACCCACAGTGGGAGCCTCAGAGCTACACAGGATACCCACATCACACCAGAGCAGAAGACCTGCGAGGAAATGGTGCTGATCCAGAGAGCACAGAGACAAAACCCAGCTTTTAGAACCTGCATGGAGGCCCCTCCCCTATCCCTTGGGCAGAGGCCAGAGGCCCTCCCACAACATGGACACAAACAGCCTCAACCAAGGAAGAGAGAAGAGAAACACACAGAGACACCACTGCCCAGCCCAGCCAAGCCCACAACCACCTCAACTGAACTCTGTTTGAAATGGCAAACAACGAACTACATCACACAGAAACAACTAGCTCCAGGATGAGTACCCCACAGGGGACAGTGTATCCCTCAAGGGAGACCAGAGCTGATGGGAATCCCCAGACCCTGACTAAGACCCCCTACCCCAACACCTGGACCACAGGACCCACTAAAACTGGGAACTGTCCGAGAGCTCCACCAGCCTACAGAGCACACCCAGCTGGTTAGTGGCCAGTCTAGAGCAAGAGCGCACCTGGACCGGAGCTTAAACTCCTAAGCCAAGAACAGTGCCCCTGGGTCAAGACACCCAACACTAGAAGAAATTTGAACTGTGTACCCCAGGCTGTATACCCTAGGTGGTATACACAGCCACACAGGTACAACCGGCATGCCCCAAGCTGGGGGCTAGGACAAGGCCTGGGATCCGGTGCCTGAGCAACACATCCAACTCCTCCCAACTAAAGTCAGAAGCTGAGCATACGCCTAAGCAGAGGGGAATAAAAAGGGAACTGCACCCCCTGGGAAGCATGCCAATGACAAAAAAAGACCCAGGGGTTCAGGACAAAAGAAGCCCAAATCCCACCAGAACCCGACCCATATATTCTAGGCTGGAGATTGGACAACACAGGGTACCAGCACCTGATAATAGTCAGGAGCTCAGGCTGGTAAAGTGGCTCAGCAGTAGAGTGCTAGTCTTGAGTGCATGAGGCCCTGGATCTGATTCCTCAGCACCACATAAGCAGAAAAGGCCAGAAGTGGTGCTGTGGCTCAAATGGTGGTGTGCCAGCCTTGAGCTGAGGGACAGCACCCAAGCCCAGAGTTCAAGCCCAAAACCAGCCAAGAGAAAAAAACCTAAAAACATCAGGAGCTCATAGTAGACTTCAGCATCTGGGAGAGGGCATCCAGCACATCGGATCTCACCAAGAGCACCTGTAGGAGCAATCAGGAAGAGTCTAGGCTGATCAACCCTTCCAAAGGTGGGAAATGCCAGTGATCTACAGCAGAGAGCTGAGAACCCTATATGGGTCAGACCAGCAGCTGGAGATCGGCCCCCAACAGAACCGAGATCAGTTATAAACTCTCTCTACCAGCAGTTAGAAACACCAACCAAGCAAAGACAGGCACCTATTGACCAAAACAAAATTTCAGATTAGTCTCCAATAATCCCTGAATCCCCATGCGAAAATCAGAGGGCAAATTACAAGGTTTATTAACACCCAGGATAGCAAGCTAACCCCAAAAGCCAGCAGGGGAGAGCCCCAGTGGGACCAAAGCAGGAATGGAAGGCAAAAGCTACATCCAAGAGATGCTGGAGGCAATGAATCAAGAAATACAGTGAGAAATAGACAAGAAATTTAAAGAACACAATGACAAACTATCGAAAGAGATGCAAGATGTCAAACAGGAAGTACACATAAAAATAGAGGCAGCACACACCTCACAAAGAAGTGAGATAAGTGCCAAAATAGAGGCAGTACACTCCTCATAAAGAGGTGAGATCAGTACTTTGAGAACCAACATTGAATCCATAAATTAGTCCATTTCCTCCATGCAAACCACAATGGAAGCCACAGTTAACAGAGTGAACGAAATGGAATGTAGAGTGTCAGATACAGAAGACAGAATACACAAACTGGACCAAAAAATGACAGATATGGAAAAATCACTTAAAATATGCCAAAGGGAAATTCAAGAGCAAGCAGATAGTGAAAGAAATTTAACTTTCGTATAATTGGAGTGGACGAAGGTGAGGAATATCAAAGCAAGGGAATGCAACACCTATTCAACAAGAAAATCTCAAAAAAGAACATCATACCTACATAACAGAAGCATATAGAACACTTAACAAGAAAGATCCCAGGAGAAACATTTCTAGACACATTATAGTAAAAATGATAGATCTGAATAATAAGGAAACAATGTTACATGCAGCAAAAATGAAGAAGGAGCTATATTACAAAGGGAAAAAAATAGAATCACTTCAGATCTCTCCACACAAACACTGAATGCAAGAAAGGCCTGGGAAAGTACCATACGAGCCTTGAGAGCCAATAACTGCCAACCCAGATTGATATACTCAGCAAAGCTAGGATTCACATTTGATGGAGAGCTGAAAATTTTTAATAGCAAAGAAAAATTAATGAATATATAAACATTAAGCCAGCATTACAAACAATACTAAAAGAGGGAACACAACCTGAAGAAAGCAACCAGGAACAAGGACCCAAACCAGACAGGCAGTAATAGAATTCTATCTGAGCAAGCACAGGAGGAAAGGAAAAAAGAAAACTTAGGAAAACAGGGAATGACAGGGACCACAATGCATCTCTCTATACTATCATTTAATATTAACAGGCTTAATTAGCCAATCAAAAGAAAAAGAACTACAGATTGGATCAGAAAACATGACCCATCCTGTTGCCTTCAGGAGACCCACCTCTCAGCAAAACATACAACCAAACTCAGAGTGAAGGGTTGGTAAAGGATCTACTAATCAAATGCCCCCAGTAAGAAAGCTGGTGTAGCAACCCTGATATCTGACAAAGTAAACTTTTCATTAAAATCAATACAAAAATACAAGGATGGACACTGCATATTAATACAGGGAACAGTCCAAGAGAAGGATATTAGCATCATCATAATAACAATTCACTTAAATAATTGTTTTTCTTCTTCAGACTATTAGTAGAACCATATTTAATCCTAGCTTTTATATTAACAGGAATAGAATTTTTCTTGTCTTATTTTATTCTTTTTGACTTGGTCAAATTTTCCTGATTTTGTAGACCTGGTTTTTCTGCATGAATAATTTTCAGGGCATTTCTGCATATTATGTATAATAAAATTAAGACATTTCCGGCCAAAGAAAACAAATCAGAATTCTTCAGGTTAATGACTATGCACTGCATTTGGCACTGCATTTTTCATCTTGGTGTTACAACAACAAACAATCTATACTGAAAGTTGCTTTCTTTTAGTTTTCCCATTTTGAACCATATGAAGCATTTAAGGTGTATAGCAAGTTAACTGTGGGAGTATAAGCTGGTAATCTTTAAAAATATTTTTATTGTAAAAATACTGTTTAGAGCGGTTACAGTTACATGAGTGTCGTAATGACTACATTTCCTGTTGAGCATTGTTACCCATCCTTTGTTTTCCTCCTACAATTCCTTCCCTCCTTACTTCCCCAACTCTTCCGTCTCCATACCTTGAAGTTGTGAAGTTCATTTTCAAGATAGTGTATTGTACATCTCATTGTTACAATTAGTCAACCTGTATCCTTGTTTCAACATTTTGTTAGCCTTCCCATCCCCAAATTAGAAAAATATATATACAAGATGCAGGGAACCGGAATCAAATACAGTGACAACCCAGGATATATGAGCTGGTAATCTTTAGCCTTCAAATTCCAAAACAAAAATAAGCAATGAAAGATAAAATTTGTTCATAAGGGTAATCTCAGCCTTCCGACTGATGCTCTGATTCTTCCATTAAAATAAAATCCTGTGAGAATCAAGTTCTGATCCAGGCTAAAATGCAAATACCCATGGAAATGATGACATTAAGTTGGTATTAATTAAATATGCCTTCTTATTAATGAAATACCGTGGAGAAGGTTTTTACAAAAACTGTACAATAACTGGACGATAGCAAGAGGGATTTCAGATAAAGGCATTAAAGTGGGTAAGGTGTGTAAAAGTTTCAAAACTGGAACTGCATGCTGGGAAAAAGAATAACTTCACAGGGAGGAGTAACTTACTCTTTTAGATGAGCAACGTTAAGATGTATCATTATGTAAGAAGAAAGTTTGTATTTGGTTATTTCTAACTAGCAGACACTTATCTATTTATAAAAAAATGAATACTAGAATGAAAAATCTAAAAGAACTTTGATGATACATTTAATATTTTGGAGACGACAAAGATGTTCAGTGATAAAAACAGTTCAATTAATTATGGAATTTATAAGCACTGGACTTCCATGTAATCATTATAAGTGATGTTCTTAGAACAGTATGAAATTTCTAAGGATGTTATTGGGTAGGAAATGTACGCATAATACAATGATATGAAAAGTCAAAGAATAAAGTAGGCTCACACCTGTAATCCTACCTACTCACAAGGGTGAGATTTGAGATCATGGTTCAAAGCCAGCCCCCAGAGAAAATCCTTTCAATCACCAAAATGCCAGAAGTGGAGCTGTGGATAGCATTAAGGGGAAAAAAGCAAAGAACAATATGCAGGCCCCAGTTTTTGCAATAAAAAATGAATAATCAAACAAATATATGAACCCAAATTATAGCCATATATCTGTATCTATCTATCTATCTATCTATCTATCTATCTATCTATCTATCTATCTATCTATCTATCTATCTATCTATCTATCTATCTATCTATCTATCTATCTATCTATGCAAGGCAGAGAGGTATAATAGTGGTGTTCCAGTGTTCACATTGTGGAGCTCCATAATGGAAACAGCACAAATATTTACTTAGGGGAAATCAAAAGTGACAATATGTTGGAAATGATCTGTACAACTTGGGCAGTGGGATTGAGAGAGCCAAGAAAAGAGGAAGAAAAATGAGGGAGGGTGTAACAAGTTACACAAGAAATGTTAAACTGCCTTATTTATGTAACTGTAACCCTTCTGTACATCACCTTTACAATAATATTAAAATTACAAAAAAACAAAATGAAGCTTTTATTTATATTATATTTAAAAGTATATTTTAAAGGAATTTTAGGCATGTTTTAAATTTCTAATGAATTGCCTCACTCTACTGGATTATATTGTAATATTGGAAGAATTATTTACACATGAGTCCATGTGTAAGGACCCCAATAAAAATTCCACAAAGAAATGCCAACATGGAACAAAGCGTTCAAACATAATACCTTGCTTCTACAGCAAATCACACAATCTTCCACATTCACATAACTTAATCATTTAAAGACAAATGATGAACGAACGTCTCCATTTGTAGAAATACATACTTGCAACAAGGATGGAAAAGGCACCGACAACCAAAGTGAATGATACACAATAATAAGGAATATTCCATACATAAAGGAATATTTCCCACACATTTACAACTCTAAATCTGGGAAAGTCAGTTATCTTTGTCATACAATAGAAAAGCACAAAAAAGCTAACTGTGGGATTCAAAAAGATTGCCTGAGAACAGGTGTTCATTATGACAACACAGCAACTCCAGTGCAAATTACTATGTCTCTCTTTCCTTTTCTTATTCCCACCTCATTCTTGAATTCGGAAGGTCAGATTCTGGGGAGCCGGTTCTTTTAGCTCCAGTAATTAACGAAAGGGAATGGGTGATTGGATATACAATTTCTTCACTTAGTTCTTGGATTCTCATTCTTTATTAAGCTTACTGAGTACTAATGGGACCACGAAACACAAGAAATTCTTTTGTTTTCAACTAATTTTTAAAATGCCTGCTGTAAGAAGAATCAAAATTAACTAAAGAAACAACTCATACCAAGGGTATCTCCTATTCTGTCCTGTAATGTTTTCAGGGTGTCTGCTTTGACGCTGAGTTCTTTGATAAATTTGTAGTTGTATGAATGGCATTTTCCCATTTGTTAGGAAATGGAAATACTTTGGAAAAATTATATTAAGTGAAGTAAGCCAGGCCCAAAGAAACATAGGTCCCATGGTTTTCATTATTTGCAATAACCAGTATATGTTTCAGACAAGCCGAAACAGTCAGATAAGTTGATGTTAGGTGAAAAGAACTCAGGATAAGTATTCATATGCTTTTTCTTTCTTGCTATTGTTTCTAACATAATTATAAGTTGATTTCTTTGTTGCTTTGTATGTCTTTTCCCCATGGTATAAACCCTGTTTTCAATGTATTTGGTGTTGGTATAATATGTGGAGGGGAAGGGAAAAATTGTTTAATAGGGTTACAAGTGGACTCAATGAAACAATGAGATTTACGAGACGTTAAGTCAAAAAATGACGTTTACAACTTTGGTGAGTGGGGAGTGGGGGGCGGGAAGCTGGGAGATGAGAAAGGATGGGGAAACAAAGGAGGAGGCAAAAATGCTTGATAAGAAATGCACTCATTAGTTTGCTTATATAATTGTAAACCCTCTGTAAGGTATTTTCACAATAAAAATTTAAAAAAATAAAAAAACTCAGAAACCATATAAAGATATTTGTGGTGTATTGATATCAGGCAAAATTAAAGTGTCACGTGTAAATACCAAATGACATTTACAAAGCACAAACCCTAATTCTTCTGTGAGCCAATGTGATAATTACACTTTTATACTTCCCAACAAAATCACCATTGAGAATGCCACAACCAATTCCAATCACAGAAGGAAAGCTGCAAGGAATTGCTAAAATTTTCACCTATTCATCCCTAGAGTTCAGAATGTTGATTCTGCTGACGTTGACTGTTTGATCCTCTTCCTCCTCACAAATAAATGTGCCTATGTAGAGCAATTTAAATCTATATCTTAAATTCATGGTTGTCTAGAAATTCTAATCTGATCTTCTGTGTGAGTACCAACTATGGAGCATATGTAGTTTATGAACAAGCAGAAACACATTCAAAGCCAACCTGGGCAGAAAAACTGGAAGTGGATCTGTGGCTTAAATTGCTAAAACACTAGCCTTGATGAAAACTTCAGGGACAGTGACCCTGCCCTGAGTTCAAGCCCTAATGACAGAAAAGAAAACAGAATGGTCATATGATCCAATAACTCCATTTCTAGGCATATACTCTAAAGATCTAAAAGCAAGGTCTGGGAGAGATCTTTGTACACTCATATTCATTTTGTACAATATTCAAAACATAGAGGCAATTCAAGTGGATATCAACCAATGAATAGCTAAAGCAAATGTGGTTTATATACACAGTAGTATATTATTCAAACTTTAAAAAGAATTATGTTGTGACAGGTGCTATATTATGGATGAATCTTTGGGACACTGTACTAAGTGAAATAAACCAGTCATAAAAAGATCAAATATTACATGATTTTAATTATATCAGTTACATAAAACAAATTGATGAAGTCAGGAAGCAAAATCATACTTGATGCATATCTTGAAGCAGAGGAGAGTGCAAAATTGTTTTAATGAATACAGAATTTGAATCTTGCAGGATGAAAGCAGTGTGGACATCGGTCTTATAAAATTTTGTAAATATACTTACTACAACTATGCTGTATTCTCAAAATGATTAAGATAATGAAACATGGGAGAGGGGAAGGATAATGATGACGGGTTAAGTATAAGCAAAGTACACTGTATGCCGATGTGGATATATCAAATGAAATCCACTTATTTAACTAGGTAATGCTAATACAGAGTTTAAAAAGATAATAAATTTTAAGTTGTTTGCATTTGACCACAATTATTGCAAAAAAGGAAAAAAACAACTGCAACAGCCTGGGAAACAATTTAATTGCCAACATTCAATAAACCTGGGTTCAAAACTATATCTCACTTAAGAGTGTGAGGAAACAAAGGAGGAGGCTACAATACTTGATAAGAAATGTATTCATTATCTTGCCCATGTTGTAACCCCTCTGTACAGTATTTTCACAATAAAAAATAAATAAAAATTAAAAAAACTTGTTTTCATTATTATTATCCTTAACTAGTTGTACAAACAAGTTCCCATTCTACAAAACAGCATATGAATACAAGGTGTCTAAGAACATTATCACCCATCCCTCCCAACCCAACTCTTCTCCCATTTTTTTTTAAAAGGAGATAGGTGATTACATAATATTCACTTATTTCACAGTATTGTGGAATCATGATACTTAAAGTCACAAACCTATTTCAACCAACACAAGGAAAATTATCATTATCAGGGTCTATAAAGTTTGTGATTTCTATGAGCTTTGACAATACCAAGTATTCTTCCATATCAGGTGATGTTTACATTTCTTGCCTTTTGCTTAGTACAGACTATCCCCTCTTCCCCTCTTATTTCTCCCTTTTCAACACTGTCTTTGGATTGCTTAGTTCTTTTCCTTCTATGACCAGTGGAGCTGATGGGCCACTGTGTTGTGTGTTGTTCTGTTTCCCACTCATTGTGTTCCTCCTCCTGGCATACCTCCATTGAGTGCAGACTGTTTTTTAATGTAATGAGAGTATGCTCTGTACAAAATAGATAGTCAATTTGCCATAATTTGGATGTTATCATACACATATTCAAAATATAATAGCATATATAGCATATCAGATATGTTTCTTCTTTTTCTTATGTTTGAAAGTAGTTTCTAGTTGCACATAAAATGCATCAACTATTCCCCATAAAAAATAGTAAAACACTAAACATGAGTCTAGAGCCCTTGATATACATAGCAAACAATCTCATGTGCCGACCACCCTTCCTTTGTGAATCAATAGATTTAACTGAAGTCCAGGCTAAGTAAAATAGTGATAACATTTCCCAGTAATGATAATATTTAGATAATACAGATGAAAATGTTACCTGATATCATCTAGGATATTGCCTTAAGGACAGTCCACACATGTTCTGTATTTCTTCATTTTTCTTTCTGTTCCTTCACCTCACTTCCTGGAACTTGGAAGTGATTACTGGCAATTTAAGGGTCACTTTGGTCCAAGACATTGAGGGCTATATCCTAATGCTGGGGTATGCCTCCATCTTCTTGGAATCTTCTTCCTCTGGGCTTTCAACAGATAAGAGACTAATCCTTTATTAGTTGCATTGTTATGGTCATTTGAGTTCTCCTGTCCTCAAGATACTTACACTGTGGATTGATATGAACTTACAGAAAATACATAGTATTGCATATATATATATATATATATATATATATATATATATATATATATATATATATTTGTTTAAGTAGTTGTACAAATGGTCATCATTCAACAAGTCAGTAAATAAATACAATGCACCTTGATTGATACCACTCCTGTTATAATTTTTCTTTCATTTGTTCATCAAAATGTCATTGCCAGTTATATATTGAACATACTGTTCTGTTACTAAGAACTTGCTTCATCTGCAGCTTATATTCCTAAGTACAGGCTTTCAGATGCACAAATATGATCTTCAGCCTGAATGCAGCTCAGAATGTACCTTCAGGAGAAATTACTTCCCACAACAAAATATAGGTCTGTGAGCATAATGTAACCACTCGGGGAATGAGGGCTCCTACATCAACTGACTTTAGAAATACAGTCCAGTAATTTATCTGCCCTAGATTTGCTAAAGGTATCTTACAATGTTGGCTCAAAGAAGAACCGAATTTGCCTTCTTTAAGTAGAAATCAAATTGCATTCAAGGTAAGTGTTCAAGTTTAAGTCAGCAGGCTTTGCTGCTTCAAAACAGAAATTTAGACATCCAATCTCTCTATCAGCATGGGACACCATAATGTAAAGTGCCCTGTGAGTAACAAATGGAGATGTTCTACTCAGAGGCAGTTAAACCACTTCAGCTGCATAGTTATGGATAAAAGGTGATAGATGGAACTGACTACAACATTTCAGGGATGAATGACACAGAAAAGAATGCACACCTTGTTCCCAATAAGCTTTCAGTGCTAACATGCGCTCTTTCTATGATCTGGGAAGTGTCCCTCTACCTCCCATCCAATCAAAAGTCTTCTTACTAGAATCTATAAAAGAATTGGAAATGAGATGTAAAAGATGTTATGTCGAAAAATGAACATTACAACTGTGTCTTAGGAGGGAGAGTGGTGGTGGGATGAGGGAGATGCGAAGGGATTGAAAGGGGAAACAAAAGAGGAGGCAAAAAAAATTTAAAAAAGAATTTGGGAAAAACAAAACAAACAACAAGAATCCAATACTAGGCTAGCAAACAGTCCAGAAATTCTTTGCTTTCCTTTTTTCTTGGGTGAATCTAACAATGAAAATTTAATGCAGCCAACTAGCATCGTTAAGGTATTAAATTCTGTAGAATGTGTTTTCTTCTCTTCCTCTTGATCTGAGATATTAATTGATTTATTCTAAAGCCAAAGGATATGCTTTCTTCACTAGTTAGATCACATTCACTGACTTTTGCTTTCTTAAAAACTACTTTAACTCCTGTAAGAGGGAATTGAAGAGTGCCAGGCAGAGGGATTAAATGTAAGACGTGGGAAGTGTTCTCATACTCTGCATCTAGAGGCTCGAAAACATGTTGATCTGCTCGCTGTCTCAAGCAATTCAGAAAGTGGCTTGCATTTTCTAAAACCTAAATCCAAATTTTCGCTTTCTCCTTCCCACCATGAATTCTCCCTCAGGCCTCTTCCTACCATAGTGTCTTGGCAGCTTAGAACTGCTTTGCCTCAGAAATGTGGCATCAAAAGTGTGCTCTGCGGTAAGCCAAGCAGCTGTGATCTGGCAGATTCATCTATGGCTCTGAAAATCCTGCAGCCTAATCTGTGTCCTGTATTCAGGTTTCAATATGTGTGCTTAAGTCCATAGCTACGTGCCTCCTGAGAGAGTATGCTTTCCTCTTTCTATTAGCGGTAGTACCAGAAGTACAAGACAGGTTCTTTATAATGAAGCAGACACACACCACTGTTGGTTTCATAACCACTTGCTGAGGTGAGTTTGCCTAAGGGATCCAAGGCAATATGTGAATAAGGTTTTTTCAACTGGAAGCTCATAAGCCTCCATTCCAAAGAGGGAGCTGCTGTTAATAAATTCTGTCTGGGAATGGACTGTGTAGGAGTTAGAATCTTTTTCTCTGAAAGTGATTGCTTGAAGGAAAGAATTGACTAAGCATAGCCATCATCTTACTAAAAGCTATTTTAACTAAAGTATATCGTATAACTAAAATCGTACTAGGGACATAGTTTACCTCATAGAGCACAAGCTTAGCAAGAATTTTCAAAGAATTTCTGGCATAGTTGTCTTGGTTTTGTGGATTGTTATGAAACTGTTTTCCCCCTTCAAACTAGCAAGCTGAGTTTCAAAGGAGACAATTGAGCAAGATTGTGAACATAACTTCTGATCAATACCAGAATTTGTAACTCATTAGGGGTAAAACCTACTTCCTACTCAGATTTCCTACTCAGAGTGGTTGCTTAGTTGTCTTCTTGCCAATAACATGCCCTTTAACAGAACTAAACTTTGCCGTGCTAATTTCTTTTCACGTTGCTGGTCTTTGTTGGCATATTGGCTTATAATATGAGAGTATCCCAACAATCTGGAGCATTGTCCAGGATCTTTGTCATGCAAGGAGGGATGGAGGGAGCCCTTCAGAAGCAGAAATATCCTGCCTTGTTGAGGTAGCTCAAGGTTGGGTTAAACACCACCCATTGTGGTTGATGATGGAAAGTGTATCAGCAATGTCAGGAAAGGGCCCAAGGAACACCCCAATAAAAAGTAACATTATGCTTTGGCCATGAGAGGAAAAATTGGACTAGAGCATATTACCTCATGGGCTGGGGATTTTCATGGGCTGAATGAGTCTTAGGCAAAAAGAAAACTTGAGTCTTTATGCGTGTTTTCATTCTCTGGCCCAAGAATAAAAATGTGGGAGCTGGAGGAAGCCATCTTTAAGAAATCCCCAGTAAGGGAAGAGTTGAATATGAGAGGAGTGCACAAGAAACTTACAATAGGGAGGATTAAGTGCACCAAACACTGAAATCACAAGAAAGATGCTAAAATGGGGAATAAGAATTCTAGGCCTAAAGAACCCAAGAAAAATTATCCAAGGCCCTGCTTCTGATAATCCAATGGGAGAATGCTGAAAAAAATCTGAGAACACTATTAAATAATAGATGATATTTATTACTGAGCTCCATAATGTGCACTTGTCCAAACAAAAACTTGTGATGCATATGTGCTTGCATGTGTGTTTTAATCTTATATCCTGAAAGGAGAACTCAAAAAAGTCCTACTCACTAAACTCCTTGAACTGCCCACTTGGACTCTGAAGTCTGGATTGATCCTTTAGCTGATCCAAGGATGTATGGCATTGGAACCTCAGTTTCAGAAGCAGCCTCTCTGGGTAACCTTAAAATTCAAGTCCAAAAATGGGTGCCAGTGGCATGCACCTGAAATCCTAGCTACTCAGGTTCTGAGGATTGGGTTCACATCCAGCCAGGGCAGTAAAGTCCGTGAGACTCTTACCTCCAATTAACCACCAGAAAACTGGAATTGGTGCTGGGCTCAAGTAGTAGGCCTTTCTTTTGCCTTGAGCTGAAAAGCTCAGGGACAGTACCCAGGCCCAGAATTCAAGTTCTATGACCAACAAAAAATAATGCTTGGGTGAAATGGATTAAATATTCTGCCCACTATTACTGTTAAGATTGTGTGGCACAGAGACCAGAAAAACAAGTGGTCCACTTTCCACTGTGATGAACCTCAGACCCCCATGCATATCATGCATGGAGTGCATGATCTGTCGGTCAATCACAGCTTGGGGAAACTTATGAGACGGTGCTGTTGCTATTCGAAAGAGTAAGGATCTAAGACAAAAATCCAATCTTCCCAAGGCCAACTATACCCTTGCCTCTCTAGGTAGTGGGACAACTGGCATTTCTGGGAAACTTATCAAGAAGCAGTGGAAGCTGAACTTGTGAAGAGATAACTAGTAAGTACTAAACATAGCCAGGGGAAATGTCCAATGGTATTGTGGAGGACCAGTGTTGGTAACATTCCTGGCCAACTAGAGTAGAACCTGTGCTTTGGTTCAATTGGCCATCCCTTTCACATTAGTATTTCGTCCACCTGTCCATTCTCAAACATTTTATACTAGTTAGGAGAGACCCCTTCCCTAGATGGTCATTCGTATTTCATATTTACAGAGGTACTATTCAGGATCCCCACAAAATTTCCCAAAAGTTCAAAACCAGAACCCAGAAAGCATCTTATGAATCCATTTTTTCTGATAATTATTATAAATAAAATATAGTTTGGGGGCTGAGAATATGGCTTAGTTTTAAATTGTTTGCCTCGCATGCATGAAGCCCTGGGCTTTATTCCTCAGCACCACATAATCAGAAAAGAGTGGAACTGGCACTGTGGCTCAACTGGTAGAGTGCTAGGCTTGAGCAAAAGAATCTCAGGGAGCCCCAAGGCTGGTACAAATAAAATGTAGAGAATAAAATCAACAGAAGGTTTTTAATCATACTAAAACATTTTTTAAACCAAAAAACTAGATGCTCTAGTAGAATGGCATGGGAAAATTAATTCTAGAAATATTATCTGAAAAGGGAAGAGTTTGTGTGGCGATTAGAGGCCAAAGCTACATAAATGCCTTAGAAGGGTTTAACATTGGCAAATGAGTGAACTAAAATCTCAGATGAAGGGCTGAGAAGATGGCTCAGCGTTAGAGTGCTTGCCTTGCAGGCATGAGCTCCTGGGTTCAATTCCTCAGCACCACATGTGCAGAAAATGCGAGAAGTGGTGCTGTTGCTCATATAGTAATTGCTATCCTTGACCTGAAAAGCTGAAGGACAGTGTCCAGGCCCAGATTTCAGGCTTCACAACCCACAAAACAAAGAAAAAGAAAAAATGGGGAGAGGGTGGCTCACGCCTCTAATCCTAGTTACTCAGGAGGCTAAGATCTGAGGATGGCAGTTAAAAGCTAGGCCAGGCAGGTAAAGTCTGTGAGACTCTCTTATTACCAATAAACCACCCAGAAAACCAGAATTGGTACTGTGGTTCAAGTGGTAGAGCACTATCCTTGAGCTGAAGAGCTGAGGGACTGTGCCCAAGCTCAGAGTTCAGTCCTAAGAACAACAACAACAAAAAAAAAAATAAGGCAAGCTACTCCTAAAGGGTTTCCTACCAAGAGGGAGGGAGGGTTTCCTACCAAGTGGTAGGGAGATTTGGGGGTTTCTGCCTAGCAGGAATACAAGTCTCCCTTCTAGTGGGGAGAGGGATTGCCTTCTAGTAAGGCGGGCGTTAATGATCAAATTGCTCAAAAACATCATCCAGTTTCATAATTCCCAGATAAGTGTCTAATGTTTGTCAGGTATTGACCTGTGAAAACATCCTGCTTGGGGAACTCCAAACAGTTTTAATGCCCTTAAAGTGATCTTGCTTAGTTCCAGGGCCTCAATGGACCCTCTAGTTATTCCTACGATATGATTGCAACTTCAGTCATGGAACAGACACTCTGTGTATGAATTCCAATTTTGATTCCACCCAGATTGAAATTGTTACTGGATAAGCGAGGTAGCTACATTGATGATTCTGTCCACATAGTGAGTACTGCTATGACTGTGTGGCAGGGGGGCCACACAAAAGGTCCTCTTTGTGCTGTCACGGAGCTCAGACCCCATGGGCATGAAATTCATGATAGGTCAGGAATCTGTGATATGAGACAACTTGGAACACGCTGTTGCTCTTCTCAACAGCAAGAGTCTATTTCAAAAATCTCTGAAACTCACCGGCTCCATTCTTTCAAGATCAACTATCACTGGGGAAAATTTGACATTTCCGGGAAACTTACCTTGAGGTAGTAAAGGCCAACCCTTTGATATGAGCATTAAGTACTAACCATAGACAGGAGAAATATATGGTGGCATTGCAGAAGACCACTATTGGAGATGTAACTGGCCAACTGGAGTAGAAACTGTGTTTTGGTTCAATTGACCAAACCGCACTTGAGCATTATCAAGCACCCTAAATTAAGTAAGGAGAGACTTCATAGTTAGGGGGTCATTCAAACTTCATATTTACAACTATGCTATTTAGGGGCCCCTGAACATTTCCCCAAGAGCTTAAAGCTAGAAACCAGAAATAGCAACTCAAATTAGTTATATTCTCTTAATCTCCACAATCTATGATCTCCACAATCAAATTATTCCAATATGTGCTTTTATTTATCAGCTGAGTTTGTTAATTGGAAATGCCACCGAGGAATAGTAACTAGGAGCCACAGGTAGGAGTGAATGGGAAAAATTCGGTCTAAATATAATACTTGACCAGATAAGATGAAGATAAGGAAATGAACCCCAAGATATGGAAACACGTGACTTTTTTTCTTCCTTGCTCTTGTTTCTAACATATTATAATGTTGCATGTGATTTTTGTTTCTTTGTATTTCCCCTACACTGCCCGGTATAATCCCTGTTTCCAGGGATTATAATTCCTGTTTGATGTTGGTGCCTTGCATCTTGTATATACAGATCTCTAATTTGGGGAGGGAAAGGAGAAAAAAACAAAATGCTTAAACAGGAATAGTGGTTGACCCATTCTAACAAAGAGATGAACAAGACACTCTTGAAAAACAAACTTTACAATTTAGGTGGGGGTGTGGGGAGTGTATAGTATAACTGTGGAGCTGGGAGGGTAAGTATGGTAGAGGAAAAACAAAGGACGAGGTAACAATGCTTGATAGGAAAAATACGCTTTACCTTACTCATGTAAATAACCACTTTGTACAGTATTTTTACAAGAAACATGTTCAAAAAAGAATAAATATACTTGAAAGGGAATCTTTGTGGTAGTTGGAGGCCAATGCTACAGAAAGACTTACAAGAATTGAATACTGGCAAACAAGTTACCTAAAAACTGAGATGAAGCTGAGTGCTATACTAGATGTACAGGTGGCTGAGTTCTGAGGATCTGTGTTTGAAGCTAACCCAGGCAGAAAAGATAAAACATTTATTTCCAATTAACCTGCAAAAAGATACTACTGGAGTTGTGGCTAAAATGGTAGCCTTGAGCAAAAATGCTCGGGGACCATGCCCAGAGCATGAGACCAAACCCAAGACCAGCCCACAGTCACTTAAAAAAAAAGAAGTTTGTGTGTCTGTGTGTTGTGGCAGATCCCATTACTAGTTTCATGATGAACAAGCATTTTAAAAATGAGTCAATATTTACCTCTTTAATAAATGTTTGCAGAGTAATGTGTGGATGGGTGCTTTATCTCTTGTATAAGTTTTGTTCAGCGGCTGACTGAAAAACTGCCTTAACTAAACACTTTTTTTTAACTCAAAATATCATATTGGATATTGCTGAATAAGAAAGTCAGTGCTTACTAGGTTGTAAGTAAAGAAAGTAAAATCAGATCGGAGAAATGTAGAATTTAAACGATGATGTGCTTGACTGTTATAAGCACTACCTTTTTAAAGATAGTCACAACCTTACCAATGCTATTTTAGAGAAGTGCTAGGGGCTAGAAGCATGGCACTATTGGTAGAACACCAGCTGGGTAAAAGTTGGTTATTTTTCTTTTAATATGGCCAGGTGTTATACAGTTGTTTAATTATTAAAGCTTTTGACTAGTTTGAAAGGGGTCAAAATTTTGAAAGATCATCCCAAAATTCAAATTCGTGGGAGCCAGTGTTGAGCTGCGTATCCACTGTGCTTATTCAACTTGGGCATGAGACAGACAGGATGCCTTCTGCAGGAGTAAATTTTGCCTTGCTAAGTTGGTGTTCGTAGGATACATTAATTTCCCCCAGAATTTCCAACACAGATCTTCCATGCCATTCATGAGGTATCCTAGGATCCCTCCAGAGGAGACACATCCAGCCACCCTGTTGAGTGAACCTTCTGGATGGGCTAAGCCTGCCAACTTTTTGTTGTTGATAATGGACGTAAGATGTAAAGTTAATCCACAACATAAGGAAGAGACCCAACCAGGTACCCTTAGAAGCAAGCAATCTCATCCCTTGGTCTTAGTAGAAAAAAATGAAACTATAAATACTGCTTTGGTAGTTGTGTTTTTGCAGGGACTGTGTATGAGAGAAGTGTCTTAGATTCAGGCTCTTCAATTATTTGTGTCTAAGAGTCTTGATCTACAAATTCATTTGTCCAGCTGGGAAGAATGAAAAGTTGGTGATGAAGTCAGCTCTGAGAATAATCTCTAGTAAGGGAGTTGAGAAAAGCAGAGAACAAGAAACGAAGTCTGAAGGGCAACGTACACCAAAAATATCTTATTCCCATTACAGCATGTCTCTGTGATTTAAGAATTCTAAATCTAGGAAGCCCAAGAAAATTGGAGCTAAGAAGGCTCTATCAGACATTCTTAATATTGTCATCATTTAGGGAGAATGTGGGGAAAGATACCAAAATATGTGTTAAGCCCGATTTTTATTTTTGTGCTCTAATTTTAACGTGCACTTGGTAAAATAATCCTCGCCATGCTTGTCTCCGTGTAAATATTTTCAGAAGAATCTGTTATAGGCATTCAGTAATTAACTGAGTTAGTAGCAAAAAGCTCTTGAAATTTGGTTATTTACAATGTTCCAGGTCTAAAATGTTCTTTTTATGACTGTTGCATAAAAAAACTTCATATAGGATTACTTTTTCCTGGATATTTTATTTAAAAGAATGTTATTTAAATTTGAAGGTTTCATAGACCAGCAAATAGAGGAAACATAGGAATGATGAGTACATGTTTTTGGAATAGTTACGTAATAAGCCAGTCAAGATTATTTCAAGGGCTGGGAGGGTAGCTCAGTGGTAGAGTGCTTGCCGTGCATGCATGAGGCCCTAGGTTTGATTCCTCAGCACCACATAAGCAGAAAAAACCAGAAGTGGTGTTGTGGCTCAAGTGGTAGAGTGCTGATCTTGAGCTGAAGGGCTGAGGGATAGTGCCCAGGCCCAGAGTTCAGGCCCCACGACTGAACAAAAAAAGATTTCAAACAGCCTTGTTCGAGGAATGTGGGTGGTGGGAGCCATGATTTACCATCTAAACAATTGTGTAAAACTAACAAAATTTTTAATGGGAGGGCTTATGTCAGACGGTATTGACTTCAAGCCCCAATACCAGCACAAAAGCCAAAAGCAAAACCGAACTTTATAGCATATTCATATACTGATAGTATTTTAAACCAATATAATGAGATGTGCAAATCTTGGTGAAGGATCTCAGAGAACGATTGTCATTATTAGTTTTATGGATTAAAAAAATTAATTTACTTTCATAAAAATTAAAATAACTACAGAAAACCCTGGTACCAAGGTCTATGTTTCAAATCAGACACTGTTGAAAACAAACTGATAATGCAGAGGAAAACAGAATTTTAGATTTAAGTGATTGCTACATAGAAAATATACCTGATCATCTGTACCTTCAAACTCTTTCAAGTAGGCTACAGTAATGATACAAAAACCATTCTTCTCATTAGTACTCCTCATTTAAAAAGTAGGCCCAATTTTTTCTCTTTAGGAATGCTCTGAATTTTTGATTCACTTTTCCCAAAATGACACTGAACAAACTCAGTCTTGGGGCTGAGAAGGTGTCTCAGTGATAGAGCGCTTGCCTTGCATGCATGAGACCCTGGGCTCGATTCCTCAGCACCACATGAGCAAAAAGAAAAAAGCCAGAAGTGGTGCTTTGGCTCTAGTGGTAGAGTGCTAGCCTTGAGCTAAAGAGCTGAGGGACAGCACCCAGGCTCAGAGTTCAGGCCCCACGACCGGAACCCCTTCCCCCCCAAAAAGAAACTCAGTCTTTCAACAACTCCAAATTTTTTATCTTTGCACTTAAATAAGTATAGCATGGTTCTTCTTGGGTTGGGAGTATCAGAACAACTTTTAACGTGTTCTTTTACCTTTGATGTTGGGAAGGTGTATTTTCACAAAAGAGGACAGGGAAACACTCAGTAGATTACCTGATTTAAATGAAAGTGGCTAAAGTTACCAGCACCACTATGTTTATTGCAGCATTATTTATGGTAGCTAAGATATGGAACCAACCCAGTTGCCCCTCAGTAGATGAATCAATCCAAAAAATGATAGGTACATAGATATATGCATATATATGGAATTCTATGTCTCTATCGAACTAAAGATATTGCCCCATTTGTTAGGAAATGGAAAGTCTTGGAAAAATTATACTAAGTGCAGTAAGCCAGGACATAGGTTCCATGTTTTCCCTTACTTGCCATAGTTAGTATATATCTAGGAGAAGCAGAAGGGGTCAAAAGCTATGTACATATGACCATATAAGATGATGTTAAGCAAAATGAACCCCAAGATGGGAACACACGTGGCTTTTTCTTTCTTTCTATGGTTTTAAACATATTTATAATGTACAATGTGATTTTTTTATTTCTTCGGTATGTTCCTCCCCCATGGTATAATTCTGGTGCCCTGCATCTTATATATACATTTTTCTAATTTGGGGAGGGGAAGAGAAAAAAGCAAAATGCTTAAATAGGGATATAGGTTAGCCCATTGTAACAATGAGATGTACAAGGCACTATGATGAAAACGAACTTTATAACTTTGGGTGTGGGGAAAGGGAGGGAAGAGAAGTAGGTGGGGAGGGAAGGGATGGTAGGGGAAAAACAAAGGAAGAGGTAACAATGCTCGATAGGGAATGTGGTTATTACCTTACTCATGTAACTGTAATCCCTCTGTACAGTGTCTTTACAATAAAATTAATGTTAATAAAAGGAAAACAATAAATGTAAGTGGTAACTTATTCAAGCTGCTGAAATCTGAGGATCATGGTTTAAAACCAGCTAAGGCAGGAAAGAAAGAGACTCTTATCTCCAACTGAAAAACAAAAAGTTGGAAGATGTGGCTGAAGTGGGAAGGTGCTAACCTTGAACATGCCAAAAAATGGGGTGGGGACAGAAGACAGCACACAGGGCCTAACTTCAAACGCAATGAAGACCACACATATACTCAAACAAATCTAACTAACAACAATTCATATATACATCATCAGAACTGCATAATTGGAAATGTGCATAAAAATTTTAAAAGTATTTCTATTTATAAGAAATACATTTTAATATATTATTATTGTAAAAATGCCGTACAAATTTGTTAGTTACATGAGCAAAGTAATGAGCACATTTCCTACCAAGCATTGTTGCTTCCTCCTTTGTTTTTCCCTACTATCCCTTCCCTCTGATCTCTACAACTATGCTCCTCCTCCCCCCCCCCCAGCCTAAATTGTAAAGTTTGCTTTTCAACATAGTGTCTTGTACATCTCAGTTACAATGGGACAACCACTATAGGGGAGCAACATACAAAGAAACAAAAAAAATCACAAGGTACATTATAAATACGTTAGAAAAAATAACAAGGGAAAAAAACAACCTGTGACCCTATCCTGAGGTTCATTTCACTTAACACGTCTTCTCTCGTCATAAGAAATATATTTTAGGGTGAGTTCTGGGAAGATGGCGGAGGAGAAGCTGGAGCCTAAGTAAGCTCTCGCATATAAATCAGTTTTAGAGTTCCAGTGAACAGTCCTAAGCCAGAGAATTATACCAAGTGTGCCATCAGAGGACAGAGAGATCGGCCAGTGAGGGAAACCCAGGCAAGGAGAAACTTCTAAGCTCTTGCCAGCAGCCACCACGGCGGCAGCAGCTGTGGAGGCAGTGGGCGAGCGCAGGAGCCTACATGAGCCACATAGATTCCGGGAAGAAGGAGCCAGACTCAGCAGGTGAGCGGATTCTACTCAACACCAGCAAGAACTGACAAGGAGCAGACATCTTCATCCTGCAGTTCGCAGACCAGAAACGTTCCAGGAACCAAGACTCGGCGTGAGTAGAAGCCTGAGGTCCTCACTCTTTCTCAGGGAGCAGAGGAGGGAAGGCAACCCCTCCCCCCCCCCAGCACTGGAGATCTCCATCTTGGATACCGACAAAGCTCAGAGGAGCTGCTAACTCCAACTCAGGCCTTGGAATAAAACGAGTCATTTAGCAGGTCACAAGAACTTAACGGCGACGTGACCTGCCAGACTCAGGTCCACCCAGGGAAAAGTCACCCAACTTGGGCGTCAGCCCTTGGAGTGGCTTTCTCCACTGGGTAATCAGAGCCACAGGCTGCCCCTCCCTCTACAGCCTCGACAATCAATTGAAAATCAGTAAACAGAAACCCTGAGAATGGCTCCAGGCAGGGCTCTGTGAGGTTTTCACAAACTAATCCCGGAAAAGCTACTGTCTGTTGAAAGGCCTCAACTCTACCCAGAACCTAGCCTCATCACTGCACCCCTTTCTTTTGTGATACTCAAAGCAGATCTGCCTCCCAATGAACTAGCCTGGGAGGAGGATGGCCAAATCCTGGGTAAAGCAGAGCATTTTTCTGCTTGTTCGAACAAACTGACTTAAGAAACCAACCAAGCCACAGGACCACAAGCAGACCAGAGACTCCAACAAGAGGCTGGTTATGGACAAAAGGGAGATACAGGACTTTTCCCACTCCTCCCCCCCCCCCAAAAAAAAATCAAAGAACTTTTTTTTTAATCCATTTTTTATCTTTGGTACCTTATATAAAAATTTTTTTTTCTAAAACTTTTTTTTAAATCTTTAATCTTTGCCTGTTTTGAAAAAAAAATTGTTTTCCAGAAACTTTTTTTTTCCTCTTATAATTTTTACTTTAGGGATAAGTGAGGGTGCATTTTTCTTTCTTTTTGGGTTTTCTTTCACTTTTTTTTTCTTTTTAAATTATCTTTTTGTTTTTTGCTTAGCTCTACTGAACTTATCATCGTTTTCTTCTTCCTTTCTTATCCTTTTCACCTTCTCCTCTCTTTCATTCTTCTTTATGTGACTTAATTCTTGTCTTGCACATCCTCACATAAACGCTTAGTTGACTATTAGACCCTATACCACATTGTGTACACACTTAATCCACAAATTTATTACTCAAGTCAAAAGCTCTAAGACTTAAATTCCTTAATAGAAGTACTACCTCTTCATATCTATATAATATTTTAAGCATTTTTCTTTTTAAGTTTTTCACATCTCCTTTATATCCCTCCCCTTCTCTCAAAAAATTCACGTTCTTATCTAAATAGATTGTTATCGAGTCTACATAACTTTATTAATTTTTACCTTTCTATTTTTTTCTGGTCTCTTTTCTTTTCCCGTTCCCATTCTTCTTTCTTTCACTCTCTCTACTTTCATACTACCCAACCTATTTCCTGCTTTGAGATTAGGACTTAGCTAACTCTCCCTGAACCCTCCCACATCAATCTATTCCTAATTTTACCTACATCTCTCCCTAACCGTAATAATTTCTGGTCTTCCAAATTCTTCTTTGCAGTTCATAGCCTATTAACCTATAGTTGTTTGATGTTGAATAGATGTATCTGTTGAACTAGATTGTATCTGTAGACTATTGACTGTGCAAATTCAGACTTGGGTTGATGCGTGCCTTAAGATAGTGTTCTAGCACAAAACTGGTGCTATGTTCATCTCAAATGGGCAGAGTAAGCCGGAAAACACAAGAAAAATGGCAAATCCGGGTATCTAAATTCCCAATCTTGATAATCAGGGGACAGAATAGATAATGAATAATCCTGAGGAGAAGTCCCAAATAGCTCTACAAACACTGCTGGCAAACATGATAAATGAAAAGTTTGAAAGATTACAAAGGAGTCTGTATGAGCGGGATAGGAAGAGAGAAGAGGCAATCCATAAGTTTATACAGGAATATCATAAGTGTGAGGAAGCTACTCAAAAACTGATACAGGATTTGCATGAGCAGCTTGAGAATATTCAAAGAGAAAGGCAGGAATGGCGTGATCAGGTTTAGAACACTCAATGAGAACTACAGGAATCCCAAGAACGGGAAGAAGCTAATCAAAGAGTAATACAGGAATCGAGAGAACAGGAAGAGAATACACAAAGATCACTAAAGGCATACATGGAATCCATTAACAAAGAGCTGAAGAAATTCAGGGAGACCACAAAGGGAATGCTGAATGGAACCCAACAGAAAGAATGGGAATCCAAGGAATCCATAACCAATCAACTAAATGATTTGAGAATAAACACTGAACATCAAATTAAGGAGGTAAAGAAGTTCATACAAGATCTAAAACAAAGCTTCAACAAAGAATTTGAAGCCATCAAAGCTGACCAATCAGAAGGAAAAGAGATAAAAAACAAAGTAGAAAGTCTGACAGCAGGTTAGACCATGCAGAAGATCAAAACTCAGGGATTGAAGACAGCCTAGATATTATAGAGAAAGAACATACAACCATCTAAGACAAGTCCAAGAAATATGATAGATCTATCCAACACTTGGAAGACACCATCAGAAGGCCTAATCTAAGGATAATGGGTGTAGAGGAGCACCTAGAAACAGAAGTTAATGGCATAGGAAATTTGTTTAACAGGATTCTAGCAGAGAACTTCACAAACATGCAAAAAGATAGGCCTATTCAGATACAAGAAGCTTTTAGAACTCCAAACATACCAGACCAAAATAGGACATCCCACTGTCACATTATAAGCCACACAGGATCAACTCAGACCAAAGAAAAGATCCTTAAAGCTGTCAAGGAGAAAAGATTAATCACCAACAAAGGAAAACCAATTAGAATCATCTCAGATTTCTCAGCAGAGACAATCAAAGCAAGAAGAGCCTGAAATGATGTATGCCATGCCCTAAAAACAAACAACTATCAACCAAGAATACTGTACCCAGCTAAACTCTCCTTCATAACTGAAGGCCAAATAAAAACCTTCCATAGCAAGGAAAAATTGAAACAATACATCTCCACCAAACCAGCCCTACAAAAGATTCTTAAAGATGTCCTACACATAGAAAACCAACAAGATCACAATAAAGGCCAAGAAACTGCACCCAAACTGAGAATCCAAGAACCATAGGAAAAACCCAGTTTTCGCAGCCCCCATGAAGGTGGATAACATGGCAGGAACTCCCAAATACCTCTCAGTCCTTTCTCTTAACTTTAAAGGCCTGAACTCTCCAATTAAGCAACATAGACTGTCTAGTTGGATTAAAAAAGAAGACCCTTTTATCTGCTGCCATCAGGAGTCACATCTTGCCCGTAAAAACATACACATTTTCAATGTTAAAGGTTGAAACAAAATCTACCAAGCAAACGGCCCCCATAAACAGGCGGGAGTTGCAATCCTAATATCAGATAATGTGGACGTCAAATTACAATTCGTGAGAAGAGAAAAAGAAGGTCGCTACATTCTAATTAAGGGATCTCTCCTTCAGGAGGATATTACAATTCTAAATATCTACTAGCCAAACAATGGAGCACCCAAATTTATCCAAGAAACACAACTTTCCCTCAAATCCCATATAACTCCAAAGACATTAATTGTTAGGGATTTTAACACACCACTCTTCCCACTAGATAGATCAACTCGGTAAAAACTCAACAGAGAAACCGCAGCTCTAAACAGCTGCATAGATCAACTAGATTTAACAGATATCTACCAAATATTTTGCCACGCCTACTCCAGTGGAGTCTGCCTAGCATGGGAAACCACTTTTCAGACCTGAGAATGGGGCTTTACCGAAACCTATCTCCATGTTTTGGAACTTCACCAAAGTCTACCTCGGAGAATAAGGCTTCAAAAAGGCCTACTCCTGGAAAAAGGCTGGCAAGCCCCTGGGAAAGATGTGTTTCTGCCTTTCTTTTCCTTATAAGTGTGCCTATTAATCTTTTACTGTTTCTACTGCTCTTGGTACTTACTCATTGTCAACGTTCCCTTATTCAAAGCTCTTTCTTGGGAGTGTTGACGACTCCAAAATCTTATGAGTGTCTTAAAAAGATGACGAACTCACCAGAGTTAAGTGCTACCCTGAAACCCCTCTTATGGAGGCTAGTAGACAAGTCATAAGTAAATATAAAAGTATTGGGGGTTTCACAAAGTCACTTCAGCAGAAGGAATTGTTGGTAAGAGACTTACAAGAAGCTGTAGGGCGACTACAACAGAAGGAATGTATGGCAATTGCTGAGATAACTACTTAGGAGAAAGAACTTCCTGTACTCTCTTTCATTTACTAAGAGACTTGCTTCATCTAGGCCTCCATGACCTTACTATTAAAGAAGGAACAGGAAAAATCTTATGGGACAATTAAGGCCTCTATAGAAATAAGGTAATGGTTAGATGGTGACAAACGTCGAAACCCATTATATTTCTTAGAGATAAGCTGGAAACAAGTGCCTTTCAGGCGACCAGCTGGTGACCACTCAAGAATGAAGCCCTGCAGCAAGATTGTGTAAACTTTTGCTATTTCAGGCCACCAGCAGGTGACCATCCAAGAACGAAGCCTTGCAGCAAGATTGTGTAACCTTTTGCGCTTTCTTATGGAGACTTTTTGCTAGAAAAGTTTGTTATCCTCTGCATTAAATCGCACTCAGCACTCAGCACTCAGCATCCAGTCTTAATGTGTGTGTGAGTTATCTGTTTGCCATCTCCCCATCCTATTCCAGGTTCCTCCCCTAGGTGTCCTCCGTCGTCCCTACAGAACCCGGTCCGTGGCAGGTGGCGCCCAACATGGGGCTGAAAGCAGGCATGAAGTGGTCTCTTCAGTCAAGGAACCTTGGGAGGTAAGCATCTCTCTCTTTTCTTTTCGCCTGGAATAGTAGTCAGAACCTCGTTGGGGTGCTGCAGGCCCCTCAGTTGCGGCTGGGAAAGATAACGAGTAAATCATGGGGAGTACATCTTCTAAGAATAAGGATAGTTTGTCTCTATTTTAAAACATATGCTAAAAGCACGAGGCACTAAAGCCCCCACAACAGCAGTGATAGAACAAACTAATCCTTGGATCCCGCAGGAAAAAGGGAACCATTGAAAAAGTGAATGTAAATCTAAGTTCCATAAAGACGAAACTCCTCTTCAAGAGGAAACAAAAAACGGAAAGTGGGGCAACCTCTCAGCCCCTCCGCAAGAGAATAAGAAACAATTAGATCATTTGAAACAATTTTCATATTTCAGGAATGGTGAAAGCCTGCAGGTGTGGTCTTGGGACTGGCAGAGACTCTTGGTGGACTTGCTATAAGACTGCCAGCGGGGCCAGTGGGAGAAGTCCCCTGGTCCCCTGGGTGGGGCTGTCCTCCAGATCGGGTAGAGGGGGTTCGAGTCCCCCTGATTGGCCATTTCTCTCTGGTTGGAAGCCCTTCTGGACAGACTGTCTGACCAGCAGTCTGACGCGCTTGCTGTCTGTCTTCAGTGTGCGTATATGTCTTCTGTTAACTCTAATTTGAATCTTAGGCACGCAGCCCTGGGGCCGGTGGATAAGGGGCTTACTGATCCCCTAGACCAGAGGAAGAGTGCACATTTCCCATTTAATTGCCCCATCCACCTTTTTAGAATTCCAGGAGTGCCTGGACCAGGTCACCCCACTCCCCAGAGAAAGCGTGACCAAGTGCGCGTACATTACCAACCCCCGTATGTGGTGTGTGTGTGTGTGTGTGTGTGTGTGTGTGTGTGTGTGTGTGTGTGTAATTTTAACTTCTTCTTTCTTATCTCGGTTTTATTAATTTGGACACTCCTTGTCCCAGAGATGGGGCAAGGATAAAGCAAGTTTACTCCTCTCAACCTCCTGCTCAGTCATTTCAAAGAGGTAAAAGAGAGGAGGTATAATTTGAGTATAATTGGAAATCTCAGAAGTATCTAAAAAGAAAAATTCTCTAGAATGAGTAGAGGGGGTTCGAGTCCCCTGGTAAGTGGTGAGCTGTCACCCCATTCACTGAGACCTGATTTTGTCTTTGTGGCCACTTGTTTGTCTTGTTTAGTGTGTGTGTTCGTTTTATGTTTTCTGAGGTAGGGAAGATTTGGGTGAGTGTCAGGCTCACTCAGCAGACTCTGGATTCAGCTTGTTGAATGAGAACAGCACAGAGATCCAAAAGACTAATTAGTTAATTGCCTTGCTAGATAAGCAAGCTCTGGGAAAATGAAGCCCAACAAAGGTACCTAGTTTAAAAGAAATACTGTCTTAAATTTTTGTTTAAAAACTTTGAAATGTGTACGTACAACTGATTTTGATTTTTTGCGTGCTTTAAGATCTATGTGAGTGTTTTGTGTGTGTCCATGAACATGTTCTAAGATAAAAATTGTCAGCATGCTGTAACAATTGGGTGAGTTTTAATTTAAAAATTCAAAAGGTTATGAGGTTTGGACATTACCAAAATTTTTTTAAAAATCTTCGCATTGTTTTAAATGGCTTTGTAAAGATTCTTTAACTTGCAAATTAGAAAATCTGGTATTTTAAAAGACTAATGTTTTAAAATGCAAAAGACTGTTTATACTGTAATCAAGTTATCTGGCTTAACAAAAATGCATTGGCAGTTTGAGATCTAATTCCCTTGGCTGAAATTTGGGGATAAATATTAAAAATGTAAATGTAATGGTTAGTTTAACACTGTCAAAGATGTTACTTGTTCTGTCTGTCTAAAACTGTACTTCATTTGAGAACCAAGAGAAGAGACGGGGAAAAACTTAGAAACCAACAGAAGACCTATCTTTATTGGTAAGGGGTGAACAAGCAGAAGTGCAGTTCAGCTGGTCATGCATGGGGGGACAGGCCTTGGGAGGAGTCCACACATGGTGAAAGAAGGCAAGCTGACACAAATGCAGTTCATCTAACCTTAAAGAGTCAGATTGGGTGTGTGCCCATTCCATAGGAGGGTCTGAGTGGCCCATCTTTGTTCTGTCTCTTTTCCCTGCAGGTAGACACTGAAAACATGATGGTTAAAATGAATGATGTGATGATCTGATTAGTATTGCTAAAACTTTCCCTTGGATGTTTTAACATTAAAATTAGGAAGGCCTTAAAAAGAGGGCTAAAAAGTTATTTGTATAATGTGACTTGCTTTTAATGTTTTACAACTAGGATGCTTTTAAAAGTCATGAGGAATCTAAGTCTAGCTTTTTGGTTCAGTTATGATTATTGTTAATTTTGCATTAAGGAAAAATTGTCATCTGAGTTTAAAAATTTTAATGTGTGTCTGTATTAAAACAAGCAACCAAGAGGCAATGAGTGACACTTGGCCACAATATTTCAAGGGATCTTTTCAAAATGCAAATGAAAACGAAAGTATAAAATATTAAAGGTGATTAATAAGAGGTTTTAAAAAATTAGGAATGGATTTTTGGATATAAAGTTTAAATGTAAAATTGTTCTTAACATTGGCTTCAATGTGCACAGAGGAAAAATTAGGATTACCAAAATAATTGCTATTCTAGTTTGCTCTTATAGGTTTTTATTAAGTTTCCAGCAAGCACAGAGCAAAGCACAGAGGCTTCTTACAAATTTGTCTGATGTAACTTTGACTCTTAATAAGTTTCAGGTAAGAGCATGCTTTAAAGCTACTTCTATGTTCACCACCTTGTTGCTTTTAATTGGAGTAAAATAGCCTTTTGTAAGACTCATTGATCTGCAAACTGGTTCAAAGCCAGCCAGGGCACAAAAAGGTTCCTGTGAGACTGTCACCTCTATTCAGCCAGCAGAGTACTAGCCCTGGACTAAAGAGTCGGGGGACGGTACTCAAGCCCCATGTTGGACACTCACAGTGGCAGAGTACTAGCCCTGGACTGAAGATTTAGGGGACAGCATTCAAGCCCCGAGTCTGGGACTCAAAGTGGCAGAGTGCTAGCCTTGAGCTGTAGAGCTGAGGGACAGTGCTCAGGCCCCGAGTTCGAGTCCAACAACCAGATAAAGAGAAATGCCGGTCCGCGGCAATATTTCACCCAGCAGCATCAGAATACACGTTTTTCTCAGCAGAACATGGAATAATTTCCAAAATAGACCACATTTCAGGCCACAAAGCAGACCTGTTTAAATTCAGAAACATTGCAGTTATACCTTGCATCTTCTCTGACCACAAAGGAATAAAATTAGAACGCAACACCAAAAGCCACCAAAGAAAGTCTGGTATCACATGGAGACTGAACAACACACTGCTGAATCACAAATGGGTCATGGAAGAGATTAGAAAGGAAATTCAAGTGTTCATGCTATTCAACAAAAATGAACACACAAATTACCAGCTCCTCTGGGACACAGCAAAGGCAGTACTCAGAGGCAAGTTTATAGCTCTGAGCTCCTACATCAACATATTGGAGAGATCTGAAACCAACAATTTAGTGACACATCTAAACCTCCTTCAAAAAGAGCAGCAAGATAAACCCCAATCCAGTAGATGGAAAGAAATAATTAAAATTAAATCAGAATTAAATGAATTAGAATCCAAAAAAAACTGTAGAAAGAATCAACAATACAGAGTTGGTTCTTTGAAAAAATTAACAAAATTGACAGACCCTTAGGAAATCTTATCAAAAAATGATGAGAACACACCCAAATAAATAAACTCAGAGATGAGAATGGAAACATCACCACAGAAACAACCAAGATTCAGAACATTATAAGGGAATACTTCTCAAAACTTTATGCTAATAAGTTTGAGAACTTGACAGAAATGGACCTTTTCCTAGCAAATATTGACATGCCAAAACTAAACCAAGATGAGTTAAACCAGCTTAACAGGCCCATATCAAGCATTGAAATAGAAACAGCAATAAGAGACCTTCCAGCTAAGAAAAGTCCAGGACCAGATGGTTTTACAGTGGAATTCTACAAGGCCTTCAAAGCTGATCACACACCAATACTCCTCCAACACTTCAAGGAAATTTAAAGAGAAAGTTCACTACCAAACACATTCTATGAAGCCATCATAACCGTCATCCCAAAACCAGGCAGGGACTCATCAAAGAAAGAGAACTATAGACCCATTTGTTTGATGAACATTGATGCAAAACTTCTCAACAAAATTTTGGCCAACCGATTTCAACAATTCATCCAAAAAATCATACACCACGATCAAACAGGATTCATTTCAGGGATGCAAAGCTGGTTCAATATATGCAAATCAATTAATATTATTCATCACATCAACAGGAGCAAGAGTAAGAACCACATGTTTATCTCAATAGATGCAGAAAAAGCATTCGACAAGATCCAACACCCCTTTATGATGAAGGTTTTGGAAAAATTAGGAATCTATGTAACATTCCTAAATACAATAAAGGCTGTATATGACAAACATACAGCCAGCATTATACTTAGTGGTGAAAAACTAAAGCCATTTCCTCTTAATTCAAGAACAAGACAAGAATGTCCACTCTCTCCTATTCTCTTCAATCTAGTATGGGAATGTCTAGCTACAGCAATAAGACAAGATGGACACATAAAGGGGATCCAAATAGGGAAAGAAGAAATAAAACTCTCCCTCTTTGCAGATGACATGTTCTTGTATTTAAAGAATCCCATAGACTCCACTCTCAAACTAATCAAGCTGATTCAAAACTTTGGCAAAGTAGCAGGGTATAAAATTAACCCCCCAAAACCAAAGCTTTCCTGTATGTCAGCAATGAGAAAAGTGTGGCTGAAATTAGGAAAGCAACTCCATTTGTAATAGCCCCACAAATAATAAAATACCTAGGAATTAACTTAACCAAAGAAGTGAAGGACCTCTATGTTGAAAACTTTAAAATCTTGAAAAAGGAAATCAACACATAACTTAAAAAATGGCAAAACCTCCCATGCTCCTGGATTGGAAAGATTAACATCGTCAAAATGGCAATACTTCCCAAGGCTATCTACAAATTCAACGTGATACCTATCAAAATTCCAACCTCATTCTTCAAGGAAATAGAAGAGGCAATCCAAATATTCATATGGAACAATAAAAGACCCCGAATAGCAAAAACGCTCCTCAACCGAAGGAACACTGCTGGAGGAATACCAATACCAAATTTCAAACTCTACTATAAAGCCATAGTAATCAAAATATCTTGGTATTGGCATAAGAACAGACCTCAGGATCAATGGAATGGAATTGAAAACCCAGACATGAACCTACAGACCTATAGCCATCTAATCTTCGATAAGGGAGCTAAAACAATAGAATGGAAGAAAGACAGCCTCTTCAGTAAATGGTGCTGGCAAAATTAGTTAACTAATTGTAGAAAACTAAAGCTAGATCCTTATATATCACCCCGCAACAGAATCAACTCCAAATGGATTTAAGACCTCGAATTCAAAGCAGACACTCTGAAAACATTAAAGGATGGAATAGGAGAAACCCTAGGTCTCCTTGGCTCAGAACGAAATTTTCTGAATAGAGACCGAGAAACACATCAAATCAAAGAAAGGTTGGACAAATGGGATTGCATAAAGTTGCAGAGCTTCTCCATGGCAATGTTTACAAACAAGACCACACTAAAGCTACCAGCACAACTATGTTTATTGCAGCATTATTTACCATAGCTAAGATATGAAACCAACCCAGATGCCCCTCAGCAGATGAATGGATCATGAAAATGTGGTATATATACACAGTGGAATTCTATGCCTCCATCAGAAAGAATGACATTTCCCCGTTTGTTAGGAAATGGAAAAACTTGCAAAAATTATATTAAGTGAAGTAATCCAGGCCCAAAGAAACATAGGTCCCATGGTTTCCCTTATTTGCAATATCTAGTATATGTGTAGGTCAAGCGGAAAATGTCAGATAATGTGATGTTAAGAGAATGAATCCTTAGATATGTATTTTAAAGTTTTTTTTTTCCTTTCATGCCTGTGTTTCTAACACATTTATAAGACTACTTCCTTGTTGCTTTGTATGTCCTTCCCCCACTGTATTACCCCTGCTTTCACTATATTTGATGTCAGTATAACTTGTGGAGGAGATGGGTAAAAACAAGTCGTTTAAGGATACAGGTGGACCTGTTGCAACAATGAGAAGTACAAGTTGTCATGTTCAAAACGAGCTTTACAATGTCGGTGCAGGGGTGGGGGGAGGGGAAGGATTGGGATTGGGATTGGGATTGGGATTGGGAGTGGGGAGGCTGAGAAGGGATGTGAAGGGTAAACAAAGGAGGAGGCTGCAATGCTTGGTGAGAAATGTATGCATTATCTTGCCCATGTAATTGTAACCCTTCTGTACAGTATGTTCACAAATAAAATTAAATTAAATTATAAAAAATAAGAAATACATTTTAGAAAAAGAAATACATTAACAGTATCTTTTTTTATATTTACAAAATCCATTATTATTTGGGAACATAACCTGGTGTTTGAAAACTAAGCAAATAAAGGTTGATCCAAACATACATATACCTCTTTCAATTGCACACTTGTAATTTTCCCTTGGATTTTAACAACAAGATAGTGTTATTTTCATCCTAATGCAAACCAAATGATCTAACTAGTCACAAACACATTAAGATAACAAACAGGTTATGAATGAGAAGTATATTTTTGGAATCCTTGCACAATGGTCTAATTTTCGATTTCATTGTAATTTCCCTTTCAGTACAATATGTAATTGGGAATTACAGAATTCCAACCTGTAAGTTTTAATGTTCTGGATTTTGTGTTTCTCTTTCCCTCTTTCTGTCTCCCTCTCTCTCCCCCCTCTCTTTCTTTCTCTATAATTAGAATTGCGCCCATAAATACTAAAGCATTATTTATATAGTTTTATAATGTGATATATATATTTGTATATAGTAAAATAAATAATGTTCAATAAGAGATCCAAATGAGTTTTGTTATATATTTGATTACCAAGCACTTCAGTTTTGCAAAAATATTTGGTATATTACATATATTTATACCCATGTAACTACTGCTGCTTACAAATATTCTATAGTTTTCCCCAACATTTTCAATCATGATTTGAAATTGTACATAGTTGCCAAAGTGCCAGTGTCTCACGTCTATAATCCTAGCTACTCATGAGGCTGAGATATAAAGATTGCAATTCAAAACCAGCCCATGCAGGAAAGTCCATGAGACTCTTATCTGCAATTAACCACCTGAAAACCAGAAGTGGTACTGTGGCTCAAGTGGTAGAGCACAAGTCTTGAGCTGAATCGCTGAGGAGCTGAATTGCTGAGGGACAGCGCCTAAGCCCCAAATTCAAGCCCCATGACAAAAAAAACCCCAAAAAACTAAAACAAAAACAATAACTTTTTTTAACAGGGTCAAAGCACAGATAAAAATTCTGGGAATATATTGGCTGGCATAGTTAATTCTTCCTTAAGCAAAGTATTTTGTGTTTGGATTTGAAACCATATTAGAAGATCTTTTTTTTTCCATAGCATCATTTTGGTGCAAGTTAAAATGTTTGGCCTGAAAAAAGAGCTTCGTGGTCGTTATGAAAATTTGTTGTAAATCATCACTGCAAGTGAAGAGTGATCTCTTTTGTGGTGAAGTTCTTCACATGACTCAATTATAAAGTCGTCTAAGATGACATATGCATTTACTCACAATCTTGCAACAAATCTAAGCAGTCAAACTGAGCATGGTGGATATTGCTAGTATGAAATGTAGCATGCAAGATGGAATGGCAGATACCTGAGGGGAAGCTTCAGACCACAGCAATTCTCGTGGGTTGAACTCATGTCCCTGATGAATTGATGTTGAAGGTCTCACCACTGTTTCCAAGGTTATGCTGTAGAACAATCCATTCCCCTCAACATCTGTATAGTGTCTTATCAAGTTCTACCAATATATTTGTTTCTGGTCTATGACTATATATAACTAGATTAATCAAAATCTAAAAATCTGAAACATTCCAATATACTGGACTAAACTTTTCTTTCCATCCTACACTCAGATGTAAGGAGAATTTAAAAAGATGTTCTGGGGCTGGGTTATAGTTCACTGAGAGTATTTGCCTAGCTAATGAAACATCCTGGGTTCAATCTTCATTAACACAAAAGAAGAGACAATATCAGATAGGTGGCAAAGCCCAGAAAGTGGAAAATAATTCAAGTAAAACTCCCGAAATACGGACAGACTCTCCTGGTATGCGTCAGGAAAGTTAGAAGAAGAAAGGCCACCCCCTGCACCTGCCATAGGTACCTACTGAGTTAGAACTGGACCAATCAAACCTCAGGCAATCAAAACTGAATAAACAAACCATAAAGGCTGTGGTTTGATGCATGTTATTGAGGGAGGTGGGAGGGAGAATTGGGAGAAGGAAGACTGGTTATGCCAGCACCAACATAGGTAAAATGATCAGTGAAATTATTAGTGTAGAACTTGGAGAGATGCACATAGGACACAGGAGCAATGACATTGACATACAGCTGCTGTACCAGTTCAAATGAACCTTTGCAAGCTAACACCTCAGTTGATGGACATATATCTTCAGTCAGAATGTATATACATATATATGCACATAGTTCTTAAGTGCACACACCTCAGATCCACAAATAGGAAGAAAGTAATCCACAGAGGATAAACAGTTCAACATGAACAATGTGTTGGTCCCAGCTAATACATCAGATTGCTGATTCTTAACTTCCCTTCCTTGCATTCTTTGGATATGGTTATGATGTATATGGCTTGGAAGTGAAATAAAGATAAATGGTGCTTGGTAGAGGATCCTTATTTTTTGTTATGGCAGCTTGCTATTTTTATAACATGGTAATTGGATTGAACACAATCAAAGTACCATAGTAACTGATCTCCCCTTCTTGGATGAATGAGCAAATGATTAAATAATGACAACATCCTTGAACATATCCATATGTACACTGCCTGGCTGCTTTGGCATCTCCCTCTGCGGAGCTCTCACCATTCAAACATAACACATTTGGTAAAATATTGTTAGATTGAGTTTTACTTGCCATCATTCAGTCATTCAATGATTATGGAATATGTGTTTTGTTTTGTTGTTTGGGTTTTTTTCCCCTTCCCTCTCCCGTGCCTCCATTTTTAAATGATTTATAGCTGAAATTCAATAAAAAATGAGTACTTAGAACTGTCCCACTGATGGAAGGAAATGTTCATATGAATGTACAAACAAAAGCCCCAAACCCTTAATCTTCCTTTTGGTTCCAGGAAGAAGGCTGGTGGTGACCTACTTGCCTTGAAAATGGGCATCTGGCCATGGTACCTGCACCTGGGCTGACAAGGACCAAGAAGATGGAAGTCTAGGAGGTGAATTACAATAAGCCCTTGGGCAGCACAGAGAGTTTGGCCAGAGAGAGAAATCCAGGCAAGGAGACAGATCTGAGCATTTGCTGATAACCACTCTGAGGTGGTTGTGGTAGCAGCTGCGGCAGCAACGGTGGCTACAGCCACCGTACCTACAGAGAGAGTTCGGGAGAAAGGAGCCAGAATTGGAGGCAAGCAAATTCTACTCAACACCAGTAAGAACTAAGGAGGAGCACATAACTTCATATTGCAGACCAGAGACAGCCCAGGAAACACGACTCTGGTATAAGTAGAACCATGACATCCTCCTTCCTTCTCAGGGAGCAGAGGAGGGAAGGCTGCCCATCCTCCACCACCTGAGATCTCCATCTTTGATACTGACAAAGCCCGCCTGAGCAGGTAGGTCAATGTCAGGCCTTGGAAGAAAACAAAAGAGTCATTTAGCAGGTCACAGGAACCTGACCTGACCTGGGGCTCAGCCCAACCCAGGGGAAAGTCGCCCAGCCGAGGCAGAGAGATCCATCCCCAGAGGAGAGACTGTCTTCACTGGGTAAACAAAGCCAGAGGCTGACCCTCCCTACAGAAGCCTAGAAAATCAATCGAAATTCAGTAAACATAAACCCAGTGAATGGCTTCAATCTGGGCTCTGTGAGTGTCTCAGAAGCTAGCCCATTAGGGAAAAGCTACTGTTTGCTGAAAGGCCTTAACCCTACCCAGAACCTAGCCTCATCACAGCATCTCCAAGCCAAAAGAAACAGCCACCTCCCTCTTTTGTTATTTTCAAAGCAGATCACCCTCCCACTGAACTAGCCTGGGAGTAGGTTCACAAAATCATGGATAATGCAGTGCATTTTTCTGCCTGCTCAAACCAACTTACTTAAGAAACCAATCAAGCCACAGGAAAACCAAACACCACAAGTTGACCAGAGACTCCACCAAGAGACTGGTTACAGATGCAGGGAAGATACAGGATCTTCCCAATACCCACCCCCCCGCAAAATAACTCTTATTGTACCTTTTTAATATATATATATATATATATTATTTTTAAAAAATGTTTTCTTTTACTACTTTTTCCCCTAATAATATTTATTTTAGGTGTGTGTGTGTGTGTGTGTGTGTGTGTGTGTGTGTGTGTGTGTGTGTGTGTGTGTGTGTGTGTGTGTGTGTGTGTGTGTTTAAACTTTTTTGACCTTTTGGTCTTTTTTTGTTCTTTTCATTTTTTTCTCTTTCTTTCTTTCTTGCGTGACTTAATTGCGGGTCTGCTCATCCCCAGACATATATCCATCGTTGATTAGTACACCTTATCCACCATTGTGTACATATTTAATTTACAAATTTATTACTCAATTCACAACCTCTTAGGCTTAACTTCTTTAATAGCAGTATTATCTCTTTATATCTACATAATTGTCAAGTTAACTAATTTTAATAAGTTTTCTTTTAATTTTACATATCTCCTTTCTATCCCTTCCCTGCTATAAATCTATCCTTTCTTCTCTCAATATCATTTCTTTAAACTTACATAATTTTACCTGTGTCACTTTTAAAATATAAATTTTGGTTTTTACATTTCTTTCAATTCTTTTTTTTAATGTCTTTCCTGTCATTCTGTCCAAACCATTTCCCTCTCTGAGATTAGGACTTGTTTAAATTCACTCTCCATTTACCTTTCCACATCCCTCTAATCCTGTTTTTCCACACATTTCTCCCTAAACCTAATAATTTCTGGTTTGCAAAATTCTTCTTTTCTGTTCTTAGCCCATTAATCCATAGTTGTTTGATGTTGACTAGATTGTATCTGATGAACTAAATAGTATATGCAGCCATTTTGACTGTGCAACTACAGGACTATGGTTGATGCTTGCCTTAAAATAGTGATCATGCATAAAATTGGTATGACTTTCATACCAAATGGGCAGAACAAGCCAGAAAAACACAAGAAAAAAGGCAAGTCCGAGTTTCTCAAAACCCACTCATGATAATCAGGTGACAGAACAGTAATGAATAATCCAGAGGAGAGTTCCCAAAAAGGTCTAAAAACATTACTGTTAAACCTGATGAAGGAAAAGATTGAAAACCTAAAAAGGACTAAGTGTGTACATGACAGGGAGAAAGAGGAGGCAATACAGGAATAATGTGAATGTAAGGAAGCTACTCAAAGATTAATACAGGAAATGCATGAGCATGTAGAAAACAGTCAAAGAGAAAGACAGGAATTATGTGAGCAGTCTGAGAACAGTCAAAGAGAACTACAGGTATTGCATGAACATGAAGGTAATCAAAGAGTAATACAGGAATTGTGAGAGCGGGATGAGAATAGACAAAGATCAATAGAGGCATTCATGGAATCCATAAACAGAGAACTGAAAGAATTCAGGGAGACTACAAATGGAATGCTGAATGGAACTCAACAGAGGGAATGGGAGTCCAAAGAAAATAAAACCAATCAACTAAGTGATTTGAGAATAAACACTGAACACCAAATTAAGGAAGTAAAGAAGTTCATAGAAGATCTAAACAAAGCTCCAACAAAGAATTTGAAGCCATCATAGCCGACCAATTAGAAGGGAAGGAAATAAAAAACAAAGTAGAAAGTCTTGACACTAGGTTAGACAATGCAGCTGATCGAATCTCGGGGATTGAAGACAGCCTAGATATTATAGAGAAAGAACATTCAACCATCCAAGACAAATCCAAGAAATATGATAGATCTATTGTATATTTGGAAGACAGCATCAGAAGGCCTAATCTGAGGATAATGGAACACCTAGAGAGAGAGGTTAATGGTCTAGGAAATTTGTTTAACAGGATCCTAGCAGAGAACTTCCCAAACATGAAAAAAGATAGACCTATTCATACACAAGAAGCTTTTAGAACCCCCCAAAATGGACTAGAACAGGACATCACACCATCACATTATAATCTGCACAGGATCAATTCAGACCAAGAAAAAGATCCTTAAAGCTGTCAAGGAGAAAAGATCACTCACCTATAAAGGGAAACCAAATAGAATGACCTCAGATTTCTCAGCTGAGACAATTAAACCAAGAAGAGCCTGGAATGATGTATGCCATGCACTAAAGACAAACAACTATCAAGCAAGAATACTGTACCCAGCTAAACTCTCCTTTATAACCAAAGGTTAAATAAAAACCTTCCATAGCAAAGAAAAACTGAAACACTATATCTCCACCAAACCAGCCCTACAGAAGATACTGAACGATGTCCTACACATTGAAAACTAACAAGACCACAATAAATGCCAAGAAACCACACCCAAACTGAGAATCCAAGGACCATAATAAGAACCCATTTGCCTCAGCTCCCAAGAAGGTGGATAACATTTCAGGAACCACGAAACACCTCTCAGTCCTAACTCTCAACACAATAACGGACTTAACTCTACAATTAAGCGACATAGACTGTCTAGTTGCATTAAAAAGCAAGATACTTCTATCTACTGCCTTCAGGAGTCATACCTTCCCATAAAAACAAACAAATTTTGAGAGTGAAATGCTGGAACAAAATCTACCAAGCAAACAGCCTCAATAAACAGGCAGGAGTTGCAATCCTAGTATCAGATAAATTAGAATTAAAATTAAAATTAGTGAGAAGAGATAAATAAGACCACTGTATACTAATTAGGGGATCTCTCCTTCAGGAGGACATTACAATTCTAAATATCTATTCACCACATTACAATTCTAAATATCTATTTACCAAACAATGGAACACCTAAATTTATCCAAGAAACATTAGTTTCCCCCAAATTTCAAATAGATCCAAAGAAATTAATTGTTGTGGACTTTGACACACCATCCCCACTAGAGAGATCAATGCAGCAAAAACTCAACAGAGAAACCACAGATCTATACAATTGCATGGAACAACTAGATTTAACAGACATCTGCCAAAAATTTCACCCAGCAGCATTAGAATACACGTTTTTGTAAGCAGCACATGGAACTTTTTTCAAAATACATCACATTTTAGGTCACAAAGCAAACTTGTCCAAATTCAGAAACATTGAAGTTATACCTTGCATTCTCTCAGACAACAAGTGAAAAAATTTAGAACTCAACACCAAAATCCACCAAAGAAAGTTCTGTAAAATATGTAGGCTGAACGACACACTGTTGAATCATCCGTGGGTTATGGAAGAGATTAGAAATGAAATTCAAGTGTTCATGATATTCAACAAAGATGAACACACATATAACCAGCTCCTCTGGGACCGAGCAAAGGCAGAACTTAGAGGCAAGTTTATAGCCCTGAGTTCCTGCATCAACAAACTGGAGAGATCTGAAAATGACAATTTAATGACACATCTGAACCACCTTAAAAAGGAGCAGCAAGATATACCCCAATCCAGTATAGAGAAAGAAATAATTAAAACTAAATCAGAATTAAAGGAATTAGCATCCAAAAAACCATAGAAAGAATCAACAAAACAAAGATCTGGTTCTTATAAAAATTAACAAAATTGACAGACCCTTATCAAATGTTATCATAAAAAGAAGAGAACACATGCAAATAAGTAAAATCAAGCATGAGAATGGAAACACCACAAGAGAAACAACCAAGATTCATTAAATTAAATACTCCTCAAAATTTTATGCTAATAAGTTTGAGAATATGGCAGAATGGGACATTTTCCTAGCAAATATCAATATGACAAAACTAAACCAAGATGAATTAAACCATTTTAACAGGCCAATATCAACTATTGAAATAGAAAGAGAAATTAGATGCCTCCCATCTAACAAAAGCCCAGGACCAGATAGTTTTACAGGGAATTCTACAAGGCCTTCAACGCACAGCTCACACCAATACTCTATCAACACTTCAATGAAATTGAAAGGGAAAGTTCACTACCAAACTCATTCTATGAAGCCATCATAAACCTCATCCCGAAACCAGGAAGGGACCCATCAAAGAAAGAGTACTATAGACCCATTTCTTTGATGAACATTGATGCAAAACTTCTCAACAAAATTTTGGCCAATCCACTTTAACAATTCATCCAAATAATCAAACACCACGATCAAACAGGATTCATTTCAGGGATGCAAATCTGGTTCACTATTTGCAAATCAATTAATGTAATTCATTACATGAACAAGAGCAAGGATAAGAACCATATGGTTATCTCAATAGATGTATAAAAAGCATTTGACAAGATCCAAAACCCTTTATAATGAAGATTCTGGAAAAACTATGAATCCAGGTAATATTCCTCAATACAATAAAGGCTGTATATGACAAACCTAAACAAAACAAAACTGAAGACATTTCCTCAACTCAGGAATGAGACAAGGATGTCCACTCTCTCCACTTCTCATCAATTTAGTATTAGATTGCCTAGCTACAGCAATAAGACTAGATGCAAATATAAAAGGGATCGAAATAAGGAAAGATGAAATAAAACTCTCCCTCTTTACAGATGACATGATCTTGTATTTAAAGAACCCCCTGCACTTTACACCCAAATTACTCATGCTGAATCATAACTTTGGAAAATTAGCAGGGTATAAAATTAACTCTCAAAAATGAATGGCTTTTTTGTATGCCAACAATGAGAAAAGCATGGCTGAAATCAGGAACACAAATCCATTCATAATACCCCACAAAAAATAAAATGCCTAGGAATTAACTTAACCAAAGAAGTGAGGGACCTCTATGATGAAAACTTTAAAAACACGAAAAAGGAAATCAAAACAACTTAGAAAGTGTAAAAACCTCCCATGCTCCTGGATTGGAAGGATCAACGATGTGAAAATGGCAATACTTTCCAAGGCTATCTACAACTTAATGTGATAGCTATCAATATTCCAAACTCATTCTTCAAGGACATAGAAGACGCAATCCACACATATGGAACAAAAAAAGACCCCAAAGAGCAAAAACGATCCTTCACAGAAAGAACATTGCTGGAGGAATATCAATATCAAATTTTAAACTCTACTGTAAAGCCATAGTAATCAAAACAGCTTGGTCCTGGCACAAGAACAGACCTCAGGACCAATGGAATAGAATAGAAAATCCAGAAATGAACCCACAGACCTATAGCCATCTAATCCTCGATAAGGGAGCCAAAAAATAGAATGGAAGAAAGACAACCTCTTCAGTAAATGGTGCTGTCAAAATTGGTTAATCACTTGTAGAAAAGTAAAGCTAGATCTTTACATATCACCTTGCCCCAGAATCAACTCCAAATAGATCAAAGACCTTGGAGTTAAAGCAGACACTCTGAAAAAATTACAGGATGGAATAGGAGGAACCCCAAGTCTCCTTTGAACAGGCCAAAATTTTCTTAAAAGAGACTCAGACACACAACAAATCAAAGAAAGGTTGTTCAAATGGGATGGCATGAACTTGTAGAGCTTCTGCATGGCAAAGGGCACAGCTGGCAAGATCAATAGAAAGCCCACGGACTGGGAGAAGATCTTCACTAACCATACAACATAAAAGGGTCTCACATCTGAAATATACCTGGAACTCAAAAAAGTTAAATCCCCCAATAAATAAGTAGATTAAAGTCATTAAGAGAAACTTGTCTGAAGAGGAAAGAAGGATCGCAAAGAGGCAGATGAAGAAAGGCTCAACCTCCCTAGCCATAAAAGAAATGCAAATCAAAAGAACATTCAGATACTATATCACCCCAGTTAGAATGGCTATAGTCAAGAACTCTGATAACAACAGATGCTGGAAGGGATGTGGAGAAAGGGAAGCCTACTGCATAGTTGGTGGGAGTGTAAACTTTTTCAACCACTTTGGAAAGTAGTATGGACGTTCCTCAAAAGACTCCACATAGATCTCCCCTATGACTCAGCAATGCTACTTTTGGACATTTATCCAAATGATCACAAGCAAATTATACTAAAGCTACCAGCACAACTATGTTTATTGTAGCATTATTTACCCTAGCTAAGTTATGGAACCAACCCAGATGCCCCTCAGTAGATGAATGAATCAAGAAAATGTGGTCTATATACACAAAGGAATTCCATGCCTCCATCAGAAAGAATGACATTGCCGCATTTGTTAGGAAATGGAAAGACTTGGAAAAAATTATATTTAGTGAAGCAAACCAGGCCAAAAAACGTAGGTCCCATGGCTTCTTTTATTTGCAATAACTAGTATATGTCTGAGATAAGCATAAATAGTTACATAAATTGATTTTAGGCAAAATGAAACCCAAGTTTAGGACTCAAATGTTTTTTTTTTATTTCTTGCTATTGTGTCTAACATATTTATAAAGAATTTCTTTTTGCTTTGTATGTCCCTTCTCCACAATATAACCCCTGTTTTCACTGTATTTGATGTTGGTATAATTTGTGGAGAGGATGGAAAATTCAAATTGTTTAAATAGGAATACAGATGGAACCATTGCAACAATGAGATATAAGATGTTATTTTGAAAACGAATTTTACAATTTTGGAGCGGGGAGTGGTGGTGGTGGGGAAACAAAGGAGGAGGCAACAATGCTTGATAAGAAATGCCCTCATTACCTTGCCCATGTAATTGTAACCCCTCTGTAGGTTTTTTTCACAGAAAAGAAAAAAAAACAAAAAACAAACAAACAAATAATTAAAAACCTAATTACCGAAAAACAAATCACAAGAGAAGATCAAACCAACACGTGGAAAATCAAGCAAGAACATAGTCACCGATTAAGATCATAGATTCCTCCAAATGAAAGCCACGAAATCCTCCAAAAGGACAGAACATATCAGAAAAATACAAGAAAAGTGATGTCAAGGTAGTTTAATTCATACAAAATATAACCAGACATTAGAACAGACAATCAAGGACCTAGAAAATAGACTTCAAAATACATTACAAATACTGCTGAAAAATATGATTAATGAAAAGACACAAAACCTATAGAAGGAAATTTGTGAACATGAATAGACCAGCCAAAGATTAGCAAAATAATTCATGGAGACTATAAATAGAAAGATAAGTTCTCAGAAGTAAGGGGGGGGCCTAAGGGAAAAAAATGATGTCTAGTTAAACGATAGGAATGAAGACACAGCTAAATAGACAACCCTCCCACCCACCCCCACCCAAAGAAAAGATTTAAAGGAAGTCCATACAATACATAAAACAAAGCTCTAATAAAGAGATAGAAGCCCTTAAAATGACCAATTAGAAGACAGGAAAGTAAAAAACAAAGTAGAAGGTCTCCACAGCAAATACATGACAGAGAAGATAATCTCAGGGGTGAAAGAAAGAATAGGTCTAATAGGAAAGAATAGATAATCATTTAGAACAAATCCAAGAAATAAGAAACGATCTTGTGAGAGCTTTAAGAATCAGTTAGAAGATCAAATTTGGGAGAGATAAATATCAACAAGGAGAAGAGTAGGGAACTAAATGGATGGAAAACATACTACGGAATTCTAGCAAAGATCATTCCAAATATCCAAAGAGATAGGCTCATTCAGAGAAGAGAAGCCTTTAGAACACCACATATTACACCAGAACAGAACAACCCACCACCACATCATAATCAATTAGAGGATCATGAAGATCATGGAAAGGATTCTTACAGCTGTCATAGAGAAAAGATTATTTATAAATGATATAGTCAGAATAAATACAGATTTCTTAGCTGATATGGAAAAAGGAGAGGCTGACATTTAATATGACAAATATTAAAGGCAAAAAACTCCCACCAGTGAATATGGTACCAAGCCAAACTCTCCTTTATCGTTAAAGGCTATATAAAAATACTTCATGACAAAGAAAACTTGAAACAACGTATCTCCCCCAAATCAACAGGATGGAAGTTAATCAAATATATCCTACATAGAGAAGATCAAGAAGAACAGGAAATGGATACATAAAATTCTCCCTACCACAGAACAAGGTAAATATATTAAGAGAAGATGAGGCACAGATCCTAAAAGCAGGTGTATAACACAGCAGAACTTATCAGATATTTCACAGTCTTAACTCTCAATATTAATAAACTGAATTTCCAATTACAACACATAATTAGTATCAAAAAACAAGATGCATCGAACTACTATCTACAAGAGACATATTTTATTGACAAAAACAAACATATACTCAAACTGAAAGGCTGGAAGGAAAATTTTCAAGCGAATGGCCATGATAAACAGGCCACAGTAGAATTACTAACATAAGATAAAATAGAATTCAAATTAAATTAGTAGGAAGAGACATTACCTATTAATAAAGCAACTCTCCATTAGGAGGATATAACAAGTCTAAATATGAATGCCCTGAATCCTGGAGCACCGCGCTTCATCAACCAAATATTACTTAACCTAAAAACACATCTCAACACTTCATTGTCCTCACTAGATACGTCATCCACGAAAAACTCAATCAAGAAACTGCACACCCAAATAACTATATTGATCACCTAGCCCTAACAGACATCTACAGAATATACATTCAGCTTCAGAATATACATTCTTCACAGCGGCTTGTGGAAGATTCTCCAAAATAGAACATATCCTATGTCCCACAGAAATTCTGTCCAAATTGAAAGAAAAATAAATTGACTTCCCATATCTTGTCAGACCACAACAGAATAAATTTAGAATTAAACAGCTAAAGCAAAAAATAATTCTCAAACTCATGAAGACTGAAAAACACATTGGTGAATGACCAGTGGTACACTGAAGAGATTAGAATGGAAATCTGATAGTTTCTGGAATGTAACACACAAAATACCAGCTCCTATGGGACACAGTAAAATGCAGTACTTAGAGGAAAATTTAGAGCTCTGAGTGCGTACATCAAGCAATTGGGGAAATCTCAAAGCAATATTGTAATTATGAACCTCAAGCTCCTTGAAAACAGGACAAGCCCAAAGCAGAACAGAACAAAGTAAAAAAATGGACACATGAAGTAATATGCAACATTTTTGGCCCTAAAAGAAATGCGAATGAAAGCAACATTGAGATTCCACCTCACCCCACTTAGAATGATCATTACGAAGAAAACTAATATGCTGGGCTGGTGGGGATGTGGACAAAAAGTAACATTACTACACTATTGGGGGAAGTGTAAACTTGTTCAAATACTCTGTAAAGACGTATAGAGGTTCCTCCAAAGAGCTCCCCTATAACCCAGCATTCCCACTCCTGGGCATTTACCCAAATGATCACAAAAATGCCAAACTAAAGCTACCATCATAGCTATGTCCATTGTAGCATTATTTACAATAGCTAAGATATGGAACCAACCCACATGCTCCTCAGTGGATGAATGGATCAAGAAAATGCAATATATATTCCCATCAAAATTCAATGCTTCTGTCAGAAAAAAATGACATTGTTCCATTTGTAAGGAAATGGACAGACTTGGAAAACATAAGTCAAACAAGCCAGAACCAAAGAATCATAGGCTACATGTTTTCACTCATTTGGAAAAAATAGAATATGTCTAGTAAATTCTTAGAAAAGATCACAATAGCTCAGTAGCTACATGCATATCACCCTATAAAATGATGCTTATCGAATGAGCTCCAAGAAACGGAGAGAAGTTGATTGTACAGTGAACTGTATTTAGTAGTTTCTATTTACTTTTTCCCCTTTGGTTTATTCCCCAACGTCACTGATTTTGATTTCTCTACCCTTTGTCTTATACATAAATTAATCTGATTTGGGGAAGGGAAGGGAAATCACATAAATGGTGGGGCAAAGATTAACCAAAGCAATAGTGATATACAGTAGACACTATATTAGAAATGAACTTTACAACTTTTGGGGAGTGGGATGTCAGTGTTGGAGAAATCAAGAGAAAATGAGAAAGGGTAACAGTTCAAAAAGAAATGTACTCATTACTTATGTAACTGTAACCCGCCCCTGTATATCAACTTCATAATTAAAAAAAATAAGAAAACTCACTCAAATACATAAAATTAGAGACAAAACTGAGACATTACAACAGAAATTAGCAAAATTGAGAATGTTATAAGAGAGAACTTTGAAAACCTTATGTGAATCACCTGGAGAATCCTGGAGAAATTGATGCATTTGTATACTCGAACTGAGCCAAGAAGTGACACTTACAAAGTAATGAAAATGAAATATCAATAAACGGCTTCCCATACCAGAAAAATTTAGGGCTCAATGGATTTGTCATGAAATTAAGGCCTTAGAAGAACTTATAATACTCATCTAACTCTTCAATGGAATGGAAAGGGAAATGGAATTATCAAACACATTCTGTGAAGTTAGAATTAGACTCTTCCCCAAATCACATAGGGACTCACCAAAGAAAGAGAACTATGAACCCAACCCTTTGATAAGCATTGAAGAACAACTTCTTAATAAAATCCTTACCAACCAATTTCAAAAACTAACAAAAAAATAATATGCTATGACCAAACAAGATACATCCTAGGATAAAATTGGATTCAATATACTTGTCAATAAACATAATACAAACCATCAGCAGAAGCAGGGACAAGAACCACATGATCGTTGATATGGATTTAGAAATAGCTTTTTGTGTGTGGGGGGGTGTCCAGGATTGGAGCCTGAACTCTGGGCCTGGGCGCTGTCCCTCAGCTCTTCAGCTCAAGGCTAGCACTCTACCACTTGAGCCAAAAGGCGCCACTTCCGGCTCTCTTCTTTGTGCTTATGTGGTGCTGAGGAATCGAACCCAGGGCCTCATGCATGCAAGGCATGCGGTCTACCACTGAGCCACCTTCCCAGCCCCTACAAATAGCTTTTAACAAGCTTCAATACCCCATTAATATTAAAAGGTCTGAGAAGCTAGAAATGCATGGAACTTTTCTCAATATAATACAGAGAATGTATATGACAAAGAGATAATTAGCATGTACTAACGGTGGAAGCATGAAGACATTAAAATCAGGAATGAGACAAGGATGTCCACTCTCTCTACTACTCTTCAATATGTTAATGGACTTTCTAGCAAGAGAAATAGACAAGAGAAAAACATAAAGGGGATCCAAATAGGAAAGAAGTAAAATTATCCCTTTTTGCAGATGAAATAATCCTTTACTTAAAGGACCCTATAGGTTCCTCCCTCAAGTTAGTAAAGGTGATGCTAAAATTCAGCAATGTAGCATGGTATAACAACCACAAGACACAGTAGTTTTTCTGTGTTAACAACCATAGGAAGATCCAGACTAAAATCCAAAAAACTACCTCATTTTTATTAGCCTCAAAATAGTATCATATTAACGAAACAAAATAACATCAACAAACCTAGGAATTAATTAAACTAAACATGTGAAGGATTTCTACGGTGAAAACTTTACAAATCTAAAAAGGAAAATTGAAGGAGATTCGAGAAAATGGAAAGAATTTCAATGCTCCTGGTTGGAAGAATTAACATTGTGAAAACTGCAATACTGCCCCCAAATAATTGACAATGCAATACCCATCAAAATATCAACAATATTCTTCAATGCCATAGAGAAAGCAATCCAATTTAATATGGAATTACAAAATTACAGATGAAATAGACGGCTTAGAAATGAACTCATTGGCAGCATTATTTACCATAGCTAAGACATTGAACCAACCCAGATGCCCCTCAGTAGATGAATGGATCAAGAAAATGTGGTATATATACACAATGGAATTCTAGGCCTCCATCAGAAAGAATGGCATTGCCCCCTTTTGAGGAAATGGGAGGACTTGGAAAAAATTATATTAAGTGAAGTAAGCCAGGCTCCCAAAACATAGGTCCCATAGTTTCCCTTATTTGCAATAACTAGTATATCTGAGTCAAGCAGAAAATTTCAGATAAGTTGATGTTAGGGGAATGAACCCCAAGATAAGTATTTAAATGTTTTTTTTTCCTTTTATGGGATTGTTTCTAACACATTTATAGGATTATTTTTGTTGCTTTGTGTGTCCCTCCCCCATGGTATTACACCTGCTTTCACTGAATGTGATGTTGTTATAATTTGTGGAGGGGAAGGGAAAAAACAAATCATTTAAATAGGGATACAGGCGGGACCATTGCAACAATGAGAAATACAAGTTGTTATGTCGAAAACGAACTTTACAACTTTGGTAGGGGTGGAGGGGCGAGGAGGATTGGTAGGGGGGAGAGGGAAGGACGATTGGTGAGGAGTCAGGAGGAGGATGGGAAGGAATGGGAAGGGGAAACAAAGGAGTAGGCTACAATGCTTGATAAGAAATGTACTCATTATCTTGCCCATGTAATTGTAACCCCTCTGTACAATATTTTCACAATAAAAAAAGAAAAAGAAAAAAAGAAATGAACTCATAGTACTATAGTCATCTCACACACACGCACACACACACACACATAATGGAATTCTATTCACCCAATTGAAAGGATGATTTTTTTTACCAGTCTTCAGGAAAATGAAAGGCTTTGAAAATTATATTAAGACTAAGGAATGCAAACTCAGAGGGTTCATAGATTCATTAATTACTGGTATCTAGAAGGTGCCTAAAAATCTTCAAATAAAGAAGACAGATTCTATCTCACCCCAGTTAGAATAGCCATTGTCAAGAAAGCTAACAATAGGAATTACTGGCATGGATGTAGCCAACTGGGAACTATAGTATACTGTTGGTGGGAAATTAAACTTGTTCAACCACTGGAATGCAGTTGGAGATTCCTCAAAAGACTAAACATATATCTCCCTTATGACCAAGTAATTTCCTTTATGGGCAGTAATCAAATAAATTATAATCATAAAAGCTCACTTTAAAGCTACCAGCATAACAATGCTCAGGGCCCAGGCCCAGCGTTCAAGGACTAGTAAAACGGTTACTACTGCTGATATTTGTTTCCACAAATACGAACCTTTTGACATAAGATACTAAATCATTCTACTTGCCTTATCTACGATAGGACTTAAATGTAGTGGGTGATAAAATGGCTTCTTTGTTGAATGTTAGGAAAAGATGTAGGCAGTCAAAGAAAAGAGGGAATCCTTGTTGTTGTTGTTGTTCCAGGGGCTTGAAGTCTGGGCTTGGGCACTGTCCCTGAGCTCTTCAACTCACGGTGAGTGGACTACCACCTGAGCCACAGTGCCACTTCTGGTTTTCTGGTGGTTAAATGGAAATGAGTCTCAGGGACTTTCTGCAGACTGGCTTTGAACAGCAGTCCTCAGATGTCAGCTTTCTGAGTAGCTATGATTACAGATGTGAGCCACTGGCACCAGGCTAAAAATGGGGATTTTTATAAAAGAAGAAAATCCACCTCTTCACCTGGGTCTAAACCTCAGATATCACTATTAAAACGCTTCACACTCCTCTCATTTCATCAGACATTGTAAATTTTCTCTTTTCCTTCACGTGTGAATACTGCAGTCAATATCGACTCAGCTGTAGGTTTGGATCAATTGTATGGTAACTGCTAGCACCTAAATCAAGAACTGTTACATCAAAACAAATGAAACCCTCAGTTGGAATAATTCTTTTTCTCTTTTTATTACAAGTCATTACTTCCTAAAGTGATATTGGACCTCCTAATAGAGGGATGACATTTTCTTTCTCTTCAGCAATTGGCCTTCTCCCACATGTGATCAAATATTTAAGAATTCAAGATTTCCATTGATAATTCATTAAGCTGTCCTATAAGAAACTGTGCATTTCTGGAATTTGGTCTGCTGTCTTGTTCTTACACGCACAGACTTTCTATGATTTATTTGTTCTACAAGGAATTCTATTTCCCAATCTTTGTGTGACCAATTTTAGTCTCTCTGATCAGTTCATTCTGACATTGTCTCTAGAGTCTCATTTCATTCTGACTCATAAAAAATATAATAGTTATCAGGTAAATAACTCTTAGCTTCTGGTTTGCCTGACTTCATATAGGATGTGAGAGCAGCCCTGAATGGCTGTGCTTACTGCAGTTTTTGTTTTGTTTTGTTTTTAGAGATGTAGCATTACTATTCAAGGTAGTAGCTTCCCTGGGCTCCAGTGATCCCTTGGCCTAGAGTCAATGGGATTTTCTCCTACAGATACAAAGAACAACTAACTAAATTCCTGTTTTATTTGTTTCAAAATGAGGCAACCTGGCATCCTTGCAGAGCCATGAATAGTCCTCTGTAACCACTTACAAAAATTGTCTATCAAGATAGCTTTTCAAGGTTGACTGTGAAAAATGTTCATTTCCAATTCACCACCATAAAACAGATCACATCCTTGGGAGCAGACTTTTGGAAGGAAGAAACCCCTTCCTTCCTTCTCTTTTGATAGATCAAACCATAATATTCTGCAGTTGTGGTTAGCCAGGAGCACATTTTCCCAAGAGTAAAATAGGAGCAGCTATCAAAATTAAGGTGGAAATACTTGTCTACAGACGGATTTATCTTGCTTATATCTATTATTTTCATTACTTCAAACACATGGAAAATTTATGTATAGTCAGATTTAACTTGCTTATATCTGTTGTTGTTTTCATTACTGCAAACACATGTATGGTTTGTACTTGGGATTAGACAAGTGGGAAAGGATTAATGAAGTAAACATTCCATTTACTTTCATTTATCCAATATAATACTCTTTACCCCTTATGGAATATTTAATCGAATTCTAGAAACAATGTAAGAAATATAAAATAAACCTCAATATGTATAATCTGGCACACATACACCACCAGCTACTCAGAAATTCAGTCTCTATAAATATTTATTTGGCACAAAACTATAAAAATTTAATTAATGAATATGATTTTATTTATCATCTGAAATACTCCTCGTGTAGATAATTATGTATAATTATATGGATATCACCTAAACAGGAATTTAACATGTATGTAGTAATTAAATTTCCACAATTTAAGCTATACGAGGAGTCATACCCTCATGTACTGCCTCGAGAATGTGTAGTGTGAATTTTACCACAGTGCTGAACCCTTCCACCTAATACCAAGAGTCATGTGCAATAATTTATTATTTGATGTTAAGATGAGTGCTAAGTGTAGAATACACTTTGAATTATTACTTTAATTCACAGAAATGAAATGATGATTTATTATTGAAATAATGATATATTTGTTTAAATTCTAATGCTTCTTAATTTTACAATTCATGAAATATATTATTAAAATTAGTTTCATTTTCTTTTCTATAACTACTAAAATTAAAATTATATATTAAACATTCAATATTAAAAATCAGTAATAAGTAACTTATTATTAATATGATATACTATTACACTGTGATTTGAATTATAATTCTAACAAATTGTGATGTAAAAAACATTTAATAAAATTATGAAAATATTTTTTAAACATACCAGCTTGTTGTTTCCTAATTATGTCTTTTGTTTTTCTTGGTCCAAACCATTTTTTCACCATCGCTGTTTAGTTTTTTTTATTTTATCTCTATTGGTTTACTGATTGTGCATTTTTTCCCTTTTTAGTGACTGATATGAGTCTGAAAAACTGTATGCTAGAATATTACTTCCTATGTTAAAATAAAATTACCGCTCTCCAAAGCTGTTCTATTCTTCTCTGTATAGTACAGTATTTCCCTCACTCCCATCTCCTGTATTGCTGCTCTCATGTATTTTATTTTATTTTTTGTTTAAATTTTATTGTCAAGGTAACGTTCAGAGTGGTTATAGTTATATAAGTAAGGTAGTGAATTCATTACTTTTCTAACTTGTTACCCCCTTCCCGCATTTTTCTCCCTCTTTCCTCCCAACATTCCCCCAAGATTTTTCCAACATATTGTTTTGTATCACTGTTGCATAGGTTACCCCTTTGTCCTTTGTCTCATCATTTTGTTTTTTTCCCTTTCCCTTCCTTAGTTCAGATTAACATATTTACAATAGCCACGGTATCAAAATGAAATACAGTGACTACAGGGTATAAACCATAGGTGTGGAAAACACAAAAGAAAAAAAGAAATCACGTAGTATATTAAGAACAACAAAAACAAAGAACATGTCTTGGAGTTCATTTCACTTGGAATCACCTTATATGGTCATATGTACTTAGCTATTAAGCTATTCTGCTCATCTACTAAGATTATCCTTGATGTATACAATAATGCTCTCCTATTACCCAGTAATCCCACTTCTGGGCATTTACCCTAGTGACCACAAACAAGGCCACACTGACGCTATCAGCACGATTATGTTTATCACAGTATTATTTACCATAGCTAAGATATGGAATCAACCCAGATGCCCCTTATTAGATGAATAGATCAAGAAAATGTCGCACACAAATACACACACATACACACACACACACACACACACACACACACACACACACACACACACACACACACACACACACGGAATATTATCGTTCCATCAGAAATATTGAGACCATCTCATTTGTACTGAAATGGAAGATCTTGGAAAAAATCATATTAATTGGTGTAAGCCAGACTTAAAGAAACATAGAACCCATGGTTTCCCTTATTTGTAATAATTAGTTTACATCAAGGAAAATCTCATGAATTTTAATTTGACATTTTGTTCTATGTTGAGCATAGAACATTATTGCTATATTGTTTGTTATTATTTCTGCAAGCGCGCAGGTATATTTAAAGATTTACCTTCATCTCATCCATTACTGAAGAAAGAACAACTAAAAGAGCAATCCCTACTAGGAAGAACATCTCCCACTTATTTAGCTTCATTCCTATGTAAGGACATAGTTGTCCCCTGTACCCTCATGTTGTACATTACAACTCTATTCTTATTCTTGGTCATCCTGCATATCTACTATTTTCTACATTGTGACCTAAAGTGCCTAGTAATTCCAGTTTATTTTCTAAAAATATTCTCTCTTAATGTTTGAGGTACGTGTGTGTGTGTGTGTGTGTGTGTGTGTGTGTGTGTGTTTGTGTGTGTGTGTGTGTGTGTGTTTGTGTGTATGTGTGTGTATGTGTGTTATTACAAAGATGAGAAGACAACAGTTTTCTTCATTTAGAATACATCTTTCTGGTCACTGTATGTTGTGGCTAATGGGAGAAGTGTCTTGTTATTTTAAGGATGAAACAGAAAAATACATTTGTGCATGTACCACAGTTGCTTTATTAGTCTGTAGTTGTACACTAAACTTCGAGTTATATCTTGGCTGTTGTTGTGAATAATGTGAATAACAATGAACTACAGGTATGTTTACGAGTTACCCAGAGAGAAATAATCACGATTGGTGGGTCAGATGATATTTCAACTTTGCATTTCTTTAGAAAACTGCATAATACTTCCTACAACGAGAATACTAATCTGTATTTTGACCAAGAATGTAGAAAATTTCTTTTTCTCCACACTCTCACCAACATTATTACCTTTTGAGGTTATTTTAAAGGGCAGGTTTTACTATGTGCAGTACCCCAGACTGGCCTTAGACTCAAGTCTTCTTACTCCAACTTCTTAAATGCTTGGAATTACAAGCCTTTACCACCACACATAGTTCCTTTGATTTTTTAATGAGTTATAATAGTTATGAAGTAGTATAATAATTTTGAATTGTATTTCTCTAAAGACTTCTGTTCACAAAGCATTAAGCCAGCATAGAAGTGGTATTAAAAACAACTTTGTAAACCCACACATAGAGCTGAGCTTATAAATTGAGGACCAAAGCGAGCAAAATTTCTTCTTAAATATCACCACTTACTGTCTGTTAAGAATCCAAAAATGAAATCAATTCACATATAATGACTCTAAAATGCTTTAAAAGTAAGACATGACAAAACAGGTCACCATGAAGTAAATTTTCTTCTACTTTTAGAATTATTCTGAAAGCCTGCACACACACACACACACACACACACACACACACACACACACACACACACACACACATACACACACACACATATTCAAAATATCTTCATGTCAGTGTTTTGCATTAATTTCTTTGTTAATAATATTGTATGGATAAAATAGGGGAAGTAAACTCCTTCAACTCAGAATATTTATATATATATATTTTTGTTGTAAAAAATACTGTACAGAGAAGTTACAGTTATATGATCAAGCTAACGAGTACGTTTCCTCTCAGGCATTGTTACCTCCTTTGTATTTCCCCCACAATCCCTTCCCTCCCACCTCAACAAGTACACTCCCTTTCCTCCCCCCAGCCTAAATTGTAAAGTTCAATTTTCAATATAGTGTCTTGTGCATATCATCGTTACAATGGGTCCACCTGTACCCTTATTTAAACATTCTGTCTTTTCCCTTCCGGTCCCCAAATTAGAGAAGTGTATATACAAGGTGAAGGCACACCAACAAAACTCCTTAAGACCAGCTCCCAATAGTATGAACAAGTTATTTGTAGTCAAAGACATTCTGAAGGACAAGATCTAGAACTTAGAAAATTTAATGTACAGAGAGGTCACCTTCCCCAGGGTTTAATGTGCTCAATTTTTGCTGTGTCCTCACATGGTGTAAAGGCTAGAAAATTATTTTAAAGAAAACAGTGCAACTGACAGACTTCTTCCCACAATTCAGATGAAGTTTAATTTGCTTCACTCTCTATTTTTACTTCTCTGATGTTCCTCCTCTTCTTGTTTATTTGTTGTAGTTTTTTAGCTGACTAGTTTTGAACATTTGAACCACCAAAAATGGAAGTTTGGATTCCATGTATGTACCAACAAAATCAACTGCTGCTACTTCTCTTTTGGAAGTAATTCAGTTACATGTCCAAAAAACTGTGCTTTATTTTCATTCCTGTATTTTTTTAAATTTTTGGTCTATTTGAATTTTGCAGAAGATTTAACAAAGACCCTCCAAATATAATAGGCAAATATTCTACCACTGAGCTACAAATTCCTTGCATAGATTTTTTTTTTATTCCTTTATTGGTTGACTTCAGGATTAACAAAATTACTGAATAGTTCTTAGAGTATACCTGTAAATATGGTCTGAATTTTAATGGAGACTACCATGTCATCTTGCTCACAAATTACAGTGATTTCCTTCTATTGTGATTGGTCTTCTCCTCCTCCTCCTCCTCCTCCTCCCTCACCCTCCTCCTCCTCCTCCTCCTCCTCCTCCTCCTCCTCCTCCTCCTCCTCCTCCTCCTCCTCCTCCTCCTCCTCTGTTGCCGCCGCCGCGCCACCTCCTCCTTTTCTTCTTCTTCTTCTTTTCCTTCTGCTTCTGCTTCTGCTTCTGCTTCTGCTTCTGCTTCTGCTTCTGCTTCTCCTTCTCTTCTCCTTCTCCTTCTCCTTCTCCTTCTCCTCCTTCTCCTCCTTCTCCTCCTTCTCCTCCTTCTCCTCCTCCTCCTTCTTCTTTTTCTTTCTTCTTCTTCTTCTTCTTCTTCTTCTTCTTCTTCTTCTTCTTCTTCTTCTTCTTCTTCTTCTTCTTCTTCTTCTTCTTCTTCTTCTTCTTCTTCTTCTTCTTCTTCTTCTTCTTCTTCTTCTTCTCCTTCTCCTTCTCCTTCTCCTTCTTCTTCTTTTCTTCTGCTGCTTCTTCTGCTGCTTCTTCTGCTGCTTCTTCTGCTGCTTCTTCTGCTGCTTCTTCTGCTGCTTCTTCTGTTTTCTTTTTCTTCTTCTTCTTCTTCTTCTTCTTCTTCTTCTTCTTCTTCTTCTTCTTCTTCTTCTTCTTCTTCTTCTTCTTCTTCTTCTTCTTCTTCTTCTTCTTCTTCTTCTCCTTCTTCTCCTTCTTCTCCTTCTTCTCCTTCTTCTCCTTCTTGTCCTTCTTCTGCTTCTGCTTCTGCTT